>NC_136493.1:142835532-143188032 GCF_053919585.1 Euprymna scolopes | reverse complement strand
AATCGACTAAAAACGTCTATGCAATTTAACGACATATGCATAGAATAAAAATTCTGCCCCCAAAACACACACACATATGTATGCGTGTTTCTTGTGAGACAACCAGTTAAGCATCTAATTTTCAGATCAGATATGCTGCCATGAATTGCTCTCACGACCATCAATATTATTCTTTAATTAAATATTTCCATTTTCTTAGCAGGCAAAGAAAACAATACACTTTATGAGTCGCTTCTGGAGGGAAATGCTGATCCAATTTCAAAGAGAGATTTGTACAATTCAAAATGAACAGATTAATAACAATTCTAGTAGTCTTACTTAACACGATTGAAAGTTATGTTTCATAGTTTTTTGGATGAGGATGTATCATTTCATATTATTTGAAAAATTCATACTATCATTCTCATCTTCGTTGTTATTCTTAAGGTGCATCTTTTCGGACGTGAGTGATCTCTATGTTGCACCCTGAAATCTGTGGACCACATAGACCTGTGGCGCAACGGAATAAAAGTTTATTAACAACCAGTTCTAGAAAGAGAACCCTTTATAAAGTACTGAAAAGAACGCCTTCTAGAGGTTGAAAGCAAATTCTTACTATAGGAAAAGATAACTAAGAATAACATAATAGTTAATCAACATTTCTATCTGATAAGGGATGATGAAACAAGAACAATACACCCCATAGATTAAATTCGGTTCGAAATTCCATATAGTTTTCCCAGTTCAGCATCAAAATGTCTATGTTTGAAAGATACACCTGAAGAAGTTTGTTGCATCGGTTCTTGTGAATATAACAAGCAAGATGAGGATAGTAGCCCAAATTATTTTCTAAGATTATCATAAAAAATAAGAAAATATTATTTTGTCTTGAAAATGCGAACTATTTGTAGAAACATTGATTTATTTTAAAATTTATTAAATGTTTTATTAAATTGAATTGTTTGTATTTGGGCAATTTACAGCATTACTGATTTACACTGTTGCTATTTTACTAAATTGCAGTGTTGTCAATTGTGCAATTTATAGATTTGCTTATTAATAGCGTTGCTATTTTACTAAATTTGAGTGTTGTCATTTGTAATATTTACAGCATTGGTAATTTAAACTGCTGAAATTTTACTAAATTAAAAGCCTTGTTAATTTACACTGTTGCCATTTTACTAAATTGCAGTGTTATCAATTGTGCAATTTAGAGCATTGTAAATTCAGTGTTGTGATTTTACTAAATGGCAGTGTTGCTAATCGTGCTGTTTCTTATATTGCCAATTTATTAATGTAATAATATCCACAGTCACTAATTTTAAATATAGCCATTTTACTAAACCTCAGTGTTGTCAATTGTGTTATTTACAATATTGTTATTTTACACTGTTGCTATTTAACTAAATTTCAGTGTTGTCAATTGTGGAATTTACAGTGTGGCAATTTGACTATATGGAAGTGTTGCTAATTGTGCAATTTCTTACATTGCCATGGGAAAATGGTAGGATCCTTCTACCGCTCCAGAAGATATCTCACTACTTCAATTTTCTATCTTTATAAAAGCCAAGTACGTCCAAGGATGGAGTACTGCTGCCACATCTGGGCAGGAGCTGCTAAAAACAGCCTATCCTGCCTTGACACAGTACAAAATAGACTTCGTGGTTTAGTGGGGGAGGCCCTTTTCTCTTCCCTGCAACCTCTCTCCCACAGAAGATACGTTGCAAACCTGTCTTTGTTTTATCGCTATTTCCAAGGCAAGTGCTCGTCTGAGCTCCAATCCCTCGTCCCCCCCTCGCCAATCTTTCACAAGAAACACCCGTCTGGCTGAAACTACTGTCAATAATTTTCACCACTCTTTATCTGTGCCTAAATCCAAACGTAGATTCCATGAGCAAAGCTTCTTTCTTAGAACTGCACGCCAGTGGAACTCTCTGCCGCTTGCCTGTTTCTCACCTGACTACAACTTGGACGTCTTCAAGTCCAACATAAACAAACTCCTGACAAACCGCCCCCTTAAGTAAGACACTCTATCAAAACTCCCAATACTAATAATTGCTACAATACTATCTCATTGATTACTGTACACGCAATAACCCTCATCCCTGAGTGGCCTTCGGGCCTTGATAAGTGGTGACCTCCATGTAAAAAAAAGAAAAGCTACAAATTTACAGTATAAGTATTTTAATAAATTGTAGTATTGTTAATTGTTAAATTTACAGCATTGCTAATTTACACTTAATATTTTACTAAACTGCAATGTTGTCAATTATGCAATTGTAAGCATTGCTAATTTACACTGTTGTTTTTTTACAAAATTGCAGTATTGTCAATCGTGCAATTTAAAGCACTGCTAATTAACAGTGTTGTTATTTTACTGAATAGCAATGTTGTCCATTTTGCAATTTACAGCATTGCTAATTTATGATGTTGCTATTTTACTAAATTGCAATATTGTTAATTGTGCAGTTTTAAGCATTGCTGATTTAAACTGTTTATATTTTACTAAATTGCTATGTTGTCAATTGTGCAATTCACAGCGAATTCAGTGTTGCTATTTGACTAAATGGCATTGTTGTACTTGTGCCTTATCTGGTGTTGCAAATTGATTAATGTACTAATTTTCAGAGTTGCTAATTCACTTGCAACAATATTTTATGGTTCATGCCTATTTTCGGTTGACATTTTTCTTAAGGAAAATAAAGAGAGAAAAATGATGATAAAGTTAAATATATAATATAAAATAAAGGGAAACAAAAGTCAAAAATGACCCAGACAGGAAATGTTAAAGGCGCGAAAAAATATATATAGGGCAAAATAATATAGGTCAACCGAAATGTACAGGTCATCACTTAAAAAAAATGTCAGCAAGAGTTGTTAAACGACACTAAAAAGAAAATAAAAATAGATAAATAAATAATAAATATATAGAAAATAAAGAATAGATAAATAAAAAATAAAAGTGGGCCATGTTTAGTTGACATCGCTTAAGAATCACTCAGCAAACATGAATGCATCAAATTCAATATGAACTCATATTTTTTTTACTAAACACAATGAAATTATAATGTAACTTTAGCTTTAATAGTCATTGATTAAACTTAATCGTAAAAATAAATATTAAATTATATATATATATATATATATATATATATATATATATATATATTAAGTAATGTGATTTATAATTTAAAATATAAATCACATTACTTAATTATAAATCACATTACTTAATATTGAATTAGCTCTAGGACATTTAACTATCGAGCTTATTATATATCTAAATTACAACGAGCATTTCCTGTATTTTAATTAAACTAGTAATTTCACTATTACATTAAAATACACTTAGCTCTTTAGACTATTATTCTAATCTCCTTTAAATTATATATATATATATATATATATATATATATATATATATATACAGAGGTAAATAACTAAATTTTGTCAACATTTAGTTATGGTGAGGGTGGTACTTTGATCTCTGCTGCAAGAAAACCATGGATTTAATAGATGCTTTTGTTTTCATATTTTAACCTATGTGGAAAATTCCCGATCCTAAACGTATTTTAACACAATATAATAATTTAAATATTGCTCCAATTTAATCTGCATGTTTAGTAACGAAAATCTTAATTAATTTTTTGTTTTTGTAATTCATCTGAAACAAGGCATATTGTTATTGGATGAAGAATTCGGCAGCAAGATGACTGTTCACATTATAATTAAATTTCTGCATCCTGATACGGTTAGGAAAGTAAAAAGTGAAAGCAAATTCTAAAGGCAAACGGTCTGAGGATAGAAGTTATTAAAGCAGAAATATTCCAGGGATTCTACAGTGAAGAGTTGAATTTTGCTGATAGTTGGGGGGATTGGAAGTATCTTTATTGAGAGGATACAGTGAAGTAAGTTTATCAGAGCATATACTGTGGAAGTATTTTCAAAACTAATACAAAAATACAACCCTGCAGTGATGTGACAGGGGCTAGAGCTTGACAGTCAGTGCAAGACCTATTAGTTTAGAAATTCTTTACTGCGCCCTACTCATGAGAAAGAGAGGAGCTAATGATTGTTGCACAAGCCCAGAGTTGGTAACAATACTTCATGCATGAATGGTGGAGTTTTTTAGATATAGAATGCTGGCAAATGTGCGTAATTTTCTAGTCCAATAGATTTTTTTGTTTTGGAGGCATAAAAATAAAACAGCTATTAAATTTATAATAAATAATGTGATAGGTTTGTGTATGAAATAATAATAATAATAATAATAATAATAATAAAACCAATACACGAGAAATGAAAAGAACATGAAGAAATTCAATATAATACCAGTAATATAGATGCACCAGAAACAATCCTAAAAAAAAAAAAATAAATAAAAATATCAGGAGAAAAAAATAATAGAAATTGGAATCAAAGGGAAGACTGAGGCAACACAATGGACAGCAATGATGAAAACAACTAAAATCTTAACGAAAATCCTTGAATGCGGCAACCAACCAACATAAATCAGACACAAGGAAACTGCAATAGTAGTAAAACAAAATAGTAGAAGGAACACTGTATGCACCCGAAGGAACTGAAACTATTTTACTAAATTGCTGTGTTGTCAATTGTGCAATTTACAGTGTTGCTATTTGACTAAATGGCAGTGTTGCTAATTGTTCAATTTCTTAGATCGCCAACAAAAGGGATATAATATGTAATAATTTTCACAGTTACTAATTTACAGTATAGTTATTTTACTAAATTGCAATGGTGCTAATTGTTAAATTTACAGCATTGCTAATTACACTGTTGTTGTTTACGAAATTTCAGTATTGTCAATTGTGCAATTTAAAGCATTGCTTATTTACAAAGTTGCTATTTTATTAAATTGCAGTATTATCGATTGTGTAATTTATAGCAAAGCTAATTTACATTGTAATTTTGTAAAATATCAACAATGTTGTCGATTGTGCAATGAACAGCATTGCTAGTTCACAGTTGTGCTATTTTACTAAATTGTAGTGTTCTCAGTTGTGCAATTTATAGCATTACTAAATGACACTTGCTAATTTACTAAATTCCAGTGTTGTCAATTGTTCAATTTACAGCATTGCTTATTGATAGTGTTGCTATTTTACTAAATTCCAGTGTTGTCAATTGTTCAATTTACAGCATTGCTTATTGATAGTGTTGCTATTTTACCAAATTTCAGTGTTGTCAATTGTGTAATTTACAGCATTGGTTATTTACATAGTTGTTAATTTACTAAATTGCGATATTGTCAATTGTGCAATTTTAAGCATTGAAAATTTACACTGTTGCAATTTACTTTACTTCGGTGTTGTCAATTGTGGAATTTACATTATTGATAATTTAAACTGTTGCTATTTTTCTAAATTGCAATGTTGTCAATTTGTGCAATTTACAGCATTGCTAATTCATTTGCTAAGTCAAAAAGATAGAGCTTATTCACCTGTCTGTGACGTAATTTCCTATATATCTTGCTCTAGCTACAACTTTTAATTTATAATGGAATTTTCCATTTTCTATTACAATTTTAACCTATGTGGAAAATTCTCGATTCTAAACGTATTTTAACATTATATAATAATTTAAATATTGCTCCAATTTAATCTGCATGTTTAGTAACGAAAATCTTAATTAATTTTTTGTTTTTGTAATTCATCTGAAACAAGGCATATTGTTATTGGATGAAGAATTCGGCAGCAAGATGACTGTTCACATTATAATTAAATTTCTGCATCCTGATACGGTTAGGAAAGTAAAAAGTGAAAGGAAATTCTAAAGGCAAACGGTCCGAGGATAGAAGTTATTAAAGCAGAAATATTCCAGGGATTCTACAGTGAAGAGTTGGATTTTGCTGATAGTTGGGGGGATTGGAAGTATCTTTATTGAGAGGATACAGTGAAGTAAGTTTATCAGAACATATACTGTGGAAGTATTTTCAAAACTAATACAAAAATACAACCCTGCAGTGATGTGACAGGGGCTAGAGCTTGACAGTCAGTGCAAGACCTATTAGTTTAGAAATTCTTTACTGCGCCCTACTCATGAGAAAGAGAGGAGCTAATGATTGTTGCACGAGCCCAGAGTTGGTAACAATACTTCATGCATGAATGGTGGAGTTTTTTAGATATAGAATGCTGGCAAATGTGCGTAATTTTCTAGTCCAATAGATGGGAATGAGTATTTTCTTATACCATTTCATATGGCCTGAAAATGTTAGGTCGTTAGACTCTCTAGATGGTTACTTTGGCATTTGATGGTTTGAAAGTGTTTTTTTATAGTTGTTGAAAAGAAAAATTGTCTTAGTAGGATTAATGTAAAGGTTAGTTATTGGAGGAAAGGAATAATTGTCTTGGTAGAGTAAATGTTAGGGCCAGATGTTGGAGGAAAGGAACTTTGTCTTGGTAGAATTAATTTTAAGGTTAGTTGTTGGAGGAAATTAACACTTATCTTGATAGAGTAAATGTTAGAGTTACTTGTTGAAGAAAAGGAGCTTGTCTTGGTAAGGTAAATGTTAGAGTTAGTTGTTGGGGGAAAGAGGCTTTGTCTTGGTAGTGTTAATGCTAGGGTAAGTTGATGAAGGAAAGGAGCTTTGTCTAGGTAGAGTAAATGTTAGGGTTAATTGTTGGAAGAAAGCATCTTGATTTTGGTAGAGTTATGATTAAGGTTAGTTATTAAAAGAAAGGAAACTTATCTTGATAAGGTTTGGGTTAAGATTGGGGTTAGTTGTTGAAGGAAAGGAGCTTTATATGTGACTATCCATTATTTCTGATCAACAAACATGTTTTCTTTTAAACTTTAGCATGATGAACTGATCAACAGAGAAAGCCTCTTTGAGAGACGCTTGAACCGATCTACAAAGTTCAAATTCTACACAATCTTATGAACTTTTGAAAATGACACATCAAGTTAGTGAAATGAACGAGGTATTTATAAATCGAGATTTGATAATATTAATGGCTTGTACAAACAGGTAATTTACTACCTAGACTTTGGAAACAAAATGTCAGTTTTTCTTTTGGTAAAAGAGACGCAGTTATGTGTGGAATGAGTCACAACTTGTTTAACCGCGTTCTCTTTCTTCTTTTTATCTATAAGTAAAACTGGTTTTTAGAAAAGCTTTCCAAAAATGTGTTATTGTTGCAATTGAAACAGTGTGTTGTTTTTAATGACTATGTTTGTGACCTGCCAGTACGAAATAAAGTGCATTCTCTCTCTCTCATATATATATATATATATATATATATATATATATATATATATATATATATATATATATATATATATATATATAATCAGACAATGCTGTAGCCCACACAAATCATGAATACCACAGACCAGAAGTCTTAGACTCGAATTCCACCCTCGTTTTGGTTCATCAGTAGAAAATCGAGTTAGTAGCATATTACGAGAGTACTAACTTCGAATTTCCAATCCTCTCACAACATTGTTAATCATCACAAACTGACAATCTCATGAACACTTATTTTGATCTTGATAATTGGTGACTCATTAATTTATAATAAAGCATAATCTTTACACCTTTGAAAATAGAAATCGCTTATATATATATATATATATATATATCTGTATATATATATATATATATATATATATATATATATATATATATATATATATATGTGTGTGTGTGTGTGTGTGTGTGTGCATGTGTGTAGAAATAAATAAACAAATGTCAGTCATCCTTTTTCATTTTATCATGTTAGATTATTCATTTAACACACACACACACACACACACACACACACACATATAAAAATATAAATAAATGACAACAGTCTGTATTCCATTTTTCAAGATGCTGACCATCTTACCTTTTATTTCTTTAAGAACATTGAAAGGCACAATTCTTGACAGCACCTGTTTCATAGCACGGAATCATGTAATTATTCTGTTAATGTTTTAATTCATTCTACCCTTAACTCATCAGAAGAAAAAATTTATTAACTTTAAAAGAGAATAAAGGAATATGGGTATAATTGCAAAATCCAAAATTTAAAGAGAAGTTGCAATTATTTTTCATTTTATTCCGCCATGTTTGAATTTTAATGTAGAATGCTATAATAATTACATGAATAATTCTGGCTACGAAACAGGTGCTGTCAAGAATTGTGCATTTCAACATATTCAAAGAAATAAAAGGTAAGATGGTTAACATCTTGAAAATTGAATACAGACTTTTGTCATATCTTTATATATGCTCTGTAGTTACATTGAGCTTTATAAATTAAAGGACTGGTATAAATAAAAGATAAAATAAATATATTTCAACATTATAGATATATATACAGAGAGAGAGAGAGAGAGAGAGAGAGAGAGAGAGAGGGAGAGAGAGAGAGGGAGAGAGAGAGAGAGAGGGAGAGAGAGAAAAAGAGACAGAGAGTGGGGGGATAAAAGATTTCAAATAAAGATACAGTAAAATACATTTTTTCATCTTGTTTTTTTATGTGTATTCAATTGTTGGGTGAGGTATGATTGTGGTCTTGTGCATTCCTAGGAAATATACTCTCCCAGGCTTTACCTCCTCATTCTTTGCAAAGAGGGTTAGTCTATTGCTAAATCACCTGAGGCGCCCTACTGGGAATACCGATGGGGCTACACCAGCATTTTTTGCAGGTCAAAGGATCCCATCCCCTAAGGCGGTGATGCTTCAAATCGCACGCTCAACTCTTGTGTCACATCATACTAGCGTGAGGAGGATATAAACAGACTCTCCCTACATCATTTTCAGCCTGCGTTTAATAAACGCTCGGTTTAGAACAAGGAGATCATTTTACATTAAACTTACATAGACTGAACACCCCTCTAAAAATCGAATGGTAAACTGTTTAATTTTTTTTCTTTTTTAAATCTAAAGATTACTAAATCATTCAATCGATATAGTAATCCGAAAATGTAAACAAAAAAAAAAAAATTAAAATAAGAATAATTAAATAACAGAATTTGTACAAGTTTGGTGAAGTAATCTTTGAGATATATCAGTTTGACAAGAAGGGATCGAAAACAAGAAGAAATCCTTCGCTTATTCTGGAGAAATAATGGATAACCCCTGCAAGGGTGTCTTCAGTGGAAGGGGGGGGGGTTCAATTATGAAGCAAGTATTGCGCAATCTACAGCATCATCTCTCCTGAATCGGCACTGCTTGATAACAGTTGCAAGATGTCTAGGGAAATGGAATAATGCTGACATAAATAGAAAGCTCTCCCACACATGCAGTGTGTAGTCTTCATAAATGGTCACCCATTTTAGTAATGACGAGTCTTAACGTTGCTTAACTTCGTAGTGATCTAATGGGCACGGTGTATCAACATGATTATGCGATATATAATGGGAGGGGGGCCTTTTATACAAAACTTAGATAGCATCGAAACTCACTAACATGTGAAAAAGTAATGTTTTTAAAAGGTTTTCTATAATCTGAAAATTTAGTTCTTAATTGTATTTTGAAGGATAAAGGAAAACAAGAATTGAGTAAAATTATTTCTATGAGGGCAGGGGTGATGTAGCATACATGGCTGTTCGAAAAATAAAATTATAATCTTTTCGGATGAAAGCATCTGCTGGGCTTGATATGAATGTAAATTTGCAAATCTGTATTCATCCAAGCTGAATAACAAGAGAAAACAAAATAACACACGTCTCAACATAAGCTTTTAGGCAACAAATAGAATTAGTTTTTCTCTCGTCTTTGAAAAAATGGTTAAGAAGAACCAAAAAGGGAAATGATTCCCTTTATATTGGGAATTTATTGAATTATTCTGAATTTGAGTTCATTTGGTACAACTAAGTTGATCTATTTAATGCTATTTCTCTGATGAGGTCTGATTGTATTATGAATCAACTCCTTTATCCGTTGCATCACGGATCCACGAGGTATGGTTGTATAATATTTGGACCATTCAGACAACTGTTCCCATCTATTCATAATATTTCACCCAATGTAACCTATAACCTTTTTCAGGTGCATCTTTTCAAACTTTGTAATCTTTGTGTTGAACTCGGGAATCCACACAATTTTGAACTGAACATTTTAATTGATAGATTGTTCTCGTTTCTTCTGCCATAAAGTAGAAGTGTTAATTAATTAGTTATGTTATTCTTACTTATTATCTCCTTTAGTAAGGATTGAATGTTCAACCTTCAGAAAAATTGTCACTGAAAAAAGATTGGAGATCAATGAGATCGATGGATTATCAGTGGAATGATGAAAAATGTTATGAGAGGATTGAAGATGATGAAAGGAATGAACAAAAGTGGAACACCTCTGAAGACGACTTATGACAAGTACAAGGTGGAATGAAAAAATTGTCGCCCTGGAAAAGAGTACATGATTCCTTTTCTGTTTGATGAAAATCGTACTAATTGCCCAATTATGTACAAATCCCAAGAGCAATAGGAGCCTTCTATCATGTCTGAAAGTGACACAATGTTTAACGAGCGAGATCGGAGATGTACCGCAGTACAGCAACTCGTGCTCGCTACTGATTCAAGTTATGACAACAGGACCATTGCCAGCACCTTCAAAATGCAACGACTTTGTGCCCTTCTTCCACTGGCCCGCCCTCCTCCCTTGACCTGAACCCGTTGGACTACTTTGTCTGGTCATATGTCGAGAAAATCACCAACAAGACCTCCCACAACACAAAAACAACCTGACTGCCAAGTATTGACCAAGCTCTCACTGGCGTTTGTGGAAAAGCATGCTTCCAGTTCCAAACTTGTATCAAGGTTGTGATTGAGGCTGAAGGAGGCTACATTGAATAAATCTTAACTATCACATAATCAAGGTACCCGAATTGATTTTTTTCCGATAAAAGTTTTAAAATAAAGGTGTATTGTTGTTTTCTTTAGGGCGAAAAATTTATTGTTCAACCCTGTACTTGTTGAGATTGGATTTGAATATTATGTTGTAGTCTACAGTAAGGCAATCCTGTGGCAACGTTTTCCACGGATGAGAATTTATTGGAAAGATGCTCTGTTCATAGAAATTTTGTCTGATGTTAGACACATGGAGAAAGGAGAGAAAGTTCTTTGTGATTGTGTTAATAAAATGGGTTCCTACTGTGAATTTTTTATAAGAGGGAAACAGGTTCTCTGGAATTAATGAGACTTGTGTTGTTGTTAAGCAGCATTCATTCATTTCATATGAATTAGATGATTGTGGTTGGCATTCGTTTCCCTGATATCTTTCTAGTTAGAATTCTTTTTAGAAACACATTGGGTACTTACAGGAGGGAACACATGAAGGTTGTCAACATCCCTAAGTGAAAATGCTTCTGTGGAACGAACTGCATTTGAACTTGGCACACTGTAGTTGTCAGTCAGTGTCGTTAACCATTTAGCCATAGTCATGTGACTGAGACTGGTATTGGTAAACGTTCTTGAAGATGATACAGAGTCAATAAGACTGCGAATTACAAAGAAATCTAAGAATGAATGGCAGTCAATTTTGATCCAAAGCTTTAAAAAAAGCAAAATCGGTGAATCAGAAGAACAAGCGACTCCAAGTCTGCAGCAAACGAGGTCAGATAAAAATCTGCTTTTATATATAAATATTCCGCTTACCAAACCTCACTTCCTGTTTTGTTGTTTTGTTTTATGACATATCAACTCTTTTCAATTTATTTAATGCCGAATCTGATCATTTTGGTAAACGTTTTAATGCTTCAAGTTTTTTTTATACCTTCAAATATTTATTCATAGGGTTTGGTTTGATTGTTTTGTAGAGGAAAATTGTTGATTAAGTTTTGCAAAGATAAAAGAAAAAAAACAATGACATCAGTGTTTGGTGCATTTTAGGTCAGGTAGCCGGTATTTTCAGACAGCCTGCTCTAGTTAATCAAAAGAGTGACAATAATATCATGCAGTCTTCGTTTACACAAGACAACTTTATAACTATCAGAGAATGCCCGGCCATCTGGTCATAGAGTATGCTTAAATATATTTTGTATTCATCCAGATTTCGCATTTATTATTATTGAATATTTTGTGTGTGTATATATATATATATATATATATATATATATATATATATATATATAGTACTGATTTCAAAAGTTTTCAAAAATGACTTAGGTGCCATCAGCTAGAATCAAAACGAAAACATTTGTTGTGTTCCCTACCGTTTCAGCTATCGACAGATAGATAAAAAAATTTAACCACTCCAAACTATGAATGATTTTTTTTCTATTGCATTACTGTTTCTTTTTCTAATCAGGAGGATATTTCATTTTATTGCTCGAAACAAGGAATCAACAGTATAGGCAAAGATCAAAGTGTAGTATCTGTTCCGCCAGATATTGCAATCAAAATCAATGGTCAATGTAAGGGAAACCCTGCATACCGATTATCATTACCAATCACCCCCTCGAGGAAGCTAGTCCCCCTTTCCTCTCCCCTTTCTCTCCACATTAAAAAACGGCCTTGTGCCTAATTTGCTCAGTGGGGAAACAATTAAATACCCAACCTCTACAATAAGAGAAAAATAAATAAACAGCACAATTTTTGTCTGGTGGTCTTAGATATCTACTCGCCTTCACTTTGCCCAATTCTAAGCGACCATCTATAACTTCATTATTTGAAGTTGCAGAAAGTTTCATCTGCTTTAATTTGATTTCATGGTGCTTATTTCTTTGATGAAAGAGAAAAAAATGTGGAATCGGAATATGAACAAAATAATCATGGCGCTGTTGAAACTTATGTCCCTATTTTCCAAACCTTTCAAGCGGAATAAAAAACAAAACAAAAAAAAAAGGTCTCAACATAAGTGTTCAAGCAACAGATGGAATTGCTGTTTTTTTTAATCTCGTCTTTGAGAAAATGATTCAAAGGAAACAAAATGGAAATGGTTTTCTTTGGAAAATTATTGAATTACCCCAGATTTGAGGTCACTTAGTGCAACAAAGTTGAGGTGTTTCATGATATTTCTCTAATCAGGTATAAATACATTATTATTAAATGAATTTATCCGTTGCACCACAGGTCTGTAGAGTATAAGTTGTATTATTCGGACTACTATTCTCACCTCTGATGTAACCTTTAATCTCTGATGTAACCTTTAATCTTCTTCAGGTGCATCTTCACAAATTGGGGAATCTTTAGGTCGAACTCGAGAATCTACACAGAATTTGAAACTGAATCGTTTATTTAATTGATGCGGTAGATTGTTCTCGTTTTGTCAGCCATAATCACTTAAAAGTGTTAATATTATGTTATTCTTAATTATTAACCTTTTTTTAGTAAGGATTGAATGTTCAACCTCCAGAAGATTGTTACTTAAAAATGTTGATCAGTGCTTTTATCCGTTGCATCACCGGGCCATAAGGTATGGGTGCATTATTTGGATTATTTAGACTGCTATTCTCATCTTCAATGTTATTTTCATACTGTTTCAGCCGATGTAACCTCCAATCTTCTTCAGGTGCATCTGATAAGATAACCTTTTAGTTTTGTTTGCTGTGTATTTTAAGATGTTCAGTACAGAAGAGGAACTAACATTATAAAAGCATTGATTTAACGATCAGTTTCAAGTGACAGTCGTCTGTGAGTTGGCTATAGTTAAATCTTTTTTTTTTTTTCAAGACAGTTTATGGCAGAACAATCCACAAAAAATTGCAGAACTCTACGTAGCCATCTCTCGGCATATCCATGGAAGAATGTGTGAGGTTCATGAAGAAGTTAATCAAGTATGTTATGCATGTCTTGTAAGATTTTAATTTCATCAGAAGAGATACTGAAATTAACATATATTTAATTAGCATTTCAGTTTTTTTGGAAACATTAAGTTTTTTTGTTTGACTTATAAGTTATTTTATTTAAACAAAAATGAACATTTACAGCAAGTATTATTTCAATTATTTGGACTACTATTCTCATCTTGAGTGTTATTCTCAGAACGTTTTGGTCAATGTAATCTCTGACCTTCTTCATGTGTATATTGTTAAACTCACGAATCTTTCTGTTGAACTCGCGAATCTGCACAGAATTTTGAACTGAGCCATTTCTTTAATCCACAAAGGTAACATGCTCGTGTTCAATTAACCAAGAAATCTTTAGTGCAGGCAATCTAAAGAATTCAATAGCGAATTACCAAAGATTGAACCTTTAACCTTCAGAAAAGTTTGACTTAGGATTGAATTTTACATATTACTTTATCCGTTATACCACAGGTTCTTGCATGTCGTGGCTGATGGAACAAGAGTATACTACCTACGTGGATAAAAGAAAGCATTCCTTCTGAAATTCTGTGCAGATTCCCAAGATCGAGATAAAGATTTGTGAATTCGGCAAGATACAGCTGAAGAAGATAAGTCGGGTTACATCAGCGGAAACATTGTGAAAAAAACATTCAAGATGAGAATAGTAGTTCGATGAATGGAAAAAAAAATGCACTTTATCAATCCTTATCTAAAAAAAATCAGAAACATTTACAATCATATGCTGGGTGACAATCAATTACTAAGTAGACCTAGCCGTTAATTATAAATAATAGATTATATACACAGTAATAAGTGACAAATAGAGATATTTATAACTAGAAATAAAATTCGTACTAGGACCTGTGGCGCAGAGTACTTGAAAAAAAATCAATTGTGATATTCTCCTGAAGGTTCAATTCTCAGTGTGGGCGACCGAAAAATACAATTGCTAATTACTTCTTCTTTGCACTCATCCTGTGAAGGTCTGATTAGTGCTTTCTCTCCTCGGTCTTTTCATCCTCCTTGACTATCCTCACTAATTTTGTGTGGCACCACTTTATAATGACACACAAAAAAAGGGTGAGGTGGGCAGAAGGCAGGGGCGCAACGGGTTAGCTTACAATTATACAATTTCAGTTTTCATGATTCCATGTGATTCTTTGTGTTTTATATATTTGTAGTAGTTTCTATTTGTCTGGCTTGTGCCTCTATCTCATGTGTGTTGGTCTCCGTATTCAAGGGTTTTTCTTAGTATTTCTACAGTTTTCATATTGTTATCTAATGTATTTTCTCAGTCATCACTGATTCCAATCTTTCACATTCTTTTTTCCAAGTTTTTTGATATTGTTCATAGTGCTCCTACTATTAGTGGTGTTATCTTGCCTTTCTTCATCTTCCATATATACCTGTGAGTTCTCTGGCCAGTTCTGCGTATTTGCTCCACTTCTGTCTCCTTGATCTTCACTCTGTGGTCTGCTGGAACGGCAAAATCTACAATCTGGCAGGACTTTTCCTTCTTGTAAACTATTATCACATCGGGTCTTCTTTTTTTTTTCTTTTTTTTTTTAGATTAACCAGCAACCGTCGGATATTGAGCTGGGGTGACACTGATAAAATCGGAGGTTGGGGTTAGGGTTCTATATAAGAACACTTCATGTTAAGATGTATATGTATATTTATATATATATTAAAGGATTAAATACTTTCTGGATCAGGAGAATGATCCAAGCATTTTTTCAGTGATTTTAGCAACAGATTTGATGTAAATCTTCTATTTCAGGTTTGGAGGGAAAGTCAGTCACAGGAGCTCAAAAATAAAAAAAAAAAAAATAAAAATAAATAAAAAAAAAAAAAAAAAATTAAAAAAAAAAAAAAAATAAAAATAAAAATAAAAAAAAAAATAAATAAAGGAGTGGAGAGAAATGAAAATGCTTGTGAGATGTGTAGTGTCGCCATGTTAGACAGCGCATGTGACATCTTATGATCATGATTTGAATATACCAACATTCCACTCTGTTTTAAGATGACGTCAACTGCATTGCTTTTGACATGTGAACTGCCGTGATGGGTTAGGGTTGGGTGGATCTATCGATGTACTAGGATTGTGGCCCCAGGTAGAAAGGGAAGTGAGAGAGGGCGTCCACCTGGAAGATGGAATCAACTATGATGTGAAAGCCTAGAACTTGGAGTAAATATTTGGCGTCAGATAATTATCAATTATAGTTGTGAAAAATAAAGATATTAAACTGGTGGATGATGATGGTGGTGGTAGTGATGATCATGATGATGATGGTGGTAGTGGTGGTGATGATAATGATGATGGTAGTGATGGTGATGATAATGATGATGATGGTGGTGGTGGTGGCGTGATGCTTTAAAAGATAATTACCAATTATAGTTGTGACAAAGGAATTAAACTGGTGGATGATGATGATGGTGATGGTGGTGGTGGTGATGATGATAATGATGGTGGTGATGATGATGATAATAATGGTGGTGATGATGATGGTAGTGGTGGTGATGATGATGATAATGATGGTGGTGATGATGCTGATGATGACATGCTTGAGGTGAACTCGAAATTAATCAATTATAATTTTTCTATTCAAATTTTTTTTTTATAGAAGTCGTTCCAGACAAGGCAGGGAATCACTTAATGTAAGAAGCTTTAAAGAACTAAAGATGATTGATACAACGACAGAAAGTGAAAGACTAAGATGATGTATTACAATGAGGTGCCTGAACATATTGATGAAGACTACTAGATTGGAACAAATGAAGCAGGGGATAAATTGAGCAATTCTGAAGAACACATGTCATTATAATTCTTATAGGAGAGACTGAGACTACCAATATCACATTGTCTGTGTCAGAAAGAGGGGGGCACAGAGAATAAGCAAGTTTGGGACAACCAAATTACACATACGCTTTTGAACCCTACAAAAAAACCTTCAAAATAATACAAGTGCAAATATGAGAATGGTGCTTTATACAAGTACAATATTTATATTAGGATCAATTGGAATCGGAAAAATCAGAACTCTTTGGGATATCGAAATCGGTACTAATTTCTGATTCCAAACAGATTCTTATAAATTTTTCTTGACAATAAAAAAATGAAACAAGCATAACTTGATTTTTATTAGAAGTTGTTTATTTACAACATAATACTAAAGGCCACAGAATGGATTTAAAACCATATTTACAGTTTTAACATTGATTCACACAGTTTTAACTTGCCTATTCCTTTTGTAAATTTTTTGGCATCTATTTGCAAAATGTCTATAAACCCCCATCCCATGGAGTTCTCTTGATTATTAAAAGGTTTTGTAGAATAATCAAAAGAACTGTGTTAGTCAATAACACACAACAACAACAACAATAATAATAATAATAATAATAATAGCAGCAACACTTACCAAGGGTCCAGCTTATGCACAAGACAGACACCAGATTGAGCTGGACTGAGGGCTTGTATTTATGTACAAGCATATCCAATCAGGTGATTCAGCCAATCACAATCCAAAGAATAGACTGGCCCATGTGTGCACAATGGAATCTCCCATTGTGCCATAAATAGTTCTCCTCTTTCATGAGAGGTAACTTCAGTCTTTGTCAAGTTATCCACAACTTGAACGCTGACCGAAAGTCCACTACACAATCCAATAGGTTTTAAATGCTCTGGAGGGAGTTTGTCAATTTCGTAGACGCCAGCTGTACATTGGCAGTATTTGCCACTGACTTTTTTCTGAAATAATTTTTATGGTATTATTTCTCTTTGGACACAAATGAGGAATATAGATGAAAATCTCACAATGAATTTATCAAAATTTTGGATAAAATATGTAAAAAGAAAACATTCTGAAGATTTTCTTAATTAAAAATCATATCTACATTTAAACGTATACAAAAGAATGAAATTTTTTACTGTATTTAACAGGAAAAAAAGGAAAAAGAAATTTTTTTTTTTTTTTTTTTTTATTACATTTTCACCCACAAACAAGGCAAATTGCCACTTTGGTGTAGGGGGCTACTCTCAGGGGCAACAACTACTGGGGTACTATGTAGGGATTTGGGCAGCAAGGTGTCGGTTCACGTTACACTTGAACTTCTGCAAGTCAGTACTGTTGGGGAAGCAGGGACCTGGAATGGAATTCCAGAGTCTTGCGGTTCTGGGGAAGAAACTATTGGAGTAAAAAGATCTTTTACATCTAGGGACCTCTACAGTGTGGGGGTGGGATCTAGTAGCCTGTCGGGTTTGTCGATGAAAAACAATTATGCAACAAATAAATGTTACCAAAAGCAAGACCCTTCTACATACCTGGATAAACGTATTCGTGTTTAAATTTATTTTAAAGTGTGTTTTTGGTTCAGGACAAACTTAGTGTCACCTTTTTGAGTTAGAATTTAAAAAATGGCTGCCCAATAACCCCTGCAGAAGGAGCATTGATAACAGAAGAAGGTAGGCTCTCTCTACTGTGCTAGAAAGTTACTTATGTCTGAAAGTATCCTGTACCTCTTTAAAGACAATATTCGTCCACGTATGGAGTATTGTTGTCACATTTGGGCTGATGTATCTGCTACTCCTGAACAAGGTTAAAAAAAGAGGCATCAACCTGATAGGCCCTGAACTGTTATCTAAGCTTCAACCCCATCGATGAAATGTTGCATCCCTCTACCTGTTTTACAATTATTTTAATGGTGGATACTCTGACGAACTACAAGCCTTGTACCTACCTCCACTTAAATACCATGTTAAACCCGACAAGCAGCAAAATTCCACCCCTTCACAGCAGAAATCCCAAGATGTAAGAAAGTCTTCTACTCTAATAGTTTCTTCCCTAGAACTGCTAGACTTTGGAATTCCCTTCCAGGTTCCTGCTTCCCCAACTGTACTGACATGCAGAAGTTCAAGTGTAATGTGAACACATCTTGCTGCTTAACTCCCTACATAGTATCCCTGCAACTTATGTCCCTGATAGTAGCGCCCTACATCAAAGTGGTACTGTGCCTTGTTTGGGGTGAAAATGTGATTAAAAAAACCCCCCAAAAACGCTCCAGATCGAAAATTTAACAAACGCAGGTAGAAATACATCAATAAATGTTAACAATCGATCGAAAATGGTATGTTCTACGAGTATTTTGTTTAATTTTCGATTTTTGAGCGATTAAACAAGATTAAAAAATTAGAATGTGTCAGAAATGATAATCATTTTACATTAATTTTATGTGAGAAACTGTTTTCCTACTCGAAATTCTAAAATAATTCGTTTTTGTTTCTTTTGCGTCAGGTAATCATCTAAAAAAAGTAGAATCTCATTTTGGGAAATGATTTAGCTAAAGGTGCTAATCTAGTTGCCATTACTATTATTATTATTATTAGTAGTAGTATTTTTTTTTTTTTAATTTAAAAAAAATTTTTTTTACTCACTAGTCACACAAGCCAAGGTTTACTTCATAAGATCTCTAGCTATGGTATAGCTGGAAATGTCTTCTCAATTATTAAATCATTTCTTTCTGATAGGTTCATAAAAGTAGTAGTTGATGGGCAAAAATCAGAAGCCCACAGTATTAATGCCGGTGTCCCTCAGGGGTCCATCCTGGGCCCAACTCTTTTCCTGATCTACATTAATGATCTTCCAAATCACATCCTTACATCATTTGTAGACATTTATGCTGACGACACTACCATTTATGGTAGCACATCTAAGACAGTAAACGACCAAGTTCTCTCCAATTCTCTTTCCTCTGATCTTGAGCATGTAGTACAATGGGGAAAGGAGTGGCTGGTTACTTTTAATGCATCTAAAACTAAGCTTCTCTCTTTACATCATCAACATTCTGATCCACATCTGGCATCAATTGAAATGAATGGCTCTCGTCTTCAGGAGGCCTCAAGTTTTGACAAGCTTCTGGGCTTGACCATTACTCCTGATCTTAAATGGAACACGTACATCAAATCTGTTGCCAAGGCCGCTGGAAAAATGGTGGGATCTTTCTATCGATCCAGTAGATATCTCACTGCTGATGCAATTCTCTATCTATATAAGAGCCAGGTACGTCCAAGGATGGAATACTGTTGCCACATCTGGGGAGGAGCTGCTAGAAAGGACTTGTCCTGCCTTGATAGAGTTCAAAATAGACTTCGTAGCCTCGTAGGAGATGTCCTTTTCTCTTCCTTGCAACCTCTATCTCACAGAAGAGATGTTGCGAGTTTGTCTCTGATGTATCCTTATTTTCATGGAAAGTGTTCGACTGAGCTTCAATCTATGGTCCCCCCTCGCAAAACTTTCACAAGAAACACTCGTCTAGCTGTAAACACTATCAATAATTCCCCCCACTCTTTATCTGTGCCTAAACCTAAACGTAGATTCCATGAACAAAGCTTTTTTATTAGAACTGCACGCCTGTGGAATTGTCTTCCGTTTTCCTGCTTTCCGGCTGACTACAATATGGTTGTCTTCAAGTCTAACGTAAATAAGTTCTTGATGAGCCGTTCCATATAAGTTATCAAATTTAACAAATTTTCATTACTAATGATTATTATATTGTCCAATTTCTACTGTACACTCTTTAACCCTTATCCTTGTGTGGCCTCTTGGCCTTGATAATGAGTTGATACCTATGAAAAAAAAAAAAAAAGAAAAAGTCCAATGTGAACAAGTTCTAATTGAATCGTCCCCCTAAGTAATCCAAGTTTCAAAATTCCCACTGTTTACTATGCTAAAATCACAATGACTAATGTATACCTATTAACCCTTATCCTCGAGTGGCCTCTGGGCCTTGATAAGTGGTGACACCCTTGTAAAAAAAAAAAAAAAAAAAGAAAAGCCATCATTAAAAACTGTTCTTTAAAAACAACTTGGTGTTCCTCCTTGACCCTCATTATTCATAAAAAAAAGCGGAGGAGGGGGTGCGTATCTTGCAATTCTTCAGTTTCAGTTTTCATGATTCCATGCAATGTTCCTTTGTGTTTTGTATCTGTAGCCGTTTTTGTGACCAGTTTGTGTGTAGTTTATGTGTAGTGCTAGTCTCCACATTCAAGGAGACTAACACTACACATTAATATTTCTGCAGTATTCATTATTGAAATTCGTTGTATCTTCTCGGCCATCCCTCTGATTCCAATCTCTCCCATTTTTTTGCAAAGTTTGTTTTTTAGTATCACTCCTAGCGCGGTCCTGGATATGACCTTAAACTATATCCAATGGTGAGGCCCCAGCTTGTGGGCTTTGGGGAGTGTGGAGCCACCCTTTAATTACCATTGCTCCCAGGTCCACTCTGACCCGGAGTGGTAGTACCTGCTAGGGTCCCAACTATGGGTTAAATAGAAATCGACGTGAAAACAACAAATATATTCTATTAAAAAAATTTTTTCTTCAAAATCTTTGGATTCGGCATTAAATAACCCGAAAAGGGTTGATATGCCGTAAAACAAAAACAACTAACCAACCAACTCCTAGCGCTCCTACTATTAGTGGTGTCATTTTTACTTTCTTCATTTTCCAGATCCTTTTGAGCTATCTGGCCAGATACATGTATTTGCTCCGCTTCTCAGTCTCCTTGATTTTCACTCTGTGGTCTGCCGGAACGGCAAAATGTACAATCTGGTTGGACGATTATTATTATTATTATTATTTGTTTTTCTTTTGCAGTAACGTAAATCAATCTAATAATCAAATTGAAACAAAAAATATGAACATTTTTTCAAAGAGGGAAAGTATAGAATAGTTAACAGAAACCCCTCCTAATGTAAAGAATGATTTTCTAAATATTATTATTATGTAGAAATGCAGTTTGTTAGAAAAAATCTTGTCTCATAATTTCCAATCAGTTACAAGAAAAACATTTTAGAAAGATGTTTAAGATCTACTGTTATAATATTTGATTCCCTCCCAATTGTACGTTTTGCAAATATACATGTCCGGACGTTACACGAATGTGTGTGTGTGTGTGTGTGGGGGGGGCTACACTTATTTGAACATTTTTAAAAAGCGTCAAATTCCTAATTTAAGGTTCAGAAATTTTAAAAGAATCAGAATCAAAATCGGTACTTGTATCGGAATTGAGAATTTAGAACAGAATCGGTAATTGTATCGAAATCAGGAAAAATTTTGGAATCGTCCCATCACTAATTTATATAAAGACAAAAAGAATAAAAAAGGACTGAAATCTTAAATAAGTGGTTCGATAGACACAAAAGTTCTGATAAACATCAGGATTTAGTTGTCACAACATGAATATTTTCTTATATAAAAAATAGAACAAGTTTTATCCCTTATTTTTTTTATCATAATAGCTTTGCTAACAAAAGGTATATACTTGTCACAACAAGAACACATGTGTCTAATAAGTAAAGTAAAGTCAGTTTCATTATTGGTTGTTTGTCATCAATAATTTTTATCTACAAAATAGAAAATTAAATCCGTTTATGAATCTACACTTTTCAATTTGTGCATGTAAACAAAAAGTATACATTCAAAGCAGACAACATTACTCAATAGAAGGTCTTACTGTGTAAAATGGGTTTCATTTCCTTCTCATAAAGAGCTAGAGTGGGTTGGGGGGGGGGGTCTTGAAAAGGAGAAAATGAAATCAGTTTCAATTACTCACTACTCATTCAAGATCTGAGTTTTTGATTTGGTTTTTAAGGGAAAAACAAAAACAAAAATTAAATATTCAATTATTAATGATGAAATCATTACAAACAAACAAACCAATTAAAAAACAAAAACAAAACGAATACATTCTTATGATATATATCTTTCCTGTTTCAGTATAAGAAAAATAGATCTGAAGACCTTAGTGGCCATTTTTTACTCATCTTTCCATCCCATTCTTCGTGATCATTATTATCCTCCTTCACGTTATATCAAATAATTTTTTTTTTTTTTTTTTTTTTTTTACACGGTGGTAATCTTTCACGAAAAAACACCCGTCTAGCTGAATCCACTGTGAAAAATTTCACCCACTCTATATCTGTGCCTAAATCAAAACCCGGATTCCATGAACAAAGCTTCTTTCTTAGAACTGCATACCTGTGGAACTCTGTTCCGTCTGCCTGCTTCCCACCGGACTACAACTTGGATGTCTTCAAGTCCAACGTTAACCAATTCCTAATGAACCGCCCCCTTAAGTAAACACTTCATCAAATCGCCACACTAACGTAATGTACTTGCAATAACCCTTATCCCTGAGTGGCTTCCGGGCCTTGATAAGTGGTGATCACTGTGTAAAAAAAAAAAAAAAAAAAAAAAAAAAAGAGTCGGAAAGCACTTCTCCTTAAGGCAGCGCTTAAACAGTTTTGTAAGTATGGGAGCAAGTTCTGGTTGAAGCTTTTTTAACACTATAATTGAGATGCCGTCAGGGCCAGTTGCTTTACTGGAATCAAGGTTCTTGATTAGCTTGGCGACCTCATGTACGGATATTTGTATGTTACCTAGCGTGTTATAGGAGGAAATATGGGGAGTTGATGGCCTTTGTCGCATAGGGTAGAATTAGCTGCAAAGTTCTTTGCAAATAGTTTGGCCTTGTCTGATGCTGACGAGATGACCTCTGGTCCATTGATAATGGTTGGGATAGAACGCACACTTCTGTTCCGGATCCTATTTATTTTCAAAACTGGTGGGAACCAAGCCGCTGATCAGCTACCTTGGATTTAACAGACTGGGCATATAGCTCTCTTGCATTTTTTATTACTCTTTTACAGTGGTTGCTGGCAGTCCTGAAAGCAGCTTTAGTCTCAGTGCATCTATTACGCTGGTAGCTATGGAAAAGGTGATTTCTGTGCACGATGGCAGCAGCACATTCTGGGGAGAACCATGGCTGGAGGTTTTTGTTGGAATTTTTTAGATGGTATGAATTGGTCTATGCCTACAATTAACCATTCGGTCAGGTCTGATACTACAGAGGACACTTCCTTTTTAAACATGGAGTGCAGAGGTAAATCAGATATGAATGTACGGAAGCTATCCCAGTCAGCCATAGAGTATCGGTATACAGTACGGTGGAGGGGTACGTCTGGGGACTTATTACATTTTATTTTTGTCTTAACTAATACGACAGAGTGGTCAGAGGATCCTAGAGGAGAATGAACGGAACATGAACATAGCTCAGGGGAAGTTGTGAGAAAAAGGTCTAGGAGGCTTGCATATTGACCGGGTGTATCGGGCACACAGGTGGGTTTGCAAACAATCTGAGTGAGGTCATAAGCAATGACAAAATCATGACAAAACCTCCCCTCATCGTCTGTCTTATTTGAATGGGTCAGTCATTCCACGTTATGGATGTTGAAGTCACCACAGATGTGGATGTTAGCCGAGGGATGTGCAGACAGGATGTGGTCTATTTTCTCAGATATGCTCTTAACGATAGTAACTCCGCTGTTATTGGTCCGATAGAGGGCAAATATAAATGCAGTGGTGTAAGCAAGTGCAACCCGGAAGCACATATAAGGTAAATTAGGTTCTTCTCTAGAGATATCTCTGCCACACGGGAAGCCATCTTTAATGTAGGCACATATTCCATGCCCATGGCGATCTTGGGGGTCAGATTTAGTTGCTAAGTTAGAGTATCCGTTAATTATGAACTCATCTAGGGAAGTAGTCGGCCCTATTCCAGTTTCGCTTAGAAATAATATGTTCGGTTTCGTCTCCTGTAATTGGGTTTCAACCTCTGGAAGGTTGGAACGTAGACCCCTGATGTTGGAGAAGGAGACCTGGTAGTAGGGCTCTACGTTGGAAGATGGGGTTCTAGGTTTATTCGAGTTTTTTTTCCGGAGATATTAATCCCTTTCTCCCCCCCTCCCATCATAATCATCTTCATCATTCTCTTCCTTATTTTCTTAATCAGAATTTTCTTATTATTACTACCAGTTCTGTCTCGCTTTGCTCGGGCCCTATGTACTGTTCATAACTTTATGTGCATATATATATATATATATATATATATATATATATAAGTTTGACTCATGTCCAGGTAACGTACATTTAAAATTTCAAGCGTTTAGACCCAAAATTGGGGGAGAAGTTCGGTAGAGTGTGCAAAGGTCAACTCTTTCAACTTGACCTTTTGGCAGCCAAAATTTCACCCCAAAATCGATTAAAAAGCTTGCTGCATGTCTGAATATTCTTTATGTAAAATTTCAAATGTTTAGACCCAAAATTTACTGAATAGTTTGCTAGAGACCACAAAGGTCAAATCTTTTGAACTTTAACCCCTTGCTAGCCAAACTTTCGGCCAAAAACCGATTAATAAGCTTGCCCTATGTCTGAATATACTTTATGTAAAATTTCATATGTTTAGACCAAAAATTGGCTGTGAGGTAAATTTTTTTAACTTTGACCCCAATTTTGACCTCTTAACTTGTATTGTTTTGGGCTCAACTCAAGTTAAAAAGTTTGATCAATGTCCAAGGAACCTACATCTAAAATTTCAAGTGTTTAGACTCAAATTTGCGGAGAAGTTTGGTAGAGTTTTCAAAGGTCAAATCGTTGAATTTTGATCCCTTGTCTGCCAAATTTCTGGCCAAAAACCGATTAAAAAGATTTTCTCAAATCTCAATACCGCTTATCTCAAATCTCGAGTCTATAGACTGAAAATTGACAGAGTAGTTTGGTAGGGAAATGTACACACATACAGACTATTTCACTTTTATATATAGATAGATTATCCTCCTATTTCCTTTCATCACCATCACCATCAATTACAACAAAATTTTCCTCCTTATCCTCACTATTTTTTCCTCTTCTTACTTCCTTTCATCATCAATTAGAAAATTTTCCTCATCCTTATTCCCATCATCATCATCGTTCACTCCCATAAAATACTGATGATTGTCATCATTCTCACTATCCTCATCTTTTCTTCTATTTTGTTTCTTTACTAGAGTCACTACTTATCAAGGCTGAAAGGCCATTCGTGGATGAGGCTTAATGAATGTTAGGTGGCACATGAGACAATGCTGTGATGATCAGTAATGGTGGAAAATTGCATAGAATTTGATTATTTAAGAGAACAGCTAAACAAGAACTTGTTTAGATTCGACTTGACAGTGACTATGTCATTGTCAGTTGAGAAGCAGTCCCATGGTATTGTGTTGCACAAACAAGTAATTCTAGAAAAGAGACTTTGCTTATATAATTTTCATTTAGTTTTAGGCACAAATAAAGAGTCAAAGTAATTGTTGACATTGGTTGTAGCTAGACGAGTGTTTATTGTGAATTTTTTACAGGGCAGAAACTCAGTCAAGCACCTGTCATGAAAATAATGATAACGCAGAGATAGACTCGCAATGTCTCTTCTATGAGAAATAGATATTATGGAGGAGAAAATGAGACCACCCACTAGATTTCAAATTCAGTTTTGTACCCTGTCAAGGTAGGAAAAGCTGCTCCGAGCAGCTCCTCATCCTTACATTCGATCCATCATTTATCTCATTATCATTCTCTTACTTTCCAGTCTCCTCTGCATCATTATTTTCTCCCTCATAATCATCCTTATTATTCTGCTCAGACTTCTTATCATCCTTCTCCCCAACTTCTTTTTCCTCCTCCTCCTCATCATCATCGCCATCAATCCTGGTACTATCAGATAAGGTTGTCTGAAGAAATCAACTTCCTAATCTAAAATGCACCAAACATTGATGTTATTGTTTTTTTTTATCCATTTTTCCGTACAAAACTCAGTCATGTTCGGCAAAGCCAACAACAAAAACAATTTTTCTCCAACCAACCCAAACCAAACACCATGAATAAATAAAAGATATAAAGAAGCATGAAAACGTTTGACCAAAATCACTGGATTCAGCATAACATAACCCAAAAAGGGTTGATATGCCTAAAATAAAACAACCAAATGAGAAATCTGTAGAAAACTGATTTTTTTTATTAGGTTTTATACACTTTTCTAACTTTGCACTGGTTTATTACTTTTACATATGTGTTACTTTTGGGGCTTGAAACCATTTTAATTGGTTGAAAATAGTCTGAGTTCACACGTTGCTGTGAAAACTTACTTGTTTTAGGAAGTGACGGAGAAAACGAATCGAAATGAAACAAAGAAAGAGTATAGCAATTAGAGTCATTTGCTTTTTAGCGTTCACACAAAGATAGTGTTTCATTTCCAAGTTACAAAAACACACACACACACACAAATAAATAGATAGATAAACAAAGTACGCATTTCAGTTTCCTATGGATAGTCGACCACATGTGATCCACTTGCGACTCATGAAGGCAAGAAGAAACTTGTTCACATTGAAAAGAGCCAATTCTGAAGATTTGGCAAAAAAAAAGGTAAAAAATAAAATGATGCTGACAAACTACTCACTGCTCCAACTGAATCCTAACCCCCTTGACATGTGATTAGAATCCATCTCCTCTTGCCACGTGGATTAAACCTTCTTTAGCTTGTCCCACTCCCAAAACTGGACATTTTGACGTTGTGTGATAGCTGTCGATAAACTCAGTCAATTCTGCTTATTACAACGCAGCATAACCTTTTAGAATCAGAATTCTAAAAGAAAATCCTGATAACCAAACACAAAAAAAAAAAAAAAAAAATTAGTGGTTAATCTCGCTAAACACGTTCGTGTACATTTCAAGAATACTTAAAATGCTTGTCGCAAAGCTAATGAAAATATGGAACTAAAAAAGAAACAATGTTTAAAAAAACCTACTTGATGTCTGCTATTGCGTGTATAACCAACTCTTGACCTAATTACTTTTCCGGTTATATCCCCTACTCGAAGAACTCTCCTACAGGAGGGAGAGAGAGAGAGAGAGAGAGAGAGAGGGGGGGGCGAGAGTATCACTTCCTGTAATAAAGACTGGCTAATAAAGATGTCATTACGCCTAGCTATTGTAGACATCTTCATACATACCAAATGATACATAACTAAACTTGCAACACAAATCTCGTTAATATAAACAAGATAAATAGCATTTAATGAGCATTTCTACATTTATATTACTACTAGCTCTCCTGACTCAGCATTACCCGGAAATATTTGTACTTTCAGTTTTGTTTCTCAAACAAAATAATATTAACGATTACTATCTTATTATAAGGGTGAAAAAAGTATATTATCTGAAAAAAAAAGTGTATTATTTGTATATAATTTGTTTTATGACGAAAATTCATATTTTATAATAAGTAATTTATCCAATAAAAACATGTGTTTGATTAGCTTTCAACGTTTTAAAAATAATAAATTATTAATGAATGTGTAAGGCAGACATACCGAGTTAATCAAAATAAAAAGTTTAGTTCGGGTAATATACTAAATACCAGGCATTTAAAGAACATGTGGTGCAAAGTAGGAAATAATATCGATATGATAAAAAAACTTCTACTTGAGTCTTGACTTTACAAACCTGACTGACTATTTTGTATGTTAGAATATAAATATTCAATTTTGATTTTATTGATGTTCGTCCATCGCTTGGAAAAGATGACCGTGCTCATACAATTGTTCTATGGATTTGAAGATGAATTTTGAGACTGATTTGAGCTCTGGAGTATTTCCTGCATGTTGGACACCTGTGGGATGATTCTATATTAGAGATGTTGACTGATCTGTCTTTTCTAATGTCACACTTTCTTTTGCATTTTTCATTGCATGCGCATTCAGAAATTGTAACCTCTTTGTAAGTTGCGGCACGCCAGGTACATTTGTCAGGTTAGTTTTTCCTATGAGTTAGAATTCAAACCGAACTGTTTGAGGGAGATCTTCAGATTTCCTTGAGCCATTTTCCGCTGTCCCCCTACAGGTCTTTTTCCTTTAGCCATTTCACCATAAAGGAGTTGTTTTAGGAGCCTTAACCCAGGTATACGGCATATATGGCCTGCCCAACGAACCTGGTACTGCTGTTACAGTGTGTACTGACGGAAGGTTTGGCCAGACTAAAACCTCTGTGTCTGGTATCCTGTCTTGCCACTTGATTTTTAACAATCTACAGAGGCAAGTCACATGGAAATGGTTCAGTTTCTTGGCATGTCTAAGTTTCACAAACATACATGAGAATGGTAAGAATCACAGCTCAGGATACTTGAAGTTTAGCCTGCAGCCAAATTCCTCCACGCTCCCACACTGGTTCTGAGATGTCCAAAGGCAACACTAGCTTTTTTTATGCATTTTAGTATATACTAGCAGGGAGACCCGGCATTGCTCGGGTGAATGCAGATCGCTACTATATACTTTTCACTATGCTCATTACACCATGTTACTTTGTTTTTACTGCTCTTCCCTTCTTTCGTTTCACCCCCTAGTATAGTCAGGAGAAGCTGAAATATTGGAAAATTCTCTGAATTAGTCTCACATATAAATGCTTTGAATTTCATTACAATCATATATCCTATTTTTTGTAGTAGCGCAAAGTGGCCGCTCCTGCTAACCAGGTCAAATGCCTTTATGAGATCAATAAGAGTGAGGTACAGTGGTTTCCTCTGCTCTCGGCACTTCTCTTGTAGGTCGTAAGGAGAATACCATGTCAACAGTTAACCTTTCTGCTCTAAAACCTCATTGCGGCTCTGCATAAACTCTCTCTGCAAGTGACTGGAGTCTTCTCAATACTACATGAGCGAAGACTTTTCCGACAACATTGAGCAGAGAAATGCTGCAGCAATTATTACAATCACTTGTAGGGGGAGCTCTCAGCCGGCAGCAGACCAACTGGTAGACCACATCTCAGATTTAAGAATGTGTGCAAAAGGGACTTAAAATCCGGCAACATCAACCCTGTTGACCTCGAATCCTATGCTGCAGACCGTGACTTCTGGAGGGTTAAAGTCAAGAAGTGTGTTTGGCTGAGCGAGGAAAGAAGAAATAAACAGTGGGAGGAGAAGAGAGGCAAGCGCAAAAGGACAGCATCAGCATCGGCAAAGCCTGACGGAGGTTATCCCTGCAGAGAGTGCAACAGAATCTGCCGCTCCCACATCAGTCTGCTCAGTTGCCAGCAGTCAATATGACAACCTTTAGGCGTGATTCTCCATCATCTATCTAGGCGCCAACAACAATCATTGTATGTGTGTGTACACAAAGCTTTAAGAGGGTTCTCTCTTCATGGGTCACTTAAATATGAAGGCATGTAGATATTCAGCACAGAGAATATCATAGATTTAGGACCACTTCCATTGTCTTCTCCGAAAGGTTTTATGCATATATAAATTTCATGAAAATAAGATATTTGAAATTTCAAGAGTGTAATACCCTCACAGTCCCATTGAAGTGCATTACAGATTCAGGAACACTTCCTCAGTAAATTTTACGTAAGAATACACTTTTAGATTTTATGTAGATTCTCTAACCTTTCTTTCTATAAGAAACATACAAAAATAACACACACACAGACATTAAATTTTATATATAGTGAAGATAACCGAACTATTTTGATTTTATTAAAAGACAAGGAGAGTAATAAAGGAGTACTAATTAACATACTTAATTAACATATTCACGTTTGTTTTAATTAGTAGTAATAATAATAGTATTAACCATAATAGTAATAGCATTAGTAGTAATGTAATGTTGTGACCATTTGGGCTGTGATCATAGCGTAGTATCTGTTAACTGTGGTAAGCAGGGCCAAGGGGCAAAACATTATTATTATTATTATTAATATTATTGATTCGAGCGACGGCGGGGTCGCTGGATCAATTATTATGATTAGAAAAATAAACAATTAAATTGGGAAAAAATGATTGACATATAAATCGCAAAAGGAATGTGAAAATAGAAAATAGATGTAAACATGATTTTGGTTTGCATAAAGAAATAACTAGATTGGGGTTACATCAGCTGTTGGCCTGACACACATAATGAGGAGACATAATGACACGTGATGAAATGTAGATTTGGGGAGATTGTAGGAGTCGTTAGCTAGACATGAGAGTGAACGGACGACTCAAAATGATGTGGGGAACGGCGTCATTTCAGGTAGCCAAGATGTAACAACGTGTAATCTCTGAAGATGCCGGCTGGATCATGAAAATAAATGTTCGTAAATAATTCAGGTATATGTTGTGTTATTTACATCTGTTAAAAAGAACTGTTTGTCTACAAATGTTTCGATACGTCCACGTCAATCGTTTCCTGTTAGAACTGTTGCATAAATGTTAAAATATACACACTAGATGATCAACTAAATGATTCGACGTATATACATACACGTATCTACACGTACATCAATATACAGATAAAATATAAAACCCAACTATTCAACATGACCGTCGTTATGGAACATATTCATATACAAATTACACAACAGACCCCTTTTAGAGCCCCATAATATAACAGTAATAGTAATAATAATAGTTGTGGTATCAGTAGTAATAGTATTAGGAGTAGTAGTAGTAGTTGTTGTTGTTGTAGTAGTATTACTAGTAGCAATAGTATTAATATGAGTAGTAATGGTATTAGTAGTAGTATTACTAGTAGCAATAGTATTAGTATGAGTTGTAATAGTATTACTATGAGTAGTATTAGTAGTAGTAATAGCATTAGTAATAATAGTTGCGCAGATGGGTACACATTTTGTAATGTAAGCAAATTATTAATTTCATTATTTTCAGTATAAATACCCCAACCAAATAAAAAAAAATAAAGATACTCAAAATGAGTAAAAAAAAATTATATAACTTTGTTGAGAGAAAAATGTATTTGTGCACATTATGATGATGGATGGAAGTAACACCTAGCCTGTGGGGAGGGTTGAAGACGTGTTGCATTCCATGAAATTGCATGTGTGTAATGTGAGTCTTAAAGACAAGCTTAGATCTGGTGACTTCAGAGGAAAATTAATTAAATTTGGACAATTGGGGGGGGCAGGGGGCAGAACAGGGACTTTCTTGGATTAGTCACCTTATCTTCGAATAGCCTTTGAACCTTGATATGTGGTGACTTCTTACTTAAATAAAAGTTAATTGAAAAGAATAGATGAAAGATTTTGGGTTAGCATCTGGAGAACAGTTGAGGTAGCAGGGTCATGTAGCAGGAGGAGATAAAGGAAAACATTGGAAGTAGTATTACGAAAGAGGGATAAATAAAGACCTGACCAGAGCTAGGCTAGTTTGCAAGTTAATTTCTAAAAGTCGATGAGCCGTTCCCCTGAAGTAATCAAATTTACACTTCTAATATGATATTGTCCTTTTGACCAGTGTACGTTTTTAACCCTTATTCTCGAGTGACCTCTGGGCCTTGATAAGCGGCGATTCCTTTGTAAAATGAAAAAAAAATTACACCATTAACGATTACTACACTACCACTTTACATTCATTAACCCTTATCCTCGATTAGCTTTTGGGCCTTGATAAATGGTGATACTTAGATTTTGGTGCATTGAGCATTCAAAAAGAATTTTTAATTTGCTTTCTGATTTTTGTGGAGCTCTCTGTTTTTGATAATTAATTTAATATTAAAAAAAAGTAATACATAGGTTAATAATTTTATAATTAAAAAAAAGTAATACATAGGTTAATAATTAAAACCCCCCAGAAATACATAGGTTAGTAATGAATTTAATAATTTAAGTAATACATAGGTTAATAATTTAATATTTAAAAACAAAGAAATACATAGGTTAATAATTTTATAATTAAAAAAAGTAATACATAGGTTAATAATTAATTTAATAATTAAAAAAACAGTAATACATAGGTTAATAATTTAATATTAAAAACAAAGTAATACATAGGTTAATAATTTAATATTAAAAACAAAGTAATACATAGGTTAATAATTTAATATTTAAAAACAGTAATACATAGGTTAATAATTTAATATTTAAAAACAGTAATACATAGGTTAATGATTAATTTAATAATTAAAAAAACAGTAATACATAGGTTAATAATTTAATATTTAAAAAAAAAGTAATACATAGGTTAATAATTAATTAAATAATTAAAAAAGTAATACATAGGTTAATAATTAATTTAATATTAAAAAAAACAGTAATACATAGGTTAATAATTAATTTAATATTTAAAAAAAGTAATACATAGGTTAATAATTAATTTAATAATTAAAAAAACAGTAATACATAGGTTAATAATTAATTTAATATTTAAAAAAAGTAATACATAGGTTAATAATTAATTTAATAATTAAAAAAACAGTAATACATAGGTTAATAATTAATTTAATAATTAAAAAAAGTAATACATAGGTTAATAATTTAATATTTAAAAAAAGTAATACATAGGTTAATAATTTAATATTTAAAAAAAGTAATACATAGGTTAATAATTAATTTAATAATTTAAAAAAAGTAAATCATAGGTTAATGATTAATTTAATAATTAAAAAAAAGTAATACATAGGTTAATAATTTAATATTTAAAAAAAAGTAATACATAGGTTAATAATTGATTTAATAATTAAAAAAAAGTAATACATAGGTTAATAATTAATTTAATAATTAAAAAAAGTAATACATAGGTTAATAATTAATTTAATATTTAAAAAAAGTAATACATACGTTAATAATTAATTTAATATTTAAAAAAGTAATACATAGGTTAATAATTAATTTAATAATTAAAAAAAGTAATACATAGGTTAATAATTAATTTAATATTTAAAAAAAGTAATACATAGGTTAATAATTAATTTAATAATAAAAAAAGTAAATCATAGGTTAATAATTTAATATTTAAAAAAAGTAATACATAGGTTAATAATTAATTTTATAATTAAAAAAAGTAATACATAGGTTAATAATTTAATATTTAAAAAAAGTAATACATAGGTTAATAATTTAATATTTAAAAAAAGTAATACATAGGTTAATAATTAATTTAATAATTTAAAAAAAGTAAATCATAGGTTAATGATTAATTTAATAATTTAAAAAAAAGTAATACATAGGTTAATAATTTAATATTTAAAAAAAAGTAATACATAGGTTAATAATTGATTTAATAATTAAAAAAAGTAATACATAGGTTAATAATTAATTTAATAATTAAAAAAAAGTAATACATAGGTTAATAATTAATTTAATAATTAAAAAAAAAGTAATACATAGGTTAATAATTTAATATTTAAAAAAAAGTAATACATAGGTTAATAATTGATTTAATAATTAAAAAAAGTAATACATAGGTTAATAATTAATTTAATAATTAAAAAAAGTAATACATAGGTTAATAATTAATTTAATAATTAAAAAAAAGTAAATCATAGGTTAATGATTTAATATTTAAAAAAAGTAATACATAGGTTAATAATTAATTTAATAATTAAAAAAAAAGTAATACATAGGTTAATAATTTAATATTTTAAAAAAAGAGTGAGGAACTTGGTGGCAGATGTACCAGTCCAGATATAGCACCAATACTCCATGCAAGGAGGAATGGTCGATTTGTAAAGATATAGGATACTCTCGTGTGTGAGTACTTTTCTAGCATGATAGAGGGAGTTTATTTTCTTTCTGCAACCTTGGCAATGTTCTCAGTGTATTTGTTCCAAATTAGTTGAGTAAAAGCTTTTTTATTTTCAAACTAACCTGAGTGTTTGGAGGTATGTGTTGGAAAAATATATATATATATATATATATATATATATATATATATGGTAGTAGGCAGGCCTGCTCAAACAAGAGAAAAAGAATGTGAAAAAAAAATGACGTCTTTGCCATTGCGTTCATCGCCAAACTGGAGTGGCGAAGGATTAAATTAAGGCTGGTCAATTGAAAAGAGGGGATGACTTTTGAAAATATCGGCAAAAAAAGCAACCCCTCCATGTAGAAAAATGCCCAGTTGAGGGTGAAGGAATTAATGTTTTTGGCCAATTTTTCGATATTTGTCGTCCAAAGGGTCGAGCTTCAAAACGATACTGATCTTGTGAAAATCTGTCGTCTCTGTTAGAAGGTTTTAGGCATATATACATACATACATACATTTAAACAGACAGGTGATATTTATATCATAGATGATGTTTTGTTACTTTATAACGTGTGCTGCGTATACGTGCATATTTTTTCTGCTTTTCATTCATGTTGCTTTTAAGCCATTTCTGCTTTAAACATTTCTGCATCGCATAAAAGTGAAATTTTTTTTACTATTTCACAAGCAAAAATATATCCCGTCTTATTTTTATATCCTCACTTTGTGAGATAAAAATTTTATGAAAACAATTGCCAATGAAGCAAAATGCAATTTCGTTCAACTACTCCTATCTTTTAAACGAGAAGTGAACGTGGTTACGGATCTCTATTTTATTTTTGCTTTTATGGAAATCGCTCCAGACAAGGCGTGAAGCCACTTGATGTAAGGAGCTAACAAGAACGAAAGATGATTATCACAAAAACAGAAAATGGCTATTAACTTATAGATTGGAAGAAAACTAAGCATGAATTCTACAAGCCTACGGTTCTTGAAAAAGAAGCTACTGGAATAGGAAGTTGTATTACAATGAAGTATCGTAACATCGAATTGATGAAGACCACGAGACCAACGTATCGAACGAGCTGAGACAAAGGAAGCAAGAAAAAGAGCAGACAATTAAAAAGAACACATGCTTTAATAGTATTTATAGAAAAGACCTAAACGACCAACATTACGTCTGTGAGACAGAGGTTGCAGAGAAGAAAGATTGGAGATGAATCAAATTACAGATACGTTTCTGCACTTTATCATGAACCCTCAAATAAGATTCATTCACCAGCCCAAATATGACAACAGTACTCCATACATGGTCTCATAGTTGTTAACGATTGTCAAGATGATGGCTAAGCGGTTAATGTCATAGACGTACAACCTGGATGTGCCAAGTACAAACTGAATTTGTTCTACAGAAATGCTTTCACTCAGGATGTTATTAAACTTCACATGCTCCCTCCTGTAAGCACTAAATGTAGTTCTAGAAAGAATCCTAACGAGAACGATATCGGAGAAACGAATGCCAACAATAAAATTATGCTATTCATAAGATTTAAATAAATGCATCTTGTAAATCTTTCTGCTAAAAGATGTAATGGAAGTAAAATGTCTGTTCCATTTTTACACAAGAACGACATGTCGTAATGACCTGGCCAAAAGTGCACATGACAAATTTGATTCGCTAAATGAAATTATAATCTATGGAATCTGGAACAGTAGGAACATTGAAAGTCCGTAGTTTGTATCATTGCTTCTGACGCTATGGTGCTGCTGATCTCTGGCAGCAGTGATCTTCTGGTGATGAGCATCCCTGAGTGGCTTCCGGGCCTTAATAAGTGGTGACCACCGTGTAAAAAAAAAAAAAAAATCTTCAAAAGTGACAGTAGCTTTGTGAACAGTGACTCACCAGAGTTTGATTGATCACTGGCGCAGTTCTCCAATTCATTTGGTCCAAGTTCACACCACTGTAAATTGGTCTTGACTGTGTCCTTGCAGCATATTTTTGAACGACCATCAGCGCACATTTCATTAAACTACTTGTAAAACAGACACAGGGATGCAACATTGCAGCGATGGGACAGAGGTTAAGGTTTGGTTGATAGTGTAGGGCTTATTAGATTTGAGACTGTTTTGGATAATGTCTCGGAGACATCTAGTGGTAGATGCACCAGGCCACATGTGGTAATAGTACTCCTCGGAGAAATGGTGGCGTTGTAAAAAATATAGGATACTCTCTGGTGGGAATGATTTTCTAGCATGGTAAAAGGAGCCCACCTTCTTTGCAGCAGTCTTAGTAATATTGTCAATTTATTTGTTCCAAGTCCAACGTAAACAAGTTCTTGATGAACCATCCCCCTAAGTAATCCAATTTACAAAATTTTTACTACTTCTGTATACCCATTAGCCCTTATCCTCGAGTGGCCTCCGGGCCTTGATAAGTGATGACTCCTTTGTAAAAAACAACAAAAAAAAAAATGTTAGTTGTGAATGTTCAGCCGAGGAGTGTGAAAGATTGATTGTCAAAAAAAACTTAAAAAAAAAAAACTTGATTCAATAACATAAACCCATTTTCAAATGACAAGACGTGATCACAATATCAGTACACTAAGAAATTATTGTGATCTCAGCTGGAAAACAAGATTTTTCTTTTTTCTTAACTAAAAATAGTCACCATTCATCATGACCAAAAGTTACTCGAGGATAAGGGTTAACGGAATAGAATGATTGTTAGAATTAAGTTCGAGTATTAGTGATAAAGGTTCATGACAGGAATGTGTTGACATCGAATTTGAAGATAATGTTGTAATCTGCAAGGAAGCAGTCTTATGGCAATATGTTTCATAGATGGAAAGCCTTAGCAAAAAAAACTGTTTGCAGAAATTCCATCTGACACTAAGCACGGAGAGGAAGAAAAGAAAAGATGTTTTTGCTGTGGTACCAAAATGAGTGCTTGCTGTGAATGTTTTAAAAGGAGAAATTAAACATTAGAGTTTAGTAATTAATCTATTATTCAAAGTGGATTCTCTTCAAATCTGGAACATGTGGTACTCTGGGGAAAAAATGGTAGCAGATCTGAACGAGTTTCCCCTCCTGCCGTAAAATTAATTCCTTTTCATGTTTTATTTTTTTTGCAGATTATCGTTGATAATGCCAGGTGGGTGGGGGGGGGCAATGGGAAAAGCTCGTTCAGGTCCGAAGGGGGAAAGCTCGTTCAGGTCGGAAGAGGGAAAGCTCGTTCAGGTCTGCCAAAATGGTTTGTTACTTTTAATACTCCAAGCTTCTCTTCTTTCACCACTAACGCTCGGATCCTTGTCTTTCTCCAGTTGAAACGAATGGTTACTATTCTTAAAGAATCTGTATGCTTTGATAAGCTCTTAGAACTCACTTTCACTTTGTTGTAGACTGGTAAGGGCCCTGGAACAAAGACACAACTCGCTGTTTAGTGTAAACAAATAAAAATATATATATATATATATGGACTTGTTTTTATGTTTCTCATTAAAAAAATCAGTCTCAGGTGAAACCGTGGCATTGGTTGATTTTTTAATAAGTAGTACTTATTTCTTTTCAGTCTTTCTTCTGCATATTGTGTATAAAAATGGCAAATCTCAATTTCATATTGTGTATAAAAATGACAAATCTCAATTTCATATTGTGTATAAAAATGACAAATCTCAATTTCATATTGTTTATAAAAATGACAAATCTCAATTTCATATTGTTTATAAAAATGGCAAATCTCAATTTCATATTGTGTATAAAAATCGCAAATCTCAATTTCATATTGTTTATAAAAATGACAAATCTCAATTTCATATTGTGTATAAAAATGACAAATCTCAATTTCATATTGTTTATAAAAATGACAAATCTCAATTTCATATTGTGTATAAAAATGACAAATCTCAATTTCATATTGTGTATAAAAATGACAAATCTCAATTTCATATTGTGTATAAAAATGGCAAATCTCAATTTCATATTGTTTATAAAAATGACAAATCTCAATTTCATATTGTGTATAAAAATGACAAATCTCAATTTCATATTGTGTATAAAAATGACAAATCTCAATTTCATATTGTGTATAAAAATGACAAATCTCAATTTCATATTGTGTATAAAAATGGCAAATCTCAATTTCATATTGTTTATAAAAATGACAAATCTCAATTTCATATTGTGTATAAAAATGACAAATCTCAATTTCATATTGTGTATAAAAATGACAAATCTCAATTTCATATTGTGTATAAAAATGACAAATCTCAATTTCATATTGTGTATAAAAATGGCAAATCTCAATTTCATATTGTTTATAAAAATGACAAATCTCAATTTCATATTGTGTATAAAAATGACAAATCTCAATTTCATATTGTGTATAAAAATGACAAATCTCAATTTCATATTGTTTATAAAAATGACAAATCTCAATTTCATATTGTGTATAAAAATGACAAATCTCAATTTCATATTGTGTATAAAAATGACAAATCTCAATTTCATATTGTGTATAAAAATGGCAAATCTCAATTTCATATTGTTTATAAAAATGGCAAATCTCAATTTCATATTGTGTATAAAAATGACAAATCTCAATTTCATATTGTGTATAAAAATGGCAAATCTCAATTTCATATTGTTTATGCATTTTGAAACGTTGATGTTCTTATTTAGTTGCCTTCACACGAGAGCAGAGTTAGACATAAGGTCAGTTTTTAATGTGGGGAAAATCCAGCTCCCCATAAAGGAGCACTCTAGTTAGGAACAAAAATAAAATTTGCCTCAGTCTAGAAGGATTTCACCTTCACTGGCCGAGGACAAAAGGTGAAGTGTTGTATCAGAACAGATACTACACTGTGATCTTGCTTATATGGTTTTTACATGAAATTTACGAATTAAGTTCTAACACAAAAAATTAAAAATAACATACAAGAAGGCTGACCGGGAAGCCATCAGGGATCTCATCAGAGATGCCCCATGAGGAAATATCTTTCCTCTTCTTGCAGAACAGTGTGCAAATGAGACCACTAAATGGTTCAAAGCGGCAATTGAAGCATATGTTCCTATGCAGAAGTTCTATAGCAAACCCCACTCTCCCCAATGGTTTACTTCTACTTATGCAGCTGCCATTGCTCAAAGGCAGCATGCATACCACAGATTTATTCGACATAAGTTCAGTACAAACAAAGGTTTATTGAAGCTAGAAGTAATTGTAAGAAAGAAATAGCAACAGCTACGAGAGAATACACCTAAGTGTTGCTATTTCTTTCTTGCCACCAGAAAACGCATCAAAGCATAGAAATTAGGAACTCATGATTTCTGGAAAATCTACAAAAGTGTAGTAAATAATGAGCAATCAACAAGTCCCCCATTCATCATGCGGTTGTTTGCGCAGAAACCGAGAAGGCTAACATGCTTGCCAGTCAGTTTGCTTCAAACGCTACATTGAACCCGACAAACCACTCCCTCCTTGATTTTCCTTTGTGGACTGAAACCACACTAGATGATCTGAAAATCTCAGGTGCATAATATCATAAAAAATCTAGACACCTCAAAACCATGTGAACCCAATCTCATCCCGGCTGTGCTATTAAAAAAGTGTGCCGCCAAATTAGCTCCAGTTCTCTCCAAACTTTACAACAAATGCCTTAACGAATCTTGCTTTCCTGGCTGCTGGAAAACTGCTTCTGTGGTACCAGTTTTCAAGAATTCTGGCGAAAGAACTGACTTATTAAATTATCATTCCATTTGCCTCCTCCTACTTTTCGCCAAAATATTTGTATCAATAATTAATCAAGCTCCAGTCCATCACCTTACAGTTGCTAAACTTCTGACCGCCTTCTGATCGGACCGATATGGATTTAGGCAAGCGCGTTCCACAGCAGACATCCTAACTGTAATCTCTGAATGTATATACCACTCACTGGACAAAGAGGGGGAGGGTAGAGCAGTAGCTATAGATATATCTAAGGCTTTTGACGGGGTTTGACACGATGGTCTTCTCAGGAAAATCAGATCATACGGCTTAACATCCTTCCTAGATAAGAGAAAAATCCAGTTTGTTCTCGACGGTCGTACATCTAAACAATATGATATAAATGAGGGTGTACCTTAGGGGTCTATCCTTGGACTTATTATTCCTAATATTCATATTCATAAATGACCTCTCTAATAAAATTGTTTCTGAGATAGGTATATTTGCTGATGCCACTACGCTTTATAACAGACATGAGGGGAAAACAAATGAACACATATCTAAGGAAATGGCAGAAACACAAGAGGAAGACCTCCAATCTGTAGTGGAATGGGGACAAAAATGGATGGTCACATTCAATACTGCCCAGACTAAGCTTGTTTCCTTCAATAATTACAAGAAACCTTCTCTACCACCAATAGCTATGGCTGAAAGTATTCCTTTCAAATTCGTCGGCTTAACACTCACAGAACAGGAGTTGGAACAGATACAATGAGAGCATTGTCAAGGCTGCTGCAAAGAAGGTGGGCTCCCTCTACCATGCTAGAAAGTTACTTCTGGTATTCTGCACAACTACTTGTCCCGCACCCCCTCACTAACTCACCCTAACTGAAACTTATAAATAAAATGAAATGACAGCTCAAGCAAAAGTTACGTTTAAACCAGGACCAAACTCAAAGAAAACCAACCTGCCTCCTCCCTTGAGGCTTGCATTTACTAATATCCGCGGGCTTAGAACTAACTTAGATGATGTTGAGTCATTTTTCCTTGTAAACACCCCGGATATCTTTGCATTAAGTGAAACTAACCTTCACTCCTCCATTCCCTCTAACCACTTTAACATGCCTGGTTATCTCCCACTCTATCGTAAGGACTCGGACAGACATATGCATGGGCTTGGAGTCTATATTCGTAACACCCTTTCCTGACTAGAGAAATAAAACTAGAATCAGACGACCAGGCCTTTATGTGCTTCAGACTAAATATGCAACACAATATTAGCTACTTGTATTTTCTCTACCGCTCTCCCTCTAACCAAGACTGTACCCTAATAAACAAAGTCTCAGACTGCATAGATATAGCACTCTCCCTCGATACTAGCGCACAAATACATGTATTAGGTGACTTCAATGTCCACCACAGTAACTGGCTAGGATTCTCTAATCACACAGACATAGCTGGTAGCATAACACATAGCTTCTCTATATCCCATTCCCTATCTCAGTTCGTTACATTTCTGACATGTTTCCCAGACCAGCAAGATCAACATGCCTCACTTCTAGATCTAGACAACGGTTCCCGATGACCATACAACAAATGCCCACAGCCCACTCGGGAATGCTGATCACGCTGTGATAATGGTAGAAATCAGCCTAAATTCTCGCCCTAAAACTAAAGACCCACTACTCAAAACAACAAGGTATTACAAAAAGGCTGATTGGGAAGCCATCAGGGAGCTCATCAGAGATGCCCCATGGCAAAATATATTTACTCTTCCAGTGGAACAGTGTGCAAATGAGACAACTGAATAGTTCAAAACTGCAACTGAAGCACATGTTCCCACATGGAAATTCTATAGCAAGCCCCACTCTCCCCAATGGTTTACTTCTGCTTGTGCAGCTGCCATTTGTCAAAGGCAGCATGCGTTCCGTAGATTCAACCAACATGTCCAGCTCAAATAAACAGAAATTTATAGAAGCTAGAAATAATTGTAAGAGAGTGATAGAGACAGCTAAGACAGATTACTCTGAAACCACCAGAAAACGCATCGAAGCACAGAAATTAGGAACCCGGGATTTTTGGAAAATCTACAACAGCGTAGTAAACAATGGACAGTCAACTATTCCCCCACTATCAAACAATCATGAGGTTGCTTGCACGGCAACTGACAAGGCTAATCTGCTTGCCAGTCAGTTTGCCTCAAACTCCACACTACTCCCTCCCTGATTTTCCTCAAATGCAGATACAGATTGCAGTTACACAAGTGAAAATCAAACATGCACAGGTAAAAAATGCAGTTACACAGATGAAAATTGCAGTTACACGGGTGAAAAATGAGTTGCACAAGTGAAAAATTAGAGTTGCATATGTGAAAATGACAGTTACACAGGTGAAAAATGATAAGTGAAAATGCAGTTATGCAGGTGAAAATGTGGTTACAAGGGTTGAAAATGCAGTTACACAAGTGAAAAATGCAGTTATAAATAAATGAACAGATAAACTTTTTGATATACATCAAATAATAAAAAGATAACTACGCCAAAAATGTAGTGAAAATTATCGAGCAGAACTTTAAGAATAAAACTCAGTTTTATCATATTTGGCCAAATCAGCCAGTGATAAGAGCAGAAATGTCCGTAAAGCAGGGGGAGATATGTCAGTTTGTCATTTTTTTTTTTTGGCAATGATACTTATTTTTGCGTGATATAGAAGTATATCTAAAAAAATTTTTATTTAGAATGCAATTTTCAATTGTGCCAAATACTATACAAGCACCGTACATTTTTCCTATATAAACTTTCAATCCTTTTTCCTCATTCAGACATATTATTCTCTGCTAGTTCATCTCTCCTTGTTTTATCCATTGGATTCTCGAGCATCGGCTATCTTCATCTGAGGATAAATTGCTTATCGACTTCCGGCAGAAAACCAATTTTCTTGACTCATTGGGATTTTCCCATGGTAACAAAAATATTGTGATGCCGACAAAAACGAAAGGGACAGAAAGAAATGTTATAATAAATTTGTATTTGCAGGAAAAGAGAGGAAAGAAAGAAAAGTTTTTTGCAAACAGTTGGGATTTGCAGGAACTTGAATTTTAAAAATGCATTCTTTTTTACAGTTTTATATTCCATGGATCGTTTTGGCTGGTTTGAAAAAATAGAGCCTTTATTTCTGAGCTTCAGTTGCTGATTTAAATTCTCACAATTCTGGTGTTTAGATGACGTAGGGAACAGACGGGAAATGAGAGAGACTTTGTAAAAAAAAAAAAAAAAACGCTCTCGTGGGAGTTCCGTGAAAATCTAAAAAGATAGCCTGTGATTGGCTGATTTTCATGCAATCACAGTGCACCCAATTAGCAACTAAATAATTAAAACAAAAAGCAGAAATCCGATAGTTCAGAAAATTTGATTTTTTTAAGAACTTAACATTAAAATGAAGAAGGAGTGGAGATTTCTTTTCACAAAGTTTGGCAGAAGTATTTTATTTTGTATGTAAAGAAATTCTCATTTTGGTGGGGACTATAGAAATTTCATCCTTTCAATCATAAATTATAATACCATTAATGTTTTGTTTTCTTTGTTCAGCAACATGTATCACATAAGCTTAGGTATGTGAAAAGCATAAGTTTGAAATAAAACTGAATTTAATTTAATAGTATACATATAAATTATTTTAGGATGTTTTTTATTGGAACAGATGCATTTTCAGTATCTGGTACATCCTTAGAGACTTTTGATTTTGCAACATCAATTTCCCTATCAACGACTCCCTTCGAGTCCGGAATAATTTTAGGATGATGGGCATGGATTGATGATAGTTCTAGAGGATACAGCAGTTTGATAGAATGGACTTAAACAGACGCGTCACCTCTCTTGACTTTTAAAAGAACGAATCTTTTTGTTGTCACCAACAATTAACTCCAAAACTCTTCCCAGCAGCCAAAATGGTGTAGCCTTGGCAGGATTCTTAACAAGAATAACATCATCAATATTGATTCGATTGCAAAAGTTGACCTCGTGCAAATCTTTACACTGGTTCCCTCGAGCTCAGCAGATAATCTTGATACCAAAGCTTGTAGAATCTAATTAACAGAGAACCACAAGCTCCAATAGAGTTTACCACATTTAATCTTGACGGGGTGGGATGACGGCAGGAGGGTTAGAATTCCAAACATCCTGATCATCCAATTTCAGTACAAGCTTCAAATTAATGTTAGGATAAAGAAAATAGTTGGGAGTCATTACTTTGAAGTCTGAGTCCAAAGACCATCTATAAGTGAGTTCTTTGGTTTATAACACTCTGAACATCCAAAATTAAAGTAAAGATATCAAAATATTTAATTTGAGAATATCTAATTGTTTTATACAAATATAATTTAATAGTCCTTATATGTTTTTATGCACTCCTAACCCAAGCAGTATATAGAGATACTCTGGTGTGCTTAATATACAAGTGTTCATTGAATTTAGAGGAGGCAAATACTTCCTCTATAAGATTGCAATCAGCTATAAAGGATCTGGTATTTTCGTTGTAAATATCAGATGAGATTTCATGTATATTAGTAAATCTAATCAGAGTCAGAATAAATGAGCCAGTGTTCATGTTTTTAACTAACTTTTATATTGAGCCAAGTATATATAAGCATGTAACTAACACCTTCAGCACCCTTTACTCAAACATGTCCAGTACAGTCAATCCCGATATGTAAAAATGGTTTAATGAGATTCACTCGCTGATTCAGAAAATTAGTAATCTTAGGATACTTATTAAATTTTTGGCACAAGACGCACCGAGAAATTACTTTTTTGACGACTTGTCTGGCCCGGGGTATCCAAAACTCTGAAAGGCAGATTTTGTTTAAAGTAGACTGAATTCCCAGATGTTTACATCTTTTATGATATTCTATGATAATAAGTTCAAGTCAAATAATGATTCTTAGCGAATAAAACAGGATTGATAGCTTCATAATCAGAAGTGATTTTACCTATTCTACTTGCAATCTTGATTATCTCTCTTTCATCCATGAATAAATTTTAATTTTTTTTAATAATTCATGCAATTTTTTTACTTTGAGGAGATTGAAGGTAAGTTCTGTAGGAAATCTTTGTTGCTGCATTAGCTTGAGTAAATAAATTTTAGCTCAATTACTAGGATCCAGATCCACATGTTTTAGTTTATTTCAGACCTTAAATATATTGGTAGTAACATTAATCTATTAAAATTTGAGTATTTATCAAAAGCTATCACAGGTTGACATTCAACATTAGCTAAAGTGTTATTTTCATGGCAAGTGCTCGTCTGAACTCCAATCTCTGGTACCCCTCTCGCCAATATTTCACGAAAAACACCCGTCTAGCTGAAACCATTGTCAATAATTTTCACCACTCTTTATCTGTGCCTAAATCAAAACGTAGATTCCATGAACAAAGCTTGCTTAGAAATGCACGCCTGTGGAACTCTTTTTCGTTTACCTGTTTCCCACCTGACTACAACTTGGATGTCTTCAAGTCCAACATAAACAAATTCCTGATAAACCGCCCCCTTAAGTAAGACACGTTATCAAATCTCCATTACTAACGATTACTACGATATTATCCCATTGATTACTGTACATGCAATAACCCTTATCCCAGAGTGGCTTCCGGGCCTTGATTTACCATGTAAAAAATAAAAATAAAAAAAATAACGTAGACTGTCCAAAAGATTTCTTTTTTGAACTTAGGCACTAAAGTTCACTTGATGGTCATTCCATGGAATTTTTACTGAGTCATTCAGGTCACAAAGTCCAACGGCTTAGACTCTATTAAAGCTTTTAAAAGATTATTCCCCTTATTAGCAAGTCAGCAGGTTAGTAAGAACATATCTGAATTTTACAGATAAAGATTTCTTTTATTTCAGTTCTTCAATCATTTGTTGATATTTTTTTTACAACTTGATTCTTGATCAAAAAATAGCTGTGACAACACAACCTGTACATCCACTAATATGACTACATCTCTGATCTTGATTCAGGAGTAAGCTTTCAACATAGGCAGTAAACACTTGATGGCCAAAAACGCAGCCAACAATTTAAGCACAGGTAAGCTTTTAGGCTTCATAGAAGCTAAAAATAACAGGTGGGACTCGCCATTTTGTCTGGTATAAACTGCAAAAACATAGGCCTTTTTAGAAGCATTAAAATATATAATATATATAAAAATCAGCAGGACCGTCTTCACTTACAAACCTTGGGAACTGAAATGAATCCAGCTTGGCAAGATTACGCAATGACAGATCATAAGTTTTGAAAATTTTCTCACAACATCCTCCCAATCTAATTTTTGAGACCACAAATAAAAAAAAAAAAAAACGCTCTCATATGAGTTCCATGAAAATCTAAAAACGTAGCCTGTGATGAGCTGATTTTCATCCAATCATAGTTGTGACTCTGTAAATAATTTCAATACTCCTTAACTTTACATATCAACAAAGATTGCTAATAAAGTTATTTGAAATATTAAATATACTCTTTGTCCTTTTTTCTATACTATGCTTGTTTTTGTATTAATAGAAATCGTTCGAAACAAGGCATGAAGCTACCTGATGTAAGAGCTATATAAAAACTACTTCAAGGTCAAAACCTAGCCCACAATAAGTGCTAAATGGATAAATTCCATCCCAGAAAACAGTCATTCTCCCACCTTTGTTAGAAACATCACTCATGGAATGTGAGAACTAAAGGACAAAATAAGAGTTACAGGGCTGATAAAAGTAAACACAATTGTCAAAACTGTTGAAAATATTAAAATAGAGATGAGTTAAAACAGGTTAATAAATGTGGCTGAGACTGTTAGCATCACATTTTTTCAAAACGTCTGATACCGAGTTAGGTGCTTTGGAATTGTGGGAAGAGTCTCCTTGATCCTTCGATTGTTAGGAGATTGAGTAGTAAGTACACGTCAAGAAGTCATTCTTGACACTCAGCCCACCAGGTGGCGGGCCAGGATCTGGTTCAGTACCTGTCGGACTTAGGTACTCCGTCTGAATATCACCGAGGAGGTCTACCCTCCCAGGTCTTGCCACCCAGCTTTTGGGTGGGGTAAGTTTATTGCTTGCTGCCTGAGGCACCCCGACCGGGAAATACTGATAGGGATGACTAGGCAATTTTTGCTAGGCAAGAGTGCCCTTCCTTTATGGGAGCTTGCTCAACATCCCCATTTTCGACCTTGTGCCACATAATGCTTAGGTGGGCAGCATAGAGTAAAGTCCTGTAGATTTTGCAAGTCGGTCATTCTTAAGGTGTGACCATGTAAATACATAAATAAGAAAATGGAAAAATGTCAAAAACGGATACTAATTATGCTAAAACTTCCAGAGAAGAAAGTAATCAGATTCGAACAATTGTCGCCGATTTTTTTTCTTCTTCTTTTGTTTATTTTTTTCTTTTAAGATAATAATAATAATAATAATAATAATAATAATAATAATAATAATAGAAAAAGTTGGATGAAAAGTAAGTCATCAGACGAAAAAAAAAAAAAAAAAAAGGCTAAGCCTGCCAATGTTGGTGACCATGTTGAGAATAATTTGATTGATAAGAGAGAGTAAAAAAATTTGAAACACGAAAAAAAAAAAAAAAAATGATGAAAATTTTTTTTCTGGTAATTGCATTCTGAGACTTTCTAACTCATTAACAAGAGTGACTGTGCTTTTTATTGTTGTTGTTCCTGGAATTTTTTTTTAGTTTTTTTATGAACAGCGTCAAATAAATTTTCATTATCGTTTGGGATGAGTGAAAAACAGATCTTATAACAGGACGATGAAAGGGGACCCGATGAAAGCAGGGATTTTTAATATCAACTTTAGGGGACCCTAAAAGCATGGCTCTCGACACTATTTCCAAGCATCATCTCTTATATAAAGGGCAGTTGTCTGTGCGTATGTTTCTTTGTCAAACTAAAATTCCAAAACTACTAACCACAAACCCACAAAGTCTACATTTTCTTGATTGGCGTTGTCCTGAATGTATAATATCTAAAAATATAACAAAATTATTTATTCTTTACTGTCAACTAAACAAGGTTTCGTCAGGGAGGCCAGTTTTTTTAGCATTTACCTGTTATGCATTATATAAAAAAAAGAATGAAAGAAGAGTGGGGAAGAGCAAAGTAGGAAAACGCAGAATAGAGAAAGAGAGGTACAAATTGAGATAGATAAAGAGAAAAATTGAGATAGATAAAGAGAAATAAGGTGTAATATACACACGCTTTTAAACCTCTTCTATTTTGTTCTTATGGCAACAGGCAACGCCTGGTATAAAAGATAGTTGTCTGGCTAGCTAAGACTAAAAAACTACAAAACAAATACCCACAATGTCGATATTTTCTTGATTGCTTCGAATAAATGTTTCATCTGAGCTGATGTTATCCGCCCGATAGTCAGGGACCCAAACCAGCAGGTGCAAAGTACTGGGGCTGCTGTATTGCCATTTTGTGAATGGACTCTGGACATGCAGTAGCTTCTGGTGGGGGGGCCTCTCGATGCCATATTAGTAGGTAATTGTTATGGCTTTACCTTATGTGCTACAAAAAAAAAATTCTTTGTATCTTTTTCTCTCTTACTTTCCCTCTCTACTCTGCTCTAACCAAATCTGGGGTAGCAAGAGGGGGGGGGGCTAAATTCAAGCAGGTATTTTTCTTAACGTTTCCTAGATTTTTCTGCTTGATTGATACACTTAAGAATTACGTAGCAGATATGATAATATTGAAATAAATACATTAAATAATAATAAAACAGAAAACTTTAACATCACTATAAGTTGACATTCGCTCCACGTACGTTACCAGAACAAGAGAACTAACCTCAAGTGGCTTTGTTCACATCATTTAAACTGGCATTGGACCGACCATTTCGCTTGATGAGTTCGTAATTAAAGGATACTTTAACTTAACATCCAAATCTGACCCCCAAGATCGCCATGGACATGGAATATGTGCATACATTAAATATGGCTTTCAATGTGGCAGGGATATCTCCAGAGAAGACCCTAATTTACCCTACATGTGCTTCCAGGTTGCACTTGCTTACACCACCGCATTTATATTTGCCCTTTATCGCCCTCACAACAGCGGAGTTTCTATCTTTAAAAGCATATCTGAGAAATTGACCACATCCTGTTTACTCATCCTTCGGCTAGCATTCACATCTGTGGTGACTTCAGTGTCCACAATGTGAAATGGTTGACCCACTTAAACAGAACAGATGATGAGAGGTTCTGTCATGATTTCTCCATTGCTTATGACCTCACTCAGATTGTTCACGAACCCACCCGTGTGCCCGATACTAACGGTCAGTATGCAAGCCTTCTAGACCTCTTTCTCACAACTTGCTCTGAGCTATGTTAATCTGTCTCCTCTGGAACCTTCCTACCACTCAGGTGTATCAGTTAAGATAAAAATAAAATGTAATAAGTCCTCAAACGTAACTCTCCATCGTACAGTATATCGATATGCTATGGCTGACCGAGATTGCTTCTGTACATTCATATCTGATCTACCTCTGCATTCCATGTTTAAAAAGAATATGTCCTCTATAGTATCAGACCTGACCAAATGGTTAATTGTAGGTATAGACCGATTCATACCATCTAAAAAAATTCCAGCAAAAGCCTAAGAGCCAGCCATGGTTCTCTCCAGAATGTGCTGCTGCCATTGCACACAGAAATCACTTTTTCCATAGCTACCAACATAATAGATGTACTGAGACTAAAGCTGCTTTCAGGACTGTCAGCAACCACTGTAAAAGAGTAATAAAACATGCAAGAGAGTTATATGCTCAGTCGGTTAAATCCAAAGTAGCTGATCAGTGGCTTGGTTCCCACCAGTTTTGGCAAATAGCAAACGGAATCCTGAACAAACGTGCATTCTATCCCAATCATCATCAATGGACCTGAAGTCATCTCGTCAGCATCAGACAATGCTAAATTATTTGCCAAGAACTTTGCAGCTAATTCTACCCTATGCGACCAAGGCCATCACCCCCCCCCCCGTATTTCCTCTAATAACAAACAATATGCTATGCGACAAGAACCTTGATTCCAGTAAAGCAACTGGCCCTGACGGCATTCCAATTATAGTGTTAAAAAAGCTTCAACCAGAACTTGCCCCAATACTTACAAAACTGTTTAAGCATTGTCTTAGGGAGAATTGTTTCCCATCAACCTGAAAAACCTCATCAGTATGCACTGTATTTAAGAATTCAGGTGATAGGTCATCTCCCTCTCAGTACAGACCAATAAGTCTCCTGTGCGTCATCAGTTAGTTGCTGGAATCCATATTAAATAGAAAAGTAGTTAACCACCTCAGCAGAAATAACCTTCTTAGTGACATGGAATATGGTTTCCGTTCTGCTAGATCTACAGCAGATGTGCTAACGGTTATATCTCATAGGATTAGTGAATCTCTCGACAAAGTCTTCCTTTTTAGGGCAATTGCTCAACATATCAAAGGCCTTTGATAGGGTATGGCATAAAGACTTACTCCACAAGATTTCCAGCTATGGTATCGCTGGAAATGTCTTCTCAATTATTAAATCATTTCTCTCTGATGGGCTCATAAGAGTAGTGGTTGATAGGCAGAAATCAGAAGCGCGCCGTATTAATGCTGGAGTCCCTTAGGGGTCAATCCTGGGCCCAACTCTCTTCCTGATCTACATCAATGATTTTCCAAAACACATACTTAGATCGTTTGACATTTTTGCTGACAACACTATCATCTATGGCAACACATCAAAGGCCGTAAACGACCAAGTTCTCTCTGATTCTCTCTCCTCTGATCTTGAGCGCATAGTACAATGGAGGAAGAAGTGGCTGGTTACTTTTAATGCATCTAAAACCAAGCTTCTATCTTTACATCATCAATGCTCCAATCGCCGTCTGGCATCAATTGAAATGGATAGCTCTTGTCTTGGGGAGGCTCCATGTTTTGACAAGCTTCTGGGATTGACCTTTACTCCTGGTCTGAAATTCCAAGGATTGAATACTGTCACCACATCTGGGAAGGAGCTGCTAGAAGCAGTTTATCCTGCCTTGACAGAGTTCAAAATAGACTTCGTAGCTTAGTGGGTGATGCCCCTTTCTCTTCCCTGCAACCTTTTTCCCACGGAAGAGATGTTGCGAGCCTGTTTTTGTTTTATCATTATTTCCATGGCAAGTGTTTGTCTGAGCTCACATCTCTAGTCACACCTCGCCAGTATTTCATGAAAAACACTCGTCTATTTGAAACCACTCAATAATTTTCCCGACTATCTGTGCCTAAATCAAAATGTAGATTTCATGAAAAAAGCTTCTTTCTTAGAACTGCACGCCTGTGGAACTCTGTTCCGTTTCCCTGCTTCCCAGCTGACTACAACTTGATTGTGTTCAAGTCCAACATAAACAAATTCTTGATGAACCACCCACATAAGTAATCCAAATGACCTAATTTCTATTACTAATGATTACTACAATATTATCCCGTTGACTAATGTACATTCATTAACCCTTATCCTCGAGTGACCTCCGGGCCTTGATAATTTGTGACTCCCATGTAAAAAAAATAAAAAATAAGAAAATAATAACTTTAAAAATTTAGGAAAGAAAAATTCATTCTTGGATTCTAAGCAGACACAAATTTAACAGGAGGATCGGTTTTCCAGCCAGATAATATACTAATTAAAGGGAAATAATTCTGATGTTTTAAGTCAAGGACTTATTTATGCAAACCCATTTCTCAAGGAATTAAAGAGAGGTTGCCAATGTGTGTGTATGTGTGTGTGTCCTCTCGATTTGAATTCTTTGGACTACTATTCTCAGTGTTATTTTTACAATGTTTCGGTTGATGTAGTCTTCGACCTTCTTCAGGTGTGTCTTGTCGACCTTGGAAGTATTTGTGTTGAACTTGGTATTCCATATGGGGCTCTCGTTCTGTCAGCCATGACTGGGATGAGTCCTAAGTAATGAGCTGAGTGGAGAAGAAAGATGGCAGGGAGGGGGGAGATAGAGAGGCAGAGAGAACTTTTAATACAAACACGTTACACTTTTCCCCATAAAACCATTATATTCAATGTTTATTATTGATTAAAAAAATTGAGATGAATATCAAAATGATTATCTTGTTTACACACTTGTTTAAAATTTCCAAGATGATCATCTTGGAAATTTTAAATAAATGTACAAACAAGATACAGTCGTTCTGAAATTTGCGTCAAGTTGATTGTAAATTTTTTTTTTTAATGATAAATTAAACTCATTTTTGCTGAAAATAATTGGTTTCAAATTCAACTTAAATTCTGTAAACTAGAATTTACAACAATTCATTATTCAACAAGGAATACAAGTTGAAAAGTTCAAATTTTCTTTATTCGATGGAGTTTCAAAGAATGGCTCTTATTCTCAAAGGAAAGTGGTTAGCAAAATAATCTTCATAGGCTGTACGTTTGTAGAAATGCAAGTGAAATCGTCCAAACCTTTTCTTTACATAAGGAATCTGTAATGTGAACGATTCACGCATGTGCAGTCGTGAATCAGTTAGCAAACATAAAAATCTGATGACTCCCATGTACCCATTTTTCAATTTTAACCCCTTAGCAGCCCTTTTTTCCCGATGAAAACTGATTAATACGTTTTCCACATGTCTGAATGCCCTATATACAAAATTTCAAGTCTGTAGATCCAAAATTTGTTGAATATATAGGTTGAAAATTGTCCTCACACACACATATTCTCATTATATATATATATATATATATATATATAAAAGTGAACGTGTCTGTCTGTCTGTGTGTCTGTCTGTGTGTCTGTCTGTCTGTGTACATTTCCCTACGCAATAACTCTGTCAATTTTTAGTCTATAGACTCGAAATTTGAAATACCGGGTACTGAGATTTGGGAAAATCGATGTGACGGGTGTCAGCCAGAAATTTGGCTGTTAAGGGGTCAAATTTCAACGATTTGACCTTTAAGAACTCTACCAAACTCCTCCGACAATTTTGGGTCTAGACACTTGAAATTTTAGATATAGGTTCCTTGAATCTGGAGATAACTTAATAAAGTGATTTGAGCCCGAAACTATAAATTTTAAGGGGTCATAATAGGGGTCAAAGTTTTAAAAAATTAACCATTTTTTTGTTTTTTTTTCTTTTTTTGCACAGCATACACCTCCAAACACCCGAGCAACGCCGGGCACCCCTGCTAGTACTCCTATAAATTTGGATTCTTTTGTGTATTGATATTCATATTAAAAATCCTTTTTTCCATTTATTTAAAAAGAAAACACAACTTTGTTATATATGGGTCGTGGAATTGCATTCCTCTGCAAAAGATCTAGCTAATTTGCATATTCTTTTAAACATTCATTTTAAATTAATTTCCTATTAGTTTTTCGGTTTTCTTACGGGATGATCCTCGTTAGTTAACTATTACGTGTAATGATATTCATGCAGATATTCTACATAATTTATACTTCCGTAATATTTGCATAAAAATGTTATTGTAAATACAAACCTCTTTCTGTATATATTTATATATACTATGTAATATATATTTGTTTAAAACATTTTGCCTCTCAAACTCCTAGAGTTTTTGGTCTACAGACATGAAACTGAATATACAGGGTATTCAAACCCATGCGAAAATTTATATTTGGGTTTTAGCTGGGGAAAATCGGTGCAAAAGTTTGAGAATTAAAAAAATAAAATTTGCAAGGTGAAGGTCAAAGACGGCATTATGAATATGCATGTTTTAATTTTTAGCTTTACAGCAAACGTCTTAGGTCAGGCATTAACGCCAAAGGAAAAAGTAAATCGTAAGTTAAACATTTTGGTTTTGAGTCTCGGTGATAGCGCACACGTTTTATTTTTTTTTTACTTTTTAAGTCATTGCTATATATTGGGTCCAATATAATATAATAATAAATACGAAATCTGCATTAATCAAAATATCATATTTAAGCGTATTTTACGACCGGGCAATGCTGGGCAGCCTGCTAGTATATATATGATGATGATGAACTCGTATTAGCTTTCGTCATAACAACTAAGATACTCGGAAATCCACACAAATGATTTGTTCAGAGTGGTGAAGGCTTTGTGTAGAACCAACCACACTTTTTGGTATTATTGCTAATCTTTTGTCGGTGCAAATGACTGCCACAGGACAGAGTATACAGTAAACCACAGATTTTTTTACATCAGAGTTACCTTCTCCTAGATGCATGTCTTAACGAAGACTGGGAGTGCATCTCTCGCAGTGAATTAATGCGCCCCCAGATACCAACTTGGAAATTTCTATGACCCGGCGAACCTAACCTTCCCAAATGGTCACGCATCTGGTACTGGCCAGGATGCTAGCTTTCGCATCCCGTCGTTGTCCAATCTTATATTTTTATTCACGAGTTCATGTCATAATTTATTTCAGCACAACTACGCCAGGAGTTTCTGCTATTAAGTCTACATTTGTTTCCTTTTCACAAGAAATAATAACCGCTGATCCCTTAAGAATATGATGCACTAATTATTATTGTTGCAGAATTCAGTTCTTTGTTTACTCCTGAACGCTTTTGTTTGCCTTAGCTTTCATTTTCACGTCTTATTTCTGTCAAAATCTATTCTGCAGAATGGATAAATAAAAAAAGTTGTAAACATTTTCATTTTTGGATGATTTCTTTTTTGAAAGAATACAACTTTAGATTTTCCTGTTTTTTTTTCTCCATTTTTTTTTTTGCCAGGCTTTATTCCTTTCATAACAGATTTCTTTTTTTTTTTTTTAAATTCCTATTTTAAAAGTTATTTTTGGATAAAAATATTCTCCCGTTTCATTCGGCTTTTTTTTCTTTTGTTTTCCCATTTCTACCTTTTGGGTTTGATTTTTACAACGTGCATATCTCTAGTTTAGACACATTATTTATGAATGTCTTTTTCTTCTTACTATCTACCTCCCAAAGGTTTAAAGCAGTCAATCATTTCATCTCCCATCAATGCACTCCCAACCATCATCCTACTCTATTACCCACCTATCTCAGAAGAAAAAAGTGAAATATAGCTTTCTTCATTTTCTTGCTTACATTTTTTTTTTTAGACAACTTCTGTTTTGTGTTTCTGGAAATTTGAAATTGATCAAATCTTTTAAATAATTCAACTTTGATCTTCTTGTAATATCTGAAGCAGATTTCTTTAAAGCAGATACATTTATTATTAACAAGGCTTTTTTATGGGGAGTAATCATTTATCAAGGTCCAAATGCCACTCGAGGATCAGAGTTAATAAGTGTTGGGTGGTCGGTGAGACAATACATGCAATTTGTAAAGTTTGGCTTAGTATTATTTGACACTATTGCTTTTTTTTTTAAATTTCAATAATAGACCATTACTAATAAATAAATAATAAATTTAAGTCAGTGAGAGACGAGAAACACACACATACAGAGTAAGACAAAAAGGGGTCAAACAATTTTGTTAAAGAGGAGGATATTCTGTCTTTAAAATTTTCGTCTCAATTAAGGAAATAACTCCCAAAGAAACCTGATTAAAAATCTGTTTGGAAATGAATTTCTAATAGCTGTCCAAAATATGCCAGCATGTAAAAATGAACGTTAAATCAATTATTACTACTCGGCGTGGCCCAGTCGTGCAATATGCTTAAACATAATATTTTATTTTATGCAGATTGCATATGTATTATTACAGAATAAATCCTCTATTGAATATTATATATTATGAGGAATAATTTGCTCGATGGACTAATTCGCAAAAAATAAATAAATAAAAATGATAATGTCGTTCATCAAATTCCGTTTGCGTTTGTTTACAATATCACGTCAGCTGATATTTGAGCGATGGATGCCCTGGGAAAGTCACTTCTGATTAATGTTTAGTTTAAAAATATGCAAATGAAGAAATGATTTGCGGCGATTTTAAATGATACCACTTCTTTTATTGTAAATTGAACTCATTAATAATAAAAAAAAAAAAAAAAAAAAAATTGTGAGACACAACCGGGTTTGAACACAGGATCATTTGATCTGTAGTTGAATGCTCTACTACTATATATCTCCAGATGACAATAAATTTGTTTTTTTGTTTTTTTAAAAGAAATGATTTGCTGAGATTTTATTATTTCCCTTAGCCGGTGTAACATAAAAAATTCCTCTGTGAAAATTCTTTATTATCTATAAGAGAGAAAGATTAACACAGCAAATAAGATTTAACAATAAAGCTGAGATAGACTCGCAGCTTCTGTAAGAAAAAGGAAGTAGGGTAAGGAAAATGTCTTCTTCCACTAGATTTCAAATTCAGTTTTTTATTCTGTCAAAGCAGAAAAGGGTACTCGTAGCAGCTTCTCCCCAGATGTATCGATTGCACTCCATCTTAGGGCATGTTTAGCTCTTGTACAAGTAGAAGATTGTGTTGAGAGTGAGGTATTTTCTGGAGTAATAGAATGATCTAACCATCTTTCCTGCAGGCTGTTCTCATTCCTTTCAGCACAGCAGAAACACTACAAATCTCCATATCTATATATATTGTAACAGTTCAGTACCGGAGGTATTTAGATAAGTATATGAGTTTATATCAAAGTAGAATACAATAACGAGGAGAGGGGGGGGGGGCGTTTGTATCAGACAACTTTATTTCATACTTATAAATTGAAAATTAGAGAAATAAAATTTAAAAATAAAAATAGTGTAAGCGGATATAACACATGTGAGAAAAACAGCAGCAGCCATAGGATAGCTGGTTAGCAAAAATATTTCCAGCAGCAGCCGTTAAAGCATGTATGCAAATTAGCAAGTGTGCACGTGATTGTCTCACATAAAAGGAGAAAAAATATAGCATGTGACTAAGGAGAAAAGCATGCCGAGCAAGATGGAGGTGCGAAATTCAATGGTGAGAAAGTGCTGGCTGGTACCAGCATGGCTTGGTGGCGACTGAGACTTTAAAAAGCATACAGGTGTGCGAAAAAATTTTGGAAAGGTAATGAAATGCGTTGTTTTGGAAGAACCACGAATAAATGCATTTTATTTGCATTTAAAAAAATGCCAAGATTTATTTATTTTTGTTTGTTCCTTTGCAACAGTACCAGACAGCATGGGGGTCCGAGAAAGGTTTGAACTGTAGCAACACAGTTAAAAAGTAATGGTCATGTTACAATGCTAATATGGGATTCAAGGTTTCGAGCACGTGTACATGATGGTCCTTATTCGTTCTAGGGAAATGATGTACCGCGAAGGGTTTAAAATGTCATTGTACTCATACTCTCTTCATCCAAAAATTGCTGGGATATGTTCTTGGGCCCAACTGAAAATTTGAATATTATAACATTTTTTCAAAATAAGAATTTAAAAAATTATAATAATGTAACGGATTTGAGACAGAAAGACATAGTATTCTGTACAGAATTTTATTAATAGAAATCGCCCAAGACAAAGCATGAAGCTACTTGGTGTAAGGAACTAAAAATAAAATACCACTTCAATGTAAAAAAAAAAAAAAAAATATTAGTCAGCGGTAAGTGTTAGAGGGATGTATTCTGACCCAGAAAACAACAATTCTTCCTCCTTTGTAAGAAACATTACTCATGGAATGTAAGGACTAAAGCGCAAAATAAGAGGGGCGAGGATTATGAAGCTGCCAAAAGTCAACACGATGTCCAATTTTTACTTTCCTAAGTTCTCAGCAATGTTGAGTCTTCCTGCTTGTATGCAGTTTTGTATTGTGTATTATGATGTGTGTCTTTTTAATTTTCATGTATAGCGTATTATTATGTGTCTTTTTAATTTTTATGTATAGCGTATTATTATGTCTTTTTAATTTTTATGTATTGCGTATTATGATGTCTTTTTTATTTTTATGTATTGTGTATTATGATGTCTTTTTTATTTTTATGTATTGTGTAGTATGATGCATGTCTTTTTTATTTTTATGTATTGTGTATTATGATGCATGTCTTTTTTATTTTTATGTATTGTGTATTATGATGCATGTCTTTTTTATTTTTATGTATTGTGTATTATTATGTGTGTCTTTTTTATTTTTATGTATTGTGTATTATGATGCATGTCTTTTTTATTTTTATGTATTGTGTATTATTATGTGTGTCTTTTTTATTTTTATGTATTGTGTATTATGATGTCTTTTTTATTTTTATGTATTGTGTAGTATGATGCATGTCTTTTTTATTTTTATGTATTGTGTATTATGATGCATGTCTTTTTTATTTTTATGTATTGTGTATTATTATGATGTGTCTTTTTATTTTTATGTATTGTGTATTATGATGTCTTTTTTATTTTTATGTATTGTGTAGTATGATGCATGTCTTTTTTATTTTTATGTATTGTGTATTATGATGCATGTCTTTTTTATTTTTATGTATTGTGTATTATGATGCATGTCTTTTTTATTTTTATGTATTGTGTATTATTATGTGTGTCTTTTTTATTTTTATGTATTGTGTATTATGATGTGTGTCTTTTTTATTTTTATGTATTGTGCATTATGATGTGTGTCTTTTTTATTTTTATTTATTGTGCATTATGATGCGTCTTTTTTATTTTTATGTATTGTGTATTATGATGTGTCTTTTTTATTTTTATGTATTGTGTATTATTATGTGTGTCTTTTTTATTTTTATGTATTGTGTATTATGATGTGTCTTTTTTATTTTTATGTATTGTGTATTATGATGTGTGTCTTTTTTATTTTTATGTATTGTGTATTATGATGTGTCTTTTTTATTTTTATATATTGTGTATTATTATGTGCCTTTATTATTTTTATGTATTGTGTATTATTATGTGTGTCTTTTTTATTTTTATGTATTGTGTATTATGATGCGTGTCTTTTTTATTTTTATGTATTGTGTATTATGATGCGTGTCTTTTTTATTTTTATGTATTATGTATTATGATGCGTGTCTTTTTTATTTTTATGTATTGTGTATTATGATGTGTGTCTTTTTTATTTTTATGTATTGTGTATTATGATGTGTGTCTTTTTTATTTTTATGTATTGTGTATTATGATGTGTCTTTTTTATTTTTATGTATTGTGTATTATGATGTGTCTTTTTTATTTTTATGTATTGTGTATTATGATGTGTGTCTTTTTTATTTTTATGTGTTGTGTATTATGATGCGTGTCTTTTATTCTTTGGTCCAATTAATTACCAGCCAGTTTTTGTATGGGCACTTTTATTGATAGTACACACACGAATCTCTAGTCCCCTTTGAAGTAATCTCCTCCGGCTACAATGCACTTGTATCATTTCAACAATTTCTGGAAGCCTTATGGAAGTCTTGTGTGAGTATGTCAATGACCCTCGTCACAGCCTCTTTCATTTTCTCAATTGTCCTTAAGCTTAGGGAATAACCAAAAGTCACAGGGAACAAGGTCTCGACTATAAAAAGGATGAGGAACTTTCTTGATGTCCATCTTGGTCAAATAGTCTGTGACAAGGATGGAATTGTCGATTGGTGCATTAGTGTAAATCTTCTGCATCTTTGGTTCCTCGTGAATAATTGTGTGTTCAGTTCCCACACTGACATCAAACTGTGCACTTATTGTTTCTATATCCATGAAATTCATTATTTGGCCAATCATCTCTAGTGTTTTGACTTTGACTTCCTTACTCCTCCACACATTTCATCATCCCTCACAGATTCCTTACCTTCGTTTTAATCTCTTATGCCACTCAAAGATTGCTGCTTGATTCATGCAAGTTGCTCCAAAAGCAGTCTGAATTAAGCATTCCATACGTTTCTGTGACATTTTCTTCCAAGTTTATGCTTTTCCAAGTTAGTCATCTCATAAGATGTATAGCAATAACATATTTAATTTTCAAGAGTCTACAACAATTTTAAATGCATGTACAAAACAAGTCTGGAAACTTATTGAAGACATCTTGTATGCAAGTAAACCCAACGTTCATTGCTTACTTTCCGAGTTGTATGCAGTTGTATGTTGTGTATTAAGCTGTGTGTCTTTTTTTTTTTTTTTTTTTTTTTACTTTGGTTCATTACCAATAAACTGGGCATATAAAACTATGATAACCATTTAAAAACAAAGTATTTTCTTTGGGTATGTCAAAAGAAGAGATTAAGTACGTTAACAGACAAAGCAACAAAACCGCTTTTTTTGATAGTCTTGACAGTAGATATGTGTACGTACACTTAGGTATGTGTAAGTATGTGTATGTGTGTATGTGTTTACATGCATAAGTATGTGTAGATGTATGTAAATATATGAAAGCATGAGTAAATGCGAGTGAGTATGTGTATGTTTGAGCATGTGCAGATAAAGCTTATTCTTTAGCTCGGTGAGTGGGTTGAAGGTATGGGCGTCACTTAAAAAACCCCAACAGATATTATTAATATGTTTGCAGAATAACCTGCGTGACAAGTATATATCTGTTTCATGTGATCGGCATGACAGATCATTGGTCAAATATGTTCATATAATAAGATAATATTTACTTAGACTTGTAAGTTCAGTTTGAAAAGTCGCCTCTAGCAATATTCTTATTTCATTCCAAGCCTTCTTGTCAAATTTGATCCATATATATATCCCCCCCCCTATTTCTTTAATTTTTCTGTCTCGTATATTGAGCTTCTTTTATTATCTTGATAGGTTCCAATTTTAAAGATAATATATATGTGTGCGTGTGTGCATGTGTGCATGTGAGTGTGTGTATAAAATCGGTTAGATAAAGTATATTTAAATGACTGGGGCTTTTTTTTTTTTTTTTTTTTTTTTACAAAAGGTGGCCACCACTTATCAAGGCCCGGAAGCCACTCAGGGATAAGGGTTATTGTAAGTACAGTACGTTAGTGTGACTATTTAAAGTGTCTACTTAAGGGGGTGGTTCATCAGGAAATTGTTTACGTTGGACTTGAAGACATCCAAGTTGTAGTCAGGAGGGAAGTAGGCAGACGAAACAGAGTTCCACAGGCGTGCAGTTCTAAGAAAGAAGCTTTGTTCATAGAATCTACGTTTTGATTTAGGCATAAATAAAGAGTGGGGAAAGATTTTGACAGTGGATTCAGCTAGACGGGTGTTTTTTGTAAAAGATTGGCGAGGGGGGGGACCAAAGATTGGAGTTCAGACGAGCACCGGCCATGGAAATAACGATAAAACAAGGATAGGCTCGCAACGTCTCTTCTATGGGAGAGAGGTTGCAGGGAAGAGAAAAGGGCATCCCCCACTAAGCCACAAAATCTATTTTGTACTCTGTCAAGGCAGGATAGGCTGTTTTTAGCAGCTCCTGCCCAGATATGGCAGCAGTATTCCATCCTTGGACGTACTTGGCTTTTATATAGATAGAGAATTGCATTAGTAGTGAGATATTTTCTGGAGCGGTAGAAGGATCCCATCATCTTTCTAGCGACCTTGGCAACAGACTTGATGTATTTTTTTATTTTTATTTTTTTTTTATTCAATTTTCACCCCAAACAAGGCACAGTGCCACTTTGAAGCAGCGGGCTACTATTAGGGACTTAATTAGCGGGGTCATTATGAAGGGAGATGAGTAGAAAGATGTTTGTTAACATTACACTTGAACTTCTGCATATCATTGCAGTTGGGAAAGCAGAATCCCGGAAGGGAGTTCCACAGACCCGCAGTTTTGGGGAAGAAACTATTGGACTAAAAGGCTTTCTTGCACCAAGGGATCTCTGCTGTAAAGGGATGAGACTTAGTAGCTTGTTGGGTTTGTCGGGGGTAGTTACGTCGTGGAGGTACAAGTGTTTGCAGTTCGTCAGAGCATTCACCATTAAAGTATTTGTAGAACAGGCAGAAGAATGCAACATCTCGTCGATGGGACAGAGGCTGAAGCCTAGATGACAGTTCAGGACCTATGAGGTTGGCGACTCTCTTTTGAACACTGTCCAGGAGCGAGAGACAAGCAGCAGATGCACCAGCCCAAATGTGACAACAGTACTCCATACATGGGCGAATGGTTGCCTTATAGAGGTATAGGATACTGTCATGCGTAAGTAGTTTTCTAGCACGGCAGAGGGAGCCAACCTTCCTTGCAGCAGCCTTGGCAATGCTCTCAATGTATCTATTCCAGTTCATATTCCCTGTAAACGTTAGGCCGAGGAGTTTAAAAGAAGTACTTTCAGGCAATGTGTTCTTGGCCATTGCTATTGGTGGTAGAGAAGGTTTCTTGTAGTTATTGAAGGAAACAAGCTTAGCCTTAGCAACATTGAATGTGACCAACCATTTTTGTCCCCATTCCACTACAGATTGGAGGTCATCCTCTAGAGTTTCTGCCATTTCCTTGGATATGTGTTCATTTGTTTTCTCTTCATATCTGTTATAGAGAGTGGTGTCATCGGCAAATATACCCATCTCCGAAACAATTTTATCAGGGAGGTGATTTATGAATATCAGGAATAATAGAGGTCCAAGGATAGACCCCTGAGGTACTTCCACATTTATGTCATATTATTTGGATGTACGACCGTCGAGGACAACTTCGATTTTTCTATTACTTAAGAAGGATTTAATTACATTGTGAATTCTTCCAGTGATTCCATATGATCTAATTTTCCTTAGAAGACCATCGTGCCATACCCTGTCAAAAGCCTTAGAAATATCAAGGGCCACCGCTCTACCCTCCCCTGTTTTGTCCAATGAACGGTATATACGTTCAGAAACTACAGTTAAGATATCTGCTGTTGAACGGGCTTGCCTGAATCCATATTGTTTGTCAGTCAGGAGTTTAGCAGCTGTTAGGTGCTGGACTAGGGCTTGATTAACTAAGGACTCAAATATTTTGGCGAAAAGCGGGAGGAGGCTAATGGGGCGATAATTTAGTGGGTCAGTTCTTTCACCAGAATTCTTGAAGACTGGTACCACAGAGGCGGTTTTCCAGCAGTCGGGAAAACAAGATTCGTTAAGGCATTTATTGTAAAGTTTGGACAGAACTGGAGCAACCTCGGCAGAGCATTTTTTTAATAGCACAGCCGGGATGAGATCTGGTCCACATGTATGTGTTCCATTTCAGATTAGGAGGGAAGTTCAAGCCCAGAAGTTTGTCAAAACATTGGGCTTCTAGATGAGAGCCATCTATTTCAATTGAAGCCAGATGGGGATCAGAGCGTTTATGATGTGAAGATAGGAGTTTGGTTTTAGATGCATTAAAGATAACCAGTCACATCTTCCCCCACTGAACCACTCGTTCGAGATCAGAGGAGAGAGAATCAGAGAGAACTTTGTTATTTACAACCTTTGATGTGTTGCTGTAAATGGTCGTGTCATCAGCATAGATGTCAACGAATGATTTAAGTATGTGTTTAGGGAGGTCATTAATGTAGATGAGGAAGAGAGCTGGGCCCAGGATGGACCCTTGAGGGACTCCAGTATTAATACTGCAGACCTCTGATTTTTGTCCATCGACCACTACTCTTATGAGCCTATCAGAGAGAAATGATTTAATGATAGAGAGAACATTTCCAGTTATACCGTAGCTGGAGATCTTGTGAAGTAGGCCTTTACACCATACCTTGTCGAAGGCCTTTGATATGTCAAGAGGAATTACCCTGGAAAGGAAGCCCTTGTCAAGAGATTCACTAATCCTATGAGATATAACCGTTAGCACATCTGCTGTAGATCTTACAGAATGGAAACCATATTGCGTGTCACTAAGAAGGTTATTTTTGCTGAGGTGGTTGACTATTTCTCTATTTAATATGGATTCCAGCAACTTAATCATGACACATAGGAGACGTATTGGTCTGTACTGAGAGGGAGATGACTTATCACCTGAGTTCTTAAATACAGGGCATACTGATGAGGTTTTCTAGGGTGTTGGAAAGCACTTCTCCTTAAGGCAACGTTTAAACAATTTCGTAACTATGGGAGAAAGTTCTGATTGAAGCTTTTTTAACACTATAATTGGGATGCCGTCAGGACCAGTAGGTTTACTGGAATCAAGCTTCTTGATTAGCTTGGCGGCCTCATGCACAGATATTTGTATGTTACCTAGCGTGTTGTGTGTTATAGGAGGAAATATGAGGAGTTGATGGCCTTCGTCGCATAGGGTAGAATTAGCTACAAAGTTCTTGGCAAATAATTTGGCTTTGTCACCAACAATTGTTATGTTTTTTATACTTGTTTTATTATGATATTTTCATTTTTTTTTAATGAATAGCGAAAACACTATTTTACATTTTAAATATTTTCACATATTTAAACTTACTATATATATGTGTGTGTGTACAGAGTTCGAAAATACAAAATACATAGCATTTGATATATCCGAAGGATATTATGTTTCTGAATTTTTTAGATGAGGATTGACAATTCGTATTATTTGGGTTATTCGAACTACTGTTCTCGTTTTGAGTGTTATTTTCACTACGTTTTAGTCGATGTAACCTCCGATCCTCTTTCAGGTGTATTTTGTCGAACTCTAGGAGCTTATTCTCGAACTCTAGGAGCTTACTCTCGAACGGGAATCTGCACGGAAATATGAACGAAACCCCTTTATTTAATCACGGGAGTAACATACTATCGTTCGGTCAGGCATTGTTGAATAATGGGATTCCCGTGCGACAGTGGTTGGCCAGGGAATGTGTAGTAAGAGGTGTGAATGCGATTGTTAATTGTGTTTGGAAGTGTGGAATGTCTTACTAAGAGAACGGATGTTGTTCACATAGATTTTCAGTCATAAGATTTGGAAGATTAAGTTTCTAAGCATTCATAAAGTTACATAAACAGAAGTTAATTTAGAATAAACAAATACCTTTGTAGTTTTTTTTTTTTACTAAAACAGTGGTAGTTGGAAAACAAGGGAAAGGTTTTTATATATACACGTCATTGAACCGTAAGTGACAATCAAAGAACGACTCAGTAATGGAGTTAGAGATTGGCGGTCAGTCATGGAAGTATTTCGACTGGCTAACTGCAGCCGATATAAGACTCTATAGAGAAGCATTGCTGACTCCGACGGAAAATGGTAATAAAGTTTATATATGAAAATATGACTTTGCCGTTATGAGTTCCTTCGGAGGAAGCTGTATCCATTGCAACCATGGAAGAACTATGAAAAAGGAACGGAACAAGGTATGTCTCCTTTTGATGTGCCTCACAGAAAGATATCATTCGTCCATTAAAGAACAGTGCCATGCTATGTTGCTACAGTTGCTGCTGACTTTCAGCAAGAACTGAAATGTACAATCTACAGCAGATTTCTTCTGTGTAAAACTGGCTTGGTGAACCACTTGAAGTCTCACGAGGTTTGGCAAGACCAACAATTTTATGAGGATGTGCTGCCACCCAGACCACCCAAGTATTGTTGTAATATCTGTGGATTGATACGTAAATCTGCAAGCTATGTGACACGACACTCAAAGGTGCATCCTTTAGTCCCTCTACAAGAACCAGCAAATACTGGCAAGTTCCTCTGCCACATCTGTGAACGATTATGCAAGACTGTAGCTGGGCGGAAAAGCCATTACGTACACATAGATGAAGAGATGGCAAGCTTCTATGAAGAACTACCAATCATATAAATACATTATATATATATATATATATATATATATATATATATATATATATATATATATATATATATATCACTGTACAATACTATGATTGGGTTAAAGTCCTAAGTAATTTACATTTTGTGAAATAATACTCAAGACGAAAACTGGAGAATCAAATTAATATGAATATCCAAAGTAGAATGAACAGAAACACAAGTTACTGTTTGGACATACAAATCAAGGATGGGATATTCATCAATAAAAGAAACTCCTTCTCCTTTCATATGGTTCGTATACCACATACTGTGTATATTTTTTACAGGAACATTACATCTGATTTTCTGAGAATAGCTAATGTTACTTTAAAACCTTTAGATTTTATTCCCCCCAGTTTCTGTTTTAGTAATAGGAATGATTGAACAAGACTGTGATCAAAGTAAACTATTTAGACAATTAAATAAGGTAATGACTTGCTATCCTTATGCCTTTAAGTCATACCAAATTAATCAAAGTTGATTCGTAGAGTAAATTCAAAGCTATATAAAAAATGTAGTATAAAATGAATAATGTATATAAATAACACCGTGTTATGTATATATATATATATATATATATATATATATATATATATATATATATATATATATATGTGTGTGTGTGTGTGTTGTAGACCCGTGCTATGAGTCACAAATTAAAGAAACTAGTGTAAAGTGTATAAAATATAATACGTATTTATCATAAAGAATACAGGAGCCACTAAAGTGGTATGAGAGGAACGTGTTCGTAGCATGCGGTTAAACATGGTATGAATGTCTCCATTTAGTCTCTGAAACTAGAGGTGTTCATAGGACTGGTTGATTTCACAGTTCTCAAATAGGGGTGATTTGTACCCCCCCCTCCCGAGCTTTTCATTCTCCTGGGATGATCGTATAGCTCTTTTTCCTAGGGTTGATCTCTATCTGGTCAGTCATTTTCCTTTTCCTGGAGGACCACCGTTGTCCGGCTGCTTGTAGTGTTACCAAGTCGAACGTGTCATATATCTGGTCCATTACTTCTTGTTCAGCAGGCGGCTGTCTTTCGTCATCAGTTATACGTTTCCGAATTTGGTTTAAATGTTTCTTGTGCGTAAATCTTGGACCTCTGATAATGTAGACCATCTGCCTGATCCTTTTCTGAACCTTTCCTAGTTTCCACATCGTACTATTATTTTTGTGTATCTGGAAAAATACCTTTTTACCAGGTAAATACCTATATTTAGGAACTATAATATTTGGCGGTTTCACTTGTTTTGGTAAAAGTTTCTCAAAAACTGGCCTAATTTTCCTCGCGAACATTAACTCTGCCGACATCTTCGATGGAGTCTTTCCTTTGGCGTAATTCAGTAAACTTGTAAAAACTGTTGTAACGCCTTTTCTGAGGGTGTTCCTTTAGCCTTCTTCAGAGCTCTTTTCAACGTGTCTACAAACCTCTCTGCCTGATCATTCGATCGTGGATGATAGGTTGGCGTCGTTATGTGGTTAACCTGGAAATCCTCACAGAAGCTTTTAAAATCTGCTGAAGTGAATTGTGTGCCATTGTCTGACAGTAGACAATCAACCACACCAAACCTAGCAAACAATTCATGAAGAGCACTGATTGTAAAATCCGTTGTTGGACTTTTACATCGAAATACTTCCGGCCATTTTGAAAAACTGTCTACCACTATTAAATAATAGTTTCCATCCAGTGGGCCTGCGTAATCTACATGTATTCTTTGCCATGGGTAGTCCGCTGTAGGCTACGGGCTAAATTGTATTGGGGGCGCTTTTGCAGCTAATGCGCATCCCTTATGTGACTTTACTATGCCTTCTATATCAGTGTCTATATTCTTCCAGTAAACGTAGGACCTCATGAGACTCTTCATTCGCGTAGCCCCAGGGTGCCTTGTATGAAAATCCTTTAGAATTTTCTTTTGTAGTGTAGCTGGGATTACTAATCTTTCCTGATACAACAGTACTCTATTGCACATAGAATAAGCTTTCACCACCGATTCACCCGATTTAATTATTTGTTTCATTTCTATGATGAAACTATCTTCTTCAGCTTCCCTTATTATATCTTCCAAAGTGACTGGTAGTTCCTTGATCATATTACATAGTATTTGTGAATAGTCCTTTTCACTTTGTAGTGACGCTATTACTGTGTCTTCTAGTGGTTCCCTTGATTTCGGGATTAATCGTGACAATCCGTCTGTGTGACTTAATTTCGCAGATGTAAGAAATTCCATACTGAAATCGTAATTCAGTAGAATGGTCCCCCATCTTTGCAGTCTGTTAGCTGTGTAATTTGGCAGATGTTTTTTGAGCCAAAGATGGTTATAAACGGCTTATGGTAAGTTTGCAATTTAAATTCACGACCATGTAAAAATCGGTGGAATTTTGTACCACTGAAAATGATTCCCAGTGCTTCCTTTTCGATTTGGGAGTAATTTTTCTTGGCAGGAAGTAAAGTTCTTGACGCATGGGCGATCGGCTTAGCGGACCCATCAGGCATCTTGTGTAGAATGTACGCCCCAATCCCATAAGAACTTGCGTCCGTTGTGACAATAATCTCGTTTCGGATTGAAATGAGTCAGAGATTAATACATCTTTTAATTTCTTAAACGCTGCCTGGCACTTAGGCGCCCAGTCCTTTTTTTTTGTCCTTTTTTATAGTACATTCAATGGCGCACGCAATTCATGCATGTTCGTAATGAACGTTTGATAATAGTTCACGAGCCCTAAAAACTCTGCAATGTACTTACATTATGAGGTTCTGGTATGTCTTTTATAGCTGTGAACCTGCCGTCCTTATCTATGATATGACCCAGGTATTCAATTTGTTCAAAAAAAAAAAAAAAAAAAAAAAAAAAAAAAAAAAAAATTGGCATTTTCCTTCCTTTAATGTGAAGCCGTATTCTTTTATTCTGTCAAACACTTGAAATACATGATCTCTATGTTGTTCAACATTTTGATTACGCATAAGAATATCGTCCAGAGAGCCTATTGCGAAATACAAACCGCTTAGCAAAGTATCAATTACCTGTTAGAAAATTGCAGGTGCTACTTTTATACCAAATGCTAATCTATTGAATTTATAACGTTCTTTGGGCGTTGAGATACACAAAAGTTTCGAGTTATCTTCCTTTACTGGTATTTGTAGATACACCTCGCTTAAGTCTTAAGTTAAGCTTAATATTTTCCGCCATTTAACTTAGCAAATATTTTGTCTGGGTTTGGTAGCGGGTAGTGATGGTCCTTGAGCGCCACATTCAATCTGCTCGATAAATCCACACATACCCTAATCTCTTTAGATTTTTTCTCACGTATACGGTGGGGACTACCCACTCACTATAGTTAATAGGGGTTAAAATCCCAGTGTTAACTAATCTCTCCAATTCTTTTTCAATTTTTCCCCCTCAAAGCGAACGTGGCTTTTTGAATATTGGTTTTGTTTCGTCTAGCAATTCGAATCTCACCTTTATTTTTGTGCAGCATCCAAGATTTTCGGAGAAAACACTTGGGAAAGATTTTTTTAGATCCTTTTTGAGTTTGTCGGCCGTTCGGTTTTCGACTTTGTGACAAAAATCACTCATTGGCGAGTCCCTTAATTAAAATTCTTGAATCCAATTGGACCTGAATAAATTTGTTGCGTTCCTTAGAATGAACACTTTTAGCTTTTTTGTCGTTCTTCTTAGTGACACATTAATAACTAGCCCACCCTCAAAATTTATTTTTTCACTAGTTACCGATCTTGCGACTTAATTCATCTTTGTCATCGTGGGCTTTCACATGTGAAAATTTATAATTGATAAATCCGACCCTGAATCGAGCTGCAGTTTTATTTCTTTATTTCTGATTCTCACCGTAACATATTTCCTTATGTTCTCTCTTGATGAAGGATCCATTTTTGCCGTTTTTACGTAGCTCTTTTTTGCTACTTTTGCTCTGCAATATGAGGCCTTGTGACCTACTCGCTTGCATAGGTCAGATGTTATTTTCCTTTGGTACTGACATGCATTGTACCCATGAGGTCCTCCATATTTGCTACAAGGGGTCCTAGGATTTGGTCTATCCTGATAATTTTGTGAAGGGTTCTTTTTGCCTCTTCGTTGGTAATTGCTGGCGAGCGGGTGTCCTTTATTTTTGAAGCATATTTTTTTTAATGTAAGCGATACCTGCTTCCTCTATTTTTCGGGAATCTTGCTTCATTGCTACGAACCGCTAATTATCTTCAGCCAATTTCTGAAGCGTCAAATCAGGTTCTAATTCCAATTTATTTAGAGCACGACGTCTTATATCGGCTTCTTTTGTGGCTATCAAACCTTGTGTGAATATTAAGCATTTGAAATTGTCCGCCGTTAATGACAATTTGAAATCGTCACAGTGCTTATTAACTATAGACACAAATGTCGTATAATCCTGACTCTCTTTACGTGTAAGATTCATGTATTTCCATCTTTTATGAAAAAGACTTCTTTTGGACAGTATAACTCCATTAATAGTTTGACTGCCTCATCAAACGACAATTCGTTGGTTTTTCTTGTTAAAATATAGTCCACGAATTTGTTATGTTCGGATGTACCTAACTTTCGTAGCAATAAACGAACCTTCTTTTGATCCGTCTATGCACTGCAATCAATTTTAAATCTTCTGAAATATGCCTCAAACGTTAGGTCTTCTTCAGAAGCACAGTGAAATGTATCAATAGCTGACCAGATCGCATTTTGGAAAAAAGCCGTGCTGGTTTCTTCTCGACTGTCTTTATTCACTAAAACTTGCTTTATCAAATCCATTTTTTTATTTGACTGGTTTTGTTGCTCTAAATGCAATTTTTTCAATTCCAATATTTGTTCATTCATTTCTTTCTTTTCTCTTCCTCGTTTTTCTTCGATATATTTTATCAAATTTAACTGTTTGTCTTCGTTTTGTTTCTGTATTGCCAATTGTTTCTCTGAAACTTTTTTCAAGTTCTAATTGTTGACTTTGTTAGAATTTCACCATTTCCAAAATTTGCTTTGCAAATTCGTCCATTTTGATTTTTTTGGGGACGGTATGAAATTGTTTAATATGACAAAACAACCCAATTCGTTGATTTACTTTTCCTATAGTACCAACTCTATAGAAAAAAATACAAAATTCGTACCTGGTTATTTAATGAATGTTTCATTCATATATTTATTTCCTCGTGTGGCAATTTTTCTGAGAAAATAATTCGGCATTTGCATTTATACAGAAAGCAGTAGATTTCGTTTGTCATTTTTCAATTTTCGTAATGTGTAGGTACTGGGTTCAATTCCTTGTTGATCCTACACCTTTTTTCTCTTTTTTCTTTAAAAAGAAAAAGATACTTATCTGTGAAAGTGAGTTTATAACATTTATTTAATATTGGCTATTCTTTTAGATCTCCGTGCGAAAAAAAAAATGTCCTTTTCTCGTTAACACTTTATTTGTCGTGCTTAGCGAAATCGCTTTTTTCTTCTTCGACGCGCAGTTCCGTCCATCAGTGAAAAATTTATTTTAATCTTATGAAAATCCAACGTCTTTCTAATTTGTATAAATACTCGCTTTAGCCAATAAAATAAAATATATCATTTACTTTCACAGGAGTTTTTTTTTTCCAAGGCCAATGCCTTTTTCCCATAACACGTATTAGCAAGACATGCTTTTTAGAACGACAAAGTTTTTTGTACTTACTGAAAACTTGGTCTCGTTAATTCAGTAATGATAATTCTCGACGCAATTCGTCTTAGGCGTTCTGTTTCAGCTCGTAGTTTACGTTTTAGTAGTTTTTTTAACAGCAAGATAAGGCTTTTTGACAACGTCTTTGTAAAATCCTTTTTTTGGCAAGACTTGTTGTCCTGTTTTCAAAGTGTTCTTTATCCCGTATTTGTGTATTTTTACGCTCAAATGTCGGTTTTTTCCTCAACGTAAACAAGTAGTTTTTCGCGTTCTTCACCGAACTTTTTAAAAATAAATACTTTTGAAGTTTCGAATTTCCCCCGAAAGTAGGAAAAAATTATTTTGAATATCCGCGTGTGTTCTTTTTTCTTGAATCCTTTTGGTCGTCAAATGCTGTCTTCCAATGGCTGTTTTATTTTTAGAATGAATTCGTTGCCCGAATGTTCGTCATTCAGTTGTTGTTAGACCCGGGAAGTTCTTGTCAGTCAGTTTTTGTAGACCCGTGCTAGGGGTCACAAATGAAAGAAACCACAAGTAGTATAAAGTGTATAAAATATATGTATTTATCATAAAGAATACAGGAGCCACTAAAGTGGTATGAGAGGAACGTGTTCGTAGCATGCGGTTAAACATGGTATGAATGCCTCCATTTAGTCTCTGAAACCAGAAATGTTCATAGTACTGGTTGATTCCACTTAGTTCTCAAATAGGGGTGATTTGTACCCCACAACAATATATATATATATATATATATATATATATATATATATATATATATATATATATATTAGTGGCCAGGCAAGAAGTTGACTTCGATCAGTAGCTTTTGAAGTTGAGAGAGTAATAGCTTTTGGACTAAGGAATTTTGGTAGCAGTGTGTCAAATCTAATAGTTGAGACTTGACATAGGAGAAATATTTGGAATCAAGTCTCCCTTTGCTGTTATTTCAGATCATTTGAAACCATAGCAGCAAGTTTTAGTCTCCCCTTCATCAAGGCCAGATGTTTTGGGGAAATATAATTATTTTTTTACTATAATAATTAAATATGTTTGTTCAGTAACTGTTACTTATACGGCAGCATTGCTTCCAACAAAGACTTCATCAGATGGCGACTTTGGGTTCAGTCATGGTTTCGGGACCAGAAGCGTCATTACCACTAGGTCAGAGAACACTAACAGTATCTTACGATACCGTTAGATTTTATTAGACTGCCGTCATTCTCTGGGATTGCCATATCCACGCTGATACAAATAGAACCTTGTATTTTCTTTATGTATTTTTTCTTGTCTGACGGAGAAAGATCAAGATTATTAAAAAAAAAAGTGCAGGTTGAGTTCGCAATAAAACGTGGTATCCGACTTCGATAGGAAATACAATCGTTTTCCAGCAATTTCTGATATATTCTTGTAGATCTTCATATCTTTGCAACTTACGCTTTTGTGCCCAGTCCAAATTTTCATCAAATGGAACCATTAATTCAACGAGAAAAACTTTTTTCAAATTATCTGACCAAATGACGACATCCGGACGCTGATCCGTTAACGTTATTTCAATTGGAAATACAAGCCAGCATTCTAAGTAGAATGCAATGCGCCAGTCTGTGCAATCAAACAATGACAATCTTTGCCTATTTTTACACACACACACACATCTTATATATAATGATGGGGGAGAGCAGCGTGTTTTCTTATATAAATTAGATGCCTATATACATATATATACATTGTATGATTAGAGAAAATAATAATACATTGAAGTAAATTAGCGTAGTTATTTGAAAGATTGCGTCTAAAAAAATAATAATAATAAAATAAAAACAACACTAACATCAAGGCCCGAATATATTCCATACCCTGCCTTGATTGTGGAAAAATATATGTAGGAGAACGTCAACGAAATTTAAAGAAAAGAATATATGAACACAAAAGAGATGTAAAAAAAAAAATAACAATACACTCAACGTCATATTTTGTCACATCATGGAGAACGACCATCATTTTAATTTTTACAAAGCCACTTTCCTTGAACACATACATAACAGATCCACACGACGTTTAATTGAGTCGGCTTCAATCTCCCATTTTAACAATATAATTAAACAAAGAAAGGTATTTTTCCACGTTGCTCCCTATCTGTCGAAAATAATTATTAAAGAGAACAATTTTGAAACACTGGTTAATCTTGAAACATATGCATATAAGATCCATTCGTAATTTCACTTCATTTTATTATTTTTATTTTACTTATTTACTGTATTTTATTTTACCACCGTCCATTTTTAGACGCCATTTTATCACTTCCTATTCTTATTTTTAGACGCCATCTTTCAAGTTACTACGCTATTTCATCCCAATTCAATTGTCTCTAATTTTTAAAAACTCCCTTCGTAATCTCGTTTCATTTTATTATTTTTTATTTATTTAATCTATCACGGTTATATTTCTAGACGCAATCTTTTAAATCTCTACGATATTGTAGCCCAATTAATTTTCTGATCTCATTTGATTTATTTTATTACTTAAAAATCTTTTTTTAGACGTAATCTTTCAAATCACTACTCTAGTTTACACCAATTTATTATCATTTTCTCTAATCATACAATGTACATATGTATATAGGCATCTAATTTAATAAGAAAACATGCTGCGCTCCCCCATCATTATATATAACCCCAAATCTTCCGACCTATTCGTCAATGACCATCTCTCTTGAAAAAGCCCGCATAAATCGGGCGAAGCGTTGAGCGTTCAGGTCATTTCACCTCCAATCTATTTTCCATGTCGTCGGATTTTATTCATTAATCATATATATATATATATATATGTGTGTGTGTGTGTGTGTGTGTGTGTGTGTGTGTGTGTGTGTGTGTGTAAATGCGTGTATATATACTTATATTCAATTTATATATATATTTTCAAATGAAACTATAACAAATATAAAAGTATAAAGTAAATAATATGAATACATAAAATATAAATAACAAAATAAAAAAGTGATAAGTAGTAAAACGAATTCGTCAGAACCATATAGAAATACAGTGGTTTTATTTTAATAACACATTTTTGTTAGGTAAAAACAATTACCACATTTGATAACGTAAATAGGCCAGCAAAAATCTCGATCCGATATTTGGAACATATTTCTTCTTGTTTTTTAAGGGAGGTAGTGTTTGATCAACACAGCTGGGGAGCCATGGTTTAATATGATGGCAACCTTCTGTCTCGTGAGACAATGACTTTTTGCATCTGATGCATTGCAGCATCTGCCGTGACAACACAGTCAAAGCTGGAGTTGCCTCTCCAGATGCAGGATTGGGCGTGTGATAAAGAGACCTAAGTTTGCCCAATTACCAGGGTTCCATTCTTGGCATAGGAAACAAAGTCCTACAGAAAGGCAGCCAGTATTGTCGGAGCCAGCACAGCTGTGGGAGTTACTAGAAACGTGTTGCAATGCTTCACTAATCACCTATCGGGACTTAAAATCAGACTTTTACTTCCTTTATTGACAGTTTACTTCCTTAGATTTTGTATTTCCCAATGCATCCACGAGGTAGTGGAGCTATTTGCCCATGGGTGGGGGTTGGTTCAGGATGATGATGCACACTGTAAACGCTAATGAGTTTAGACATAAAAAAACACGACATGTGTAGTGAGATAATATCCACTCTATTCTTGGTAAAAAGTTCAAACAGACCCCCCATATATATATATATATATATATATATATATATATATATATATATATATATATATGTAACAACATATATGTTGTTACGTCGGGTTACCGGACAGTCGTTAAGTGTCATAATGTTCTTTCTGTTTGTTTTATAAAAAATCCCTCCCCTACTAACTTAATTCCTACCCTCTCTATAAAATGTATTAAGTGGATTGCTACTACCACCCCCTCTGGTTTTTGACGGTCGGGGCCCGATTCTTTTTCTTTATTTATTTTAGTATCAAAAATGCAATTGTCTAGTTTAGATGCTTGAAAATACCATAAGGTTGAAATAAATTATTGCATTGACAATTATGTAATTTCCGTGTTATATTTTTATGTTATTGCTCTGTTTACCACATTGAGCTCTCATACCCGGATTTCCTCCTGGAATTATTCCATTATAACACTATATATATATATATATATATATATGAGTATCTCAAATAAAATTATATGAATAAATGGCAGGATTTATGTGGCATACATTACTTCCATGATTAGCGGCGTTTGAACATCTACCATTGGGTTACCAGTTTCAAATCTTATTAGGTATAGCCATACTGATGAGTTATAGACGACGAAACATGCATCCGCAGATAACTATAATTTATAGATATATACGCTCCCAATATTGGAGGCATCACACTGGTGACGTGCAAAATGATTCTTACCTAGCATTTAGACAAATGTTTTTTTCCATAAAAATAATTGCATACGTTCAATTATTAGTATCGTAAATAAAATGAAAGCAAAGATAAATAGCAACATTCATAAAGATTCAACCTGTATGGCTGCACGACTTAGTGAATGGCGAAACGTCAAAACAACATGATATTGGCTGCAGTGCATTTAGTGGAGATAATTGCCAGTCTCACTCTAAACACTTCCACAAGACATTGCCCCTATAGCGACACTAACCTTAAGCAGGTTGAACCGGCTTCCACCAAAGGAGGAAGTGTCTAGGATATATTAAATTCACAAGCAGTCCCCAGTTGCATACATATCTAGGTTAGGGTTTTGCAATTCTTCTACATACAGTGCCTGGTGTTCCCAAATCGTCACCTATCTAGTACTGACCAGGGTCAATGTTGCTTAACTTCGGTGATATAATGAGAACTAGTGTGTTAATGTGATTCGATGCCTCCAGTCAGTTTCGAAAGACAAAGGATACCCCCTGTAGGGGCAGCTTTGCATGTGATTATGTGGCAGGGGTTGTGCTATTGCCAGACATACTTTTCCTGAATCGGTACTGCTGTAGTCCAGTAGCAAGGAAAAATCCAGGACGATTGGAAACAATGCTGAGATAAGCAGAGAGCACATACAGCACCCGCAAGTCCCAAATGATCACCCACCTGGTACTGGCTAGGCTTATCGTTGCTTAACTTTGGTGATCTGACAGGAGCCGGTGTGTCAATGTGATTATGCCGTATATAATGTTAAGCATCACATCACAACTGGTCTGGCCACGTTACTTTCTGTCAGTCATCTGAAATGCTAAAAGCATATCTTAGGGCGATATCGATGGTACAAAGTCAAGCGGTGGGTCATGTACGACATAAAGAGGGATCAGTTGATAACGACCTGATTCTGTTGGGCAGCACAAGCGAAATGGCAACAGACAAGAGAAGTTGAAAGTCATTCACGAAACGTCTAATCTCAAGTATGAGGCAAGCCTTGCATGCTGACATCTGAATTCGAAAAACAAAATGTGTTAAAACGTATATATCTCCCCTCTCTCTTTCTTTCACTCCCTTTCTCTCTTTTCCAATGAAGAAAGAGAGAAGAATCGAATCGCATTGAAAAACAGTCGAAACTTGGATTCCGTTGAAGGTACACGTATAGCAGTTTGGCTGCGAACAAGTCGGCGATGCACGCGTCGGATTAGTTATAATATGCTCCTCCAGTGTTAAAATAAAAGAAATATATTTTTTTAACAAATGCCTTTGTTCACTATTTATGAAAATAATGTCATATTCGCTATTTTTCTAGCAAGATTGATTCCCATGTATGCAAATTTTGGTGACTTCAGAAAGTATATTTAACAAGGTATCTAAAAGATTAGGCAATTTTTCTTTCATTTCGAGTCAGTGAGAAGAGTCGACTTAGCAAAACTAAAGTTAGATTATCTTTGGGTTAGTACTCAGAAGAGGTGAAGAGGAATTGCAGGTTATTTAGACCATTTGTTAACATAAAAGTCAGCGTTTCTTAAATAAATGCATGGAGAGAAATAAACTGCTTTTATAAGTGATAATCATTTTCAAAAAGGAAATACAATTTATTCTAATGTTAATCTATTATAAAACTAAAGCTGCGTTAATCAATTTTTTTCCTGTAAAACATTTTCCTGCATATGTCATTTAATGTCACTAAGTGCATATGTTCCTTGCAAACCAATAGATCAACAAATGAAGTCAAGCAGAAGCGTCCTCAGTTATGTCCAGCCCCTCTACCATGCTAGAAAGTTGCTCACATCAGGGAGTATTCTATAGCATTACAAAGCCAAAATTCGACAATGCATGGAGTATTGTTGCATCTACTACCTGTCTCTCAATCTTAGACGAGATGGGAAAAACAGTCTCAAATCTAATAGGTCCTGCATTATCGGCTAAGTTCCAACTTTTGTCCCATCGCTGTAATGTTGCATTCCTGTGTCTGTTTTACATGTACTTTAATGGAATGTTTTTTGATGAACTCCTAGTACTTATGCGTCATTGGCGTACATATTCCAGACTAACATGACAAGCAACAAAATTCCACTCCTTCACTGCTGAGGTCTTTAGATGCTGGAAAGCCTTCTACTCTAATATTTTCTTTCCCTAGACCGCTAGATTTTGGATTTCTCCCAGTTTCCTGTTCCCCCGATTGTAATAACTTGCAGAAGTTTAAATGTAATGTGAACAGACATCTTGCTACTCTCCACAGTCCTTTATTAGATACGATTCCAAATAGTAGCCTGTTACACTCCAAGTGCCTTGTTTGGAGTGAAAAAGAGTTTTAAAAATATCTTAGGAAGAGACCAGTCTGTTACTTTGGACCAGAAGGTTAGATAATGCCTCTCTTGTGGATATTGAAAGCTTCCTCCAGAGCAACCTAGATCCAGTGGAAGGCACTCAACCACTTGAGAACAGGAATTAGAAGCTGCTATCGCCAGATGCGGCTACAAAACCAACCATCTGGGGGAGACGAAAAGAAAGATCATATGATGCAGTATTGACTTCTTTGACCTCTATTATCCAACCAGTGCAGCTTGAAACATCTCAGAATCTAATGACGTATGCAAACGACGGTGTAATGAAATGGGAAACTGTCACATGACCACATGATTTGAAATTAACTAAATACGTCGCTCATCACTCACTTTTTGAGGGTGCTAGCAATGGTCCTGTTTTCATAACTTGGAGCGGTAGAGAGCAGGAGTTGTACTGCGGCACATCTCCAATCACACTTGTTGAACATTGCGTCACTTTCAGACATGTCGTCTTTTCTAGGGCGACAATTTTATCATTCCATCCTGTATCTCATAGAATTCAATACTGTGTAAAGAACTGCAATGAAATGAAAACCTGTCATACATTACACAATAGGAAGATCCAGGTTGTCATTGATGGGCGTTCATTCAAGCAGCATAACATTAATGCAGGAATGCCCCAGGAGTGATCCTTAGACCACTATTATTCCTGATATTTATTAATGACCTCCACGATAATATTGTGTCAGAGATGGGTATATTTGCTGATGATACAATGCTCTATAACATGAATGAGGGAAGAACGGATATACACAAATCCAAGACAATGGCTGAATCCTTAGAAAATGATTCCCAGACTATAGTGGAATGGGTCTGTAAATGGATGGTAGCATTTAATTCTAGTAAGACTAAACTGCTCTCTTTTAATAATTACAAGAAACTTCTCCAACCACCGATATCCATGACAAATAAGTCCCTATGTGAACATTCTTCCATCGAACTCGTCAGCTTAATATCCACAGCAATATGAACTGAAACAAATATATTGAGGACATTGCGAAGGCTGCTGCAAGGAAGGTGCACTCCCTTTCATGCTAGAAGACTACTGAGAATATCCTGTACCTCTACAAGGCCACCATTCGCCCATGCATGGAGTATTGTTGCCGCATCTGGGCTGGTGTATCTACCACTAGCCTCTCCCTCTGGCATAGGGTCCAAAAAAAGGGTCTCCAATCTAATAGGTCCCACTTTGTCAACTAGGCTCCAACCCCTGTCCCATCGCTGCACTGTTGCATCCTTGTGCGTGTTTTACAAGTATTTTAATGGAATGTGCTCTGATGAACTCATTGCACTTGTGCCCCCTCGACGTACATATTCCCAACAAACCCGCTTAGCAGCAAAATCACATCCTTCACTGTTGAGGTCCCTAAATGTCAGAAAGTTTTCTACTCTAATAACTTCTTCCCTAGAATGGCTAGACTTTGGAATTCCCTTCCTGCTAACTGTTTCCATAGCTGTACTGATATGCAGAAGTTCAAATGCAGCATAAACCAACATCATAATCTTTCTTAGTTAGTAACCCCTTACGTCCAAGTAGCAATATGTCTTGTTTTGGATGAAGGTGAGCAAAAAAATATAGTGTCATACAACACCATAAACATGTGTGTAAATTAAATAACAAAATAATACGATTCTTTACTTCTATAATATCCATAAAGATAATATAGAAGAAAGAGGACTTATGATTTTTAGTTATGCAGGAACGAATATTTTAACAGATATGTCACAGTTTATGAATTTTTACATGGAATGAAAGTGAAACAAATAGTTATTGTGACCCAACGGGTCACTTGTACGGCTGACCTTGTAGGGAAACGTGTGACTTACCTAACGAGCACGTGTGCATAATTCAACGGGTCGGTTGTGGAATGAAATGAATGAAGAAGAAAGAAACAAAAATGGCTGCCTTATCTCTTTATATGCCTGTAATGTGACCACCCGATATGCAAATGAGATGCTCCTGGTTGGAGATAAAAGAGGGTTGATTTTTTAGAGGGACGTCCATTTTGAAGTTGGATTTCGAAGAAATAAGTTGAATTAGCAGAAGTTCGTTTGGAGTTGAGAGAAGGTGTGTTACATATACAGAAGTTTGGAAGTTGGAAGTTCGGACAACAGTGTCAACCTTACCCAGGAAATTATTGGTGTGACGATCGGAAGAAATAACACTCAAGTTATTGAATTATAGATCTATACTAAATTTGTGGTGTATCTGTCTGGGGATGTTACTAAAAATAAAGACCTATACCAAAATAAAACGTAAGCTTTCTCAAGTAAAATTTAGTGAGGAATCCAATGGTGATATTAATATTCTAAATCAAAGTGTTTTACAATAATATCATAGGGTCTATGTTCGTGCAGGACATTCATAAACACTAAAGACAAATTTTAAAAAAAATTATTTTTTCCTATTTCTAACTTGAAAATTGGGCGCCTACCACTTATTTTAGCATTTTTTTTTGTGAACTAATATTTTTTCTTTGTTCTATGTACAATTATCATTTCTCTTATGAGAGAATTCATTTTTTAAAAAAACTTTTTTATTCAATTTTCACCTCAAACAAAGCACAGTGCCACTTTGAAGTAGGGGGCTACTATTTGGGACATAAGTTGCAGATGGCAGTTCAGGACCTATCAGGTTGGCGACTCTCTTTTGAACCTTTTTTTTTTATTTGTCAATCTAAAATATTGGTTAAACAAATGAAAATGGTGTTCTCAAGCGACATAGTACGTGTACACAGACAAAAACAAAATCACCGAATTGCTGATGGTCAAAAAGTGAGTGATCATTTTACGTTGAATTTATATAGTAAACTAATCCCCCATCCCAAGATCTAAAATAGTTCATAAAAATGTGAAAATTACAACAGAATTCCCTCGCAATATAATCGGTAATTGTACAAAGAAGAGAGAAAAATAGTTTGTCAAAAAATGTCAAAATAAATGCTGGGTAAATATTGAAAAATAGTCACAAATTTTATTCATTAAGAAACAATGAGAATAATCCGCCTTCAGTGGAATGACAGAGTAATGATCAGTCGGATCAAACCCGGCATATCAGCTCTGTTGATGAGATTGAACATACGATGAACGCCTGACGATCATTTGGTTAGTTTTGCCAAGTTAAGAGGAATGACACCCAGATAAGAAAGTGTAAAGACCATGAGTTGGAAGGCCAGACGAAAAGTTGGATGCAAACTATCAACAGAGATCTTAGACAATGGAATCGATTCTCAAATCTTGGAGACTGGGTTTGCAGGATGCCAGAAAATGTCCGACTCCGTACCAAGGAAAATGAAACAATAAACTGGATGACGATGACGACGATGATGATAATGATTATAACAACGATGATGATGATAGTTGAATCAATCAATCGATTTTATTACCCTACAATATCAAAGTGCAACAAACCAGGTAAAAAGACAGGAAATATTGCATCTGAATGTTTAAAGGCGACTTTAAAGCTGGATATAGTATGCATTATCACAACCATTGTTCACATGCTGTGTCAGGCAGCAGAAACACGGACAGAGAATGCTGCTTTTTTTTGTTGAGATAAATGTGACGATGGCACATGTTCTGTTGGTGTCTGTTGAGACCATGACTAGGCACTGGAGTGAAAAACTAAAAGTAGATTTAAATTTCTGTTGATGCTTTGATGCACCAGAATCAGGTCTCCTTGGATCCTCCGCTACTGAAGGACAGAATTAGTTTTCAAAGCAGTTCTTTGTAGGTAAACATAAAGAATATCGTTATCGTTGCCAACAGTTGAACACGCTCTACGTGATGGTGGTAGTGGTGGTGATGATGATGGTGTTGGAAACGAGTGTACACTGAGGCCCTCATTTATTCAGAGTCAATGCCAGGGTGCCTGCTTATTTTATATAAATCTTGTTTATGATAAATGTTCGTTTTGGGATATTTTCTTCGTTACCTTAAAAAAAAAATCTTTATATTTTTTTCATCTTCCACCACTTGCCTCATATTCTTTACTAGATCAAGCCTATGAACGGAAGAAAATAAAAGTAATCTCAACTCACATAGGACAAAAAAAAACAAAAAACTAAATAATAAAAAAAATAAATTAAAGAAAAAAAAAATCAAATTAATTTGCTTCTCATGGCCACAAATTCCAATTTGTGCCTTTCCCAAGTTTTTCGTCTTGTCAAGTCAACGGAAAAAAATCAAAAACAAAATAAAAAATTAAAAAAAATGTCTCCTTTGATAAAAGTTGACCAAAAAAAAAAAAGAAAGAAAAATTTTAATCCAAATTCACTTTCCAAAGGGAGAGATTTTTTTTTTTCTACAAAGGCTTTCATGAGAACAATTCCTTTTTCTTTCTATTTTTGTTTACTCTCTTTCCGCCATCCTTGTTTTCTCCCTCCCAAGTTTTTTCTTGATTTTTTTTGTTGTTGTTGCCTCCCTTTTCCCATTCACCTCTTGCCATTCCTCATGAGCTTTCCCTCCCACAATTCTAGCAACTTTGCTAATGCACCTGTTAACAGTTTCATTTCTATGTGTCTGCAAAGTCAAATCTGATTTGGCTACGCACGATTTTTCTGCTCGTTGTTCTCGTCGGTTAAGAGGCAGACCAATCTTAGCGGCAGTCTTTTACTTCCCCCAATCCTTCTTCTAGTCGCAATGCCTGATATATTGTTTTTTTTTCAGTATTTTTGTGGAGAAACTCTTTCGCTTTTCCCTTCCCTCCTACGGAAGAAGAACTATATTTTCTCTCTCTTTCTCCTCTCCCTAATTTCTCTATGGATTTACAATTAAAAAAAAAAACAAAGACAACATCCCGAATAAAACATGGTTTCTTCTTCTGTGAGTGTAAGATCCACAGCAGGATTTGTGTTTTCAAAAAGACGCTTCTTTTATTTATTTTTTTCTTTGCATTCATTGGCTCATTAGATTCCACTGTCTTATAAACACGAAATAATCTATATACATTATAAAACTCAAATGACCTGGTAACGAGTGATGTAACCCACTTTCCGGTTTACGACATCCGGTTGCGCATGTGCGCATAAACACTAACCCATAACAACGTAAACAAATAAACACAAATCGTTTCTTTTGCAGATTTTGACCTGCACACTGAAATATTAACATTTATTATTTCGAAATTATTATTTAACATGGGAAGAGTTATTACAACGATACTGTCGCTATTTTTTTACAACTAAACAACTTTAACCCGTTGACAAACATAAGAACAATTGTAGTAAAGCTAAGACTACTACTACTACTACTACTACTACTACTGCTACTACTACTCTCTATTAGTCCATTTTCCTTCCTTCTTTTTTATTTACATTTCTAGATACAAAGTAGTTGTGAGAACGGTGAATTTGTTGACACATTTACTAATTTGTTTCAATATTAGTTTTATTTTATTTTATTTATTTAAGTTTTATTTTTTTGCTTCAGGTTTATTAATTATTATTTTTTTTTTAGATTTTAAGTTTCTATAACTTGGTTGAATGATTCCAATATGGGGTTTTCATTCTTATATTTCTCATCGGTAGGTTCATGTGCGTTTTTGCTGCTAAATGACTTCCGTCGGCATTTGATTGATAGGAAAATCATGTTTAATTTTCGATTTTTGAGCGATTATTCGGAAAAATAGGTAACTCTACACGAATAGGGAGGATTGTTTTTTCCTGTTTGAGTGATTCGTCCGTGATTTTTCATTTTAATATACTTTCATAGAAATGTTTCTGTTAGGTAAAAAAACAAACTATTTTCTTTACATCACAAGTGTCACGCTCATACATGAATTCTATAGCTAATATAACATACTGACCCAACGGGTCACGGATAGTCTAGTTTATTTTTAAAATCTATAAAATACCATTTAATAATACAGCTTACTGCATAATTACTCTGAAGAAAGAACAAAATTCGTCTATATTTGTTGACATCTTTCCAGAAATTGTTATAACTATCTTAAAAAAATTTGTGAGATTTGCTAAAATTCTATTTTTGTGGAATGTGCTAAAATTCTATTCGTCCGACGATGTATGAACTTATATAAATGAGTTCCAACTTAGTGAACCACTAACTTATTGCCAAAAGTGCAACACAACTTTTTATGAACTGTTTTGCTCCTTACATATGTATAAATGTGTACATTTTATAATTGTATAATTGTACATTTTATAATTGTACAATTGTACATTTTATAATTGTACATTTTATAATTGTATGATTGTACATTTTATAATTGTATGATTGTACATTATATAATTGTACATTTTATAATTGTACAATTGTACATTTTATAATTGTACATTTTATAATTGTATAATTGTACATTTTATAATTGTATGATTGTACATTATATAATTGTATAATTGTACATTTTATAATTGTATGATTGTACATTATATAATTGTATAATTGTACATTTTATAATTGTATAATTGTACATTTTATAATTGTACAATTGTACATTTTATAATTGTATAATTGTACATTTTATAATTGTATAATTGTACATTGTATAATTGTACATTTTATAATTGTATAATTGTACAACTGTACATTTCATAATTGTATAATTGTATATTTTATAATTGTATACTTGAACATTTTATAATTGTATAATTGTACATTTTATAATTGTATAATTGTACATTTTATAATTGTATAACTGCACACTTTATAATTATATAATTGTACACTTTATAATTTATAATTGTATATTCTATAATTTATAATTGTATAGCCTCTTGATTTTTAAAATATATCTCATGTATATAGAGTCCCATTTAGAATAGAGGAAATATTTCATTTCTGAATAAAATAAATAACTTTTTCCTTTTAATTTGTGTATTCTAATCCAATTTTATGTCATTACACAAAGTTTCAACTTTCAAATTTAGATACCCCTGGGACTTAAAAACGCCTTTTTACGGCCACTATTTGTGGAAACGCCTTGAGAACATCCGATGAAATTTGCCGATATTTGCATACAAGTTTTGAAAAAAAAAAAAACTATTATTTGTTGTTTTTTTTTCGGAATAAATTTTTACTTATATCTCTCCAGAAAAGAGAAAGTTACATATTGATTGAATTTCATAAAAAAAATACATGTTTTGCTAAAGGACGGATGACTGTTCAAATATGAATATTAAGACTATACATATTATGCTGAGTTTCTCTTCTCAAGTCAAGCATCATGAGGTGCTATTTATAATTCAAATATGATCATGTTTCCTGCCGATAACTAATGCATATTTTCAGAAATATACAATTAATTCCATTCAATTTCGTAATTTCTTACATTAGTTCTGACTATCCAGATCCTCACAAATCAATTTTATTTAGAGGAAGTAGGTGCATTTTTCACTTACTCTAAAAAATCTATTGCCATTCTCCCATCAAACACTGGGAATTCCTTTTCATGCTCAGGCCGTTATTGTTTCATTTTCTTATTTTTATTAAATTACCTTTCAGCATATACAACTTCTCTCGTTAAATACAGAACGCTCTCTCGTGTTTAAGACCTTATTTTTTACTACGTTCTGATTGGCTGACGTCAAACTAATTTGTGGAATATTCTAGTAATAAATAAACATAAAAAGAATGACACGTGTCATACAATAAGTTGTCTGTTACAGAGTTGCTAGTGAGGCAAAGAAGAGCAGTTATTTTCTTGAGATGACACAAAAATTTAATTTAGTTAACAAAGAATCATACTGAAGGAGCATGTCATGAATAGACTCTGCTTTACAAAAGTCTCTCCATTGCCACAATCTGGTGAAATCTAATACTTGCATACTAATTTCGGAAGAGGATATTTTATTAATTTACTAATTTTTTTTTTTAATTGAATAAATATTGAGATTTATTTGCAAGATATATGACCATTCAAAGTTTAATGACGTCATAAATGACGTCAGACAGACTTAAAAATATCAATGAATAAGAACAGTGTTTACATCTACCTTATTTCCTTCCCTCCAAACAAGGGCAGAGTAATACACAAAGTTGTTTTTTTAATGACGTCATAAATCCAGTTTTCCAAAAAGGAGTACTCTTGATTGGGACAAAAATAAAAATTGTCTCAATCTAGCAGGACCGCACCTTCACCAACTGAGATTACAACAGATACTAGACATTAATCCCAGTTCGAATTCCGAGAGATTTGCGTGAATTTTGTTCGTTTATGTTTTTTTTTTTACTTTTTTAAAATTAATTATCATTAAAAATTTAGTTTCTGAATTTTTAAGACGAGGATTGATAATTTGGGTTAGTTGAATTATTCAGAATACTTTTCATATCCTAGGCATCCCATTTAGTGATGGCGTCACGATAAAAAATACTCTTGATAGCTCTAGCGAAGCATCAAGTATTCAGCAACCAACAAGATTTGAATTACACAACAAACTTGTGTAGCGAGTTTCATCTCGCCGCGCTGAATGGATGGATGGCTTCTTCATCGAAATATAGATAAAGATAGTACTTCACATGTAAAATTAAAATTCCAACGAATTGAAAAAAGAAGCAGGAAATGTAGCACAAGATTTTGCAAAATCTGCAAATATTAATTGAATAAAATAAAATACTTCAGTTCATTTTAGATGATTTGATCTTAAAACAAAAAGGAGTTTGATTTAAAAAAAAAAATCGATATCAAAGGACTTAAGAAACAAAAAAAACCTTATTCTCTTATCAAACAATTTAAGACAGAGAGAGAGAGAGTGGGGGTGGAGAAGGAGGAGAAGGAGAAAGAGAAGGTAGAAGGTAAGAAGGAAAGGGAAAAAAGAATGAAAGAGATAAAGAAAGGGGTCTAAGAGAGAAAGAAAGAATGGCAAGGGATAGAGGAATACAAAAAAGAGTTAGTGGGAGAAAAAAAAAAGGAGATGAATCGATAAGGAAGGGGACAGAGGAGTAAATAAGGGAAGGGGAGAAAAAGAGGGAGTAAGAAGATAAGTGAGAGAAAGTCTGAGAGATAAAAGAAAAAAAGAAGAGAAAGAAAGAGGAGAAGTAGGGAAGTAGAAAAAAAAGAATAAAAGAGCGCGAAAGAAGACCAGAAAGAAAGAGAGGGTAAAAGAAAGAGGAAGAAAGAGACGTGGGGATAAAAAAGGGTGATAGAAAGCGAGAAAGAGAAATGGGGGAATACAAATGAGAGAATGGGGCATAGAAAGAAAGAACAGAATGCTGAAAAAAGAGAGACAGAGAATGGGGTTATGGGAAAAAGAGATAAAGAATTGGAGTGTGAGAAAGAAGAAGTAAATTAGATAAAGAATAAAAAATAGAAGAAAAAAGTGAGGGGGAAAATAGAGAAAAAATAAGGAAAGAGGGTGTAAAGAAAGATATAGAGACTTACATACAGAGAGAGAGAGAGAGAGAGAGAGAGAGAGAGAGAAGGAAGAACGAGCATTTAATTATGTTCTAATCTTACAAGCCACGCTTTGTAATTTCATGCTTGTTCTTTAATAATTCCACAGGCAATGTGCTAAAGTTGATTGGTCTTAACAAATGCCACAAAAGATAGGTAGAATATATATATATATATATATATATATATATATATATATATATATATATAGAGAGAGAGAGAGAGAGAGAGAGACAGCCATAGAGGGTGGGATAGAGGCAAGCACACACACAAAATGACACGCAAACATTCACTCACACACTTATTCAAACACATATACACACCTTTGCTTTCAAGTAAAAATATAAGTAAAAGGGTAGCGTTTCTTCAATAATGCTTGATAACAGATATAACACTCCCTCCTCCAAAACGGGAGAGGTAATACCTTGGAGAATGGTCTCATAACAACAAAACAAATACTACACTACCTTTCTCCGAAAAAACAAAACCGACCCCCCCCCCCAGAAAAAAAAACAAGAGAGATAATACTAAGTAAGATGGTATCATAATCACAGAACATAATCATCAGTATGTCCTGTATTTAAGAATTCAGGTGATCGTTCATCCCCCCCTCAGTACAGGCCAATAAGTCTCCTGTGTGTCATGAGTAAGTTGCTGGAATCTGTGTTAAATAGAGAAGTAATCAACCATCTCAGCAAAAATAACCTTCTTAGTGACACACAATATGGTCTCCGTTCTGCTAGATCTACAGCAGATGTGCTTACAGTTATATCTCATAGGATTAGAAAATCTCTCGTTAGAGGCAACCTTTCTAGGGCAATTGCTCTTGACATATCAAAGGCCTTTGAGAGGGTATGGCATAAAGGTTTACTTCACAAGATCTCCAGCTATACCATAGCTGGAAATGTCTTCTCAATTATTAAATCATTTCTCTCTGACAGGTTCATAAGAGTAGTAATTGATGGGTAAAAATCTGAAGCTCACAGTATTAATGCTGGAGTCCCTCAGGGGTCTATCCTGGGCCCAACTCTTTTCCTGATCTACATTAATGATCTTCCAGATCACATCCTTACATCATTCGTAGACATTTTTGCTGATGAGACTACCATCTATGGTAGCACATCTAAGACAGTAAACGACGTAGTTCTCTCCGATTCTCTCTCCTCTGATCTTGATCACGTTGTACCATGGGGAAAGGAGTGGCTGGTTACTTTTAATGCATCTAAAACCAAGCTTCTATCTTTTCATCATCAACGTTCTGATCCACATCTGGCATCAATCAAATGAATGGCTCTCGTCTTGGGAGTCCTCAAGTTTTGATGGGCTTCTGGGCTTGACCTTATTCCTGACCTTAAGTGGAATACGTTCATCAAATTTGTTGCCAAGGCCGCTGGAAAAATGGTCAGATCCTTCTATTGATCCAGTAGATATCTCACTGCTGATGCAATTCTCTATCTATATAAGAGCCAGGTACGTCCAAGGATGGAATACTGTTGCCACATCTGGGCAGAAGCTGCTAGAAAAGACCTGTCCTGCCTTGATAGGGTTAAAAATAGATTTTGTAGCCTCGTGGGAGATATCCTTTTCTCTTCCTTGCAACCTCTATCTCACAGAAGGGATGTTGCGAGTTTGTCCCTACTTTATCATTATTTTCATGGAAAGTGTTCGACTGAGCTTCAATCTATGGTCCCCCCTCACCAAACTTTCACAAGAAACACTACACTAGCTGAAAACACTATCAATAATTCCCCTCACTCTTTATCTGTGCCTAAACCTGAACGTAGATTCCATGAACAAAGCTTTTTTAGAACTGCACGCCTATGGAATTGTCTTCGGTTTTCCTGCTTTCCAGTTGACTACAATATGGTCGTATTCAAGTCGAACGTAAACAAGTTTCTGATGAGCCGTTCCACTTAAGTTAACAAATTTACCGAACTTCCATTACTATCGATTACTATATTGCCTTTTTGACTACTGTTCACTCTTTAACCCTTATCCTTGAGTGGCCTCAAGACCTTGATAAGTGATGACGCCTATGTAAAAAAAACAAAAAAATCAGGTACTGCACTATCCCTTCTACCTCCCCCTCTCCCCAATAAAAAAGATTGTAGGTACTGTCTGGGACAACATTTTTTTTTTTTTTTTACTTGCATTTACCTCCACAAGGCATATCCTCACTTGAACATAAGAAGTTACTATTTGGGAACATGCGTAGGAAAGATTAACAAGATGTTGGTTTACGTTACGTTAATAATGCCTGGGATTATGTATTAAAACAGCAAAAGAGATAATACAGTATCTCACACCCACTTATCTGTAAAAAAAAAAAAGGAAGATATAATGCCTGGAAGGATAGTATTATGAAAGCAGAACAGATACTACACTCCTGAGGTGAGCAATGAACGATGTTACATTAGTCTAAAATAATATATTTGGTCGGTATAAAGGTTTTTAAAGTGTTATTTTTCTTGAAAATAAAAAAATTTTTGAAAACCTTTGATTCCATCTGTCGACGAACTTAACGAGCTTATAAATGCGTCGCTTGTAAATTCTTTAAGTTTTGATGTGAAATATGAATTTAACTCGTGTTCATTCTGATATCAATGTTAAACTAAAGTCATCCAAATTAGTTGTAATCCTTGAAATAAGTGATAATCAGAGGTCATAAGAATATGGGACAAGATATTTAGACCAAATTCTTCTAAAAGATCTTTGGGAAGTCGTGCATTATCATGATGGAAGATTATTTCCTTACTTTTTGGAAACTTTTGGGAGGAGGCTTTATAATTTCTGCATTCATTCTTTTTGCACACCGTTATCCTCATCTTTATAGCTGTTATTTTGCTACATTTTGATCAACTAATCCTTTGGTCTTCTTCAGGTGATTAACCGTGGCGGGGTAGGAATCCTGAGTCTTATAACTAATCTCCAATAATTACTGCCTTACGTAGTTGTTTTCTTACCACATTTTGACCAATTAATCCTCTGGCCTGCTTGGATAGCATTGAAACCGCTATCTTCAGACAATGCTCACCTGGAACCGTAGAGATTAAACGCCTCTATCCACTGCACCACAAGCCCCAACTCAGCATTTCTATCCAGTTGCATTTAATTACCTGAAGAAGGCCAGAGGATTAGTTGGCCAGAACGTGGTGAAACAATAATAACTATGAAGATGAGGATGACAGTCCACAAAAAGAATGAATGCAAAAACTCCCTTTTTGTTGACAAATTGTCGTTTTTTGGGACAACATTGTTGAGAATATTACAGAAAACTATCAATAATGTTTTAATAATCTGAAAAAAAAGTTAAAACTTAATCATGGTGATATGTCTAAGTAATAATATGCTTAAAATAAATTGCAATCGTATAAAATGCCATTTTTACAAACTGGCAAAATCTTTTGCACGAATCTGAGTAAACAGAATTAAACATTTAAAGACACATATGCGCACCTTTGCTTTGATGCTATACCATAAGCGAAGGAGGGGGCAGTATTTTTTCAATAATGTTTGATAACAGCAAATAAAAGTTGTAAGATTTTTGGATGAAGCAACTCTCTCTCTCTCTCCTCATCTTAAAAGAATGCAAGAGTTAAATTATGCATCGAGTTGCCATTTTTTTGTTTCGTTGTTCATGCTGCCGACAGCAGAACAAGGAAGATAGCTGATTGACTCATTTCACCGATAAGAAGTGATGAAGATAATAGTCCAAATGAGTTGCAGACTGCCGGAGAAGATTGTGCAATTTGTCAGAAAATGGCAGCACCTATTTACGCATAGTTATAGCGCAAGAAAGGAGCCAGAATTATTCAACTTAACAACATGGTTCAACGGCATTTTGGAAATAAGGAGTTGGGGAAGAAAGTGTAGAGAAGATGAGGTGAGTAGTGAGGGGTGGTGGGAGCGTCAACCAATCAGAGAGTGAAATAAGGATAATTGGTGAAGAGTCAAATGGGAAAAGTTGCAAGGTCAAGGAGACGACTAAAGAGAAATGCACCAGTAATACATTAAGGGGTATCAGGTGAAATATCGGTAATTCTTTAATGGCATCAGCCACATGTTATAAAGTATTAATTATTATGTTCCTCAAGTTTTAAGATGAGGATTGCTAGTTTGGATGATTTGGACTACTGTTCTCATCTTGAGTGTTATTCTCACAATGTTTCGGCCGATGTAACCTTCGATCTTCTGCACAAGGGCCCGATGCATAACAGATGAAGTATTAAGGAAAATTCAGTTCTAAGTGACACTCTTTTCGAGGTTGAAGGTTCACGTTTCGGTGTGTGCAATACTTAGAATATAATTGTGAATCACTTTTACCCGGTCATGACTCACACACACACACTTATACATACGTACACATACACAAACAAACACTTATACATACACGTACACAAACATATACACACACATAGAAACACACGCAGAGGCGCATACACATGCACACACATACAAACACACACAAACACACAGAGCTATAAATATTGCCATCTTTCGAGTCTTTCCTACTGCATTCATCATTTTCTTTAAAGAATCCTCTTCCAATGTCACCATAATTTTCCCATTATCTTCCTCTCCTTTTAACTTAAATAGGGTTCATAGGCATCATGGAATCTCTCCCAACATTTCTAAGTAAATAAGATTGTTTTGATTATTTGGATTATTCAACCTACTGTTCTTATCTTGATTGGTTGGTTGCTTTTGTTTTACGGCATATCAACCTTTTTCATGTTATTTAATGCCGAATCTAGTTATTTTGAGGAACGATTTTTAATGGAGTATATATTTTTTTATGTCAGATTCTATTTAACCCATAGTTGGGACCCTAACAGGTACTACCACTCCGGGTCAGAGTGGACCTGGGAGCAATGGCAATTAAAGGGTGGCTCCACACTCCCCAAAGCTCGCAAGGTGGGGCCTCACCATCGGATATAGTTTTAGGTCATATCCAGGACCGTTCTTATCTTGGATATTATTCTCACAACGTTTCAATCGATGCAATCTCCGACCTTCTTTATATGTATCTTGTTGAACTTAAGAATCTTTCTGCCAGACTCTGAAATCTGCAGGGAATTTCTGACAGAATCCCTTATTTAATCTATGGGAGTAGCATGCTCTCGTTCCGTCAGCCATGACTGGGTAGAAATCTTAAGCAAATGACAATTGTATCGCCCACACTGAGGATCGAACCTTCAACTATCAGAACAGTGCTACTTACAACTGAATTTTACTTAATACTTTGTGATAGGCCTTTGCAGATTCCCGAGTTCAACAAGATACACCTGAAGAAAGTTAGAGGTTAAAAGACATTGTGTAAATAACACTGAAGATGAGAACAGTACTCCGAAGAATGAAAATAAAAATTAAATAAAATATGAATAAATTATGTTTATTGAATTCTATGAAATCAAATATTGGATACACGATGATGTTCATCCATTGCTTGTAAAGATGACCATGACCATCCAATTGTTCTGTGGGTTCGAAGATGGCTTGTTAGACTGATTCGAGTTCTGAAGTATTTCCCGCATGTTGGACACCTGTGGGATGATTCTGTAGCAGAGATGCTGACTACTCTGTCTTTTCTAAAGTCACGTTTCCTCTTGTGTTCTTTATTGCATGCGGATTCAGCAATTGTAGTCCGTTTGTGAGTTGCGGCACACCAGGAACATCTGTCTTCAGTTTTTCCCATGATTTCGAATACAAACTCAACTGTTTGAGGGAGACCTCAGATTGACCTTGAACCGTTTCTACTGTCCTCTTGCAGATCTTTTTCCTTTGGACATTTCACCGTAAAGGAGCTGTTTTGGAAGCCTTGAATCAGATATGTCCAACGACCTGGCACTGCTGAAACATGGTGTGTACTGACGGAAGTTTTGACCAGACTAAAACCTCTGTGTATTGTGTCTTACCACTGGAATTTTAACAATCTACGGAAGTAGTTCATATAGAAATGATTTAGTATCTTGACATGTCTGGCATATACAGTCAAAGTTTCGCACGTATACATGAGGATGGTAAACATCAGAGCTCGGTCTATTTGAAGTTTGTTCTGCAACCGAATTCCTCTACACTCCCAGGAGCAGGCTGGTACATTACTCCAGTCTTCTGCAGATTAATACGAGGGGCGTGCAATAAGTAATGCCCCTGACCCACTTCCAGTTGTCTGATCTAGCTGAAATTTTGCATGTGCAATGATTTATATCTTTACGGGTTACATGGCAAATTACAGCCCTGAACTAATTGTGGTTTCTGTTTTACAGGTGTTTGAACTGAGTTAGGTGTGAAATGGAGCCTGTTGAATGTTGAGCAGTGATCTGGTTTTTGTATTTGAAAGGATGCACACCACAGGAGACTTTTGATGAAATGAAAGAAACTTATGGTGATAATGCCCCATCATATGACCTCTTCCCAGCCATGAAGTTGTTTTTGAAAGGAAAGCGTTTCCCAGATGATGCAGCCTTGATTTCTGAAGTCACGTCGTGGTTGGAGGACCAACCTGGGGTGTTCTACAAAACCGGTCTTCAGAGCTGCATCAAACGATGGGAGAAATGCATAATTCTGGGTGGTTCCTACGTAGAGAAAGACTAATAACTGTGCCAAGTTTCGTTGCTCTACTGCTATGGGAAATGGATCAGGGGCATTACTTATTGCACGCCCCTCGTAATCAGACCGAAATTGTCGCATGCCTCAGAAAAACAATCTACAATATATTGCATATTTGCTTGTGTTGGCATCGAGAGCACAACCATCAGCAAACAAAAGGTCTCGTATGATGGTGGAATTAATCCTTGTAGACATAATTATGTGAAAACATCCGCAAACAGCGTAACATATTCTTAATTTAAATATTTATTTTATAAACATTTTATAATGAATTAATATTTGGTAACATTGTTATATATCTTCTAATGTCTGTCTCCATATTTTCAAACTATCTCTTCCGAAACTAAAAGTCGCAGCATGGCGCTCGGGGTCTCAAATGATTGGATTTTTTTATGGACCTTTCTGTTATGGTCTTTAACCGGTTAAATTTGTTTTTAAGTGATCAAAAAGGGGTTCAAATTGAAAAAAACCGTTATACATTTTGTATATTCATCTTAGTTTATTTTTAATCATTTCATATGCGTGTCACCTTGGTACAGTGGTAACATCACCAGCTTTGAATGCAACAGTTTTGCTTTCAATTTCGATTCTAGCGGTTGGCACCCAAATAGTATTTTTTTTACTATTGAAATCACGACTATATACGAAATCTGGACAGATTAAAATTATATATATATATAGATATATTTATTTATTTTTCATCTGCATCAAATTAAGTTAATTTTATGCGTATAAAAAGTATTTAAATAAATATTATTTGTAATTAATTTATTTAAATATGTCCCAAAAATGTGGGGCGACTAGAATATAAACAAAGGGCAGATAACTTCTCCCATTAAAGCACTCATGGAATGAAAAAAAACCCCACAGAATCGCTATAAAAATAAATAAAAAATCTTATATATATAAAGTGAAAGAAAATTAAAACCACAAGTTGAAATTTACAATCAAAATTTATTGTTCAACTGAGTCCTTCAAAAAACAATTTACAAGTCCTTATTCCGTGAAGTTTCAAAGAATGCTATTCTGTGGAAAATGTAAAAAACAATAAAAACAAACCACATATAATATTTCAGCTTGCATGAAGATTCTCTCAAGGTAATCCGAAAGGCAAAATAATTCTTTAGAGAGAATGAAATCCAAAATTAAATCCAGTGCAATATAAATAGTCCAGTTGGAAAGTTTTCAAAGCAGTTGAAATAATGGAAATTGTTTTTTCGGATAGTGCGGTAGTCAAAAGAAAAGTTGATCTCGAGCTGAGCGGACTGGAGATAAAATGGTCAGAAAAATAAACATGTAATTTTCCATCGCTGGCTTTCTACTCTTTTATGTATTGAGCTTTTTTTATTCGGTTGGGATTAAATTATCTACGTAGAAATGAAGGTATTTATATTAGATTGAAGTTTACCGCGTATTTCAGGTAAACACTACATCTTTTTTGATTTTCATATATATATATATATATATATATATATATATATATATATATATATATGCTAGTTTTGTCACTAGTAAAACGCCTGATGTCATTAGAATAGATACTATACTTTGATTTATATATTTTATTTTACAAAACAAAAATTTAACAAAACAAAATTAGGTACAAGGCCAGTCAAAAAATTGGGGAGAGGGTGTCTATGGTCATCCCCATCACTGTACCTTTGATTTGTCTATGCTAATCCTAGCTAGAGTTCCCAGTCACCATAATACCATATTCACACCAGGGGTCGTTCAACTTAAGATTGCCAGATAAGCCGTTTATTTTTATCATATATATATATATATATATATGATGAGCTGTGAAACAGCGAAACAATACTGTATGTGGATGACTATAATGCTCCTCGTCTTGAGTTGAGCATATTGAGAAGTGATACAGGAATTACCATTACCATATAAGCGACGCTCTTTGTTTAAACAAATCGAGCAGAGGTATTTCGGACGATGTCAAAACATCGTTAAACTCACTACTCGTTCAGCAGCCGCCAATATCGTAATGGTTAGGAGCCTTGACTGTGGTACAGGTTTCAATCCTGGCTTGAGGTAGTTGCCTGTCTAGCCGCACTGATGACCTGTGAAGCAGCGAAACAGTACTGTATGTGGATGACTATATATATATATATATATATATATATATATATATATATATATATATATATTTTGCTATTGTTGTTTTTTTCAAGCGATACATACGGTTAATATTGGCTCCGCCTCGGAGCTCATATTTTTATTTACTTAGAAAGTCGCCCTTTTAATTTGTTTGGACGTATATAACATTTTTTATTTATTTATTTATTATTTTTAAAACAGTATATATATATATAATCTCAAAAAAATAAAATTTTGAAAAACCGTTTTTATTCAATAACACATTATTTCATTGGTGTGGGGTAAGGGGAAAAAGTTCAAAAAGAAAAAAGTGTCAATAAGTCCCTCACAACTCTTTCTAGATGGAAGACCGCCCACTGTTTTCCAGCTTGATCGGAAACACAAAGACAAAAAAATAATTGCATTTTAAAACTAATGAAAAGAAAAACTTTGATACATTATCTCTACTATTATATAAAAGGCAGCTTGTGTGTCTGTGTAGGTTCGCTCCCTTTGGACTCCTAAACGACAGAGCCGATTTTTATGAAATTTAACAAATGTACATCATGCACCTGGCAGTGTTCTTAGATAGGGTTTCTATTAGAATGTCTTTGATAAGTATCGATAATTGATAATTGAAAAAAATCTGATGAAAGAAAGAGCAGGAAATTTTGATTAAAGTGGACGGCTTATACAGCCTAATATCACAAGTGCATTTGAGAAGTTTTATCACCGCACAAGTAAAAATTCTTGACATATAACATCAACAGTAAGTTCTTTGATATGACAAAGGTGCGTTTGAAATAAATGTTTCTGATTAGAGCACAATCGAACCATGATACTTGACTTTTGCATTTTGAACTTTAATTCAAGCCATTATATAAAAATAACTTTATATAATCAACAGTAGGTTCTCTACAGTGCAATTTAAACTACAATGTATTGCAGACTAACTCACTGTAGGGAGACAAGTGAAGCTTCCTCCTAGTGCATCGTGGTGGGTCCCCGACTAGAGCAGACAATCAATCGATTTGATTGAAAAATGGGCGATTTTACAGATTTCGATGACAATAAATTATGGGTGGGTGAAGCATTCTTTGATCATCATTCAATCCCTGGGTAAATGTGTATATGTTTTGCATAAAAGAAGATGAACAAGACAGAGAATACAAAGATGACCGATAGTGTGTCTGGTTAGCATCCCATAAGAGATTTTGTGATGCTAATAATCTGATAACCGATGTCGTATGGATGTTCGGTTAATGTCATCTTGTTTTGTTTTTAACTCTTCGGAAAATACTGGAAACCGATATTCCCTTAATCCAAGGAACAGAAATGGACAACCATGGAATTTAACAGACTTTTCTAAGGAAATCCTGATTACTTCACGAACTAAAAACGAAAAAGCTAATGTCAAATGTATTGGTCGATGACCCAAATATGGATGGTGGAAGTAGTAAAATTTATGGACAATGTAGAGAAGTTTCTGGTTAAGCAGAAAATAATTAGTGAGAAAAAGTTTTGCTACCTTTGCTAATTATGACATAGATTGGATTGTGATGCTCCGAGGAATTAATATAAGATTTTATTATAACGGATGAATGCGACTGCAAATATGTGCAAAGTCTACGTAAGATAGTGACTCGTAGTTTGATCATAATAAATTTGCATGTATCGTCTGCAGTAGTAATCTTACAATTCTTTTTTTTCCGGAGGGAAAAAATTGTGCCTATTTTATTATGTATACAGATAACCTAATATCTATATTTATATAAAGTTAGCTATGTTTATGTATTTGTATCTATTGGGTTCACTCCCAAACTAATTCACCGATCATTATTAATTTGGAATACAGCTGTTTGGTGTAATGGATCGTATGTCGGCTATATTTAATTCAATTTAGTTTTATGCAAAGAAAATGAAAACAGGCGAAAGTCCGCAATGAAAATTCTAACATCTCCGATTAGTGAGAAATTTTAAGTATTAGACATCAATTATTAAATGTTGAATAATTTCCGAAATTTTAATTTAAATATTTCAGGAGATTCAATTTCTTTGAGATATCTTGGAAGGGTTTTTTTTTGGGGGGGGGGTATAATATAGGTACAACATACGACTAGTAATGTCAAATATCAGATATATATGAATTTTATCAATAGTTATGACACCAATCAGCAAAATTCATTGAATTTCAAAGACCCCTTAAGCTTAAGCCTAAAATTTTAAGCAATTTCTAGTATCAAAATCATGCAATGAATTATGACCACAATTGGATTAAGGATTCTGGACACAAGGTTTAGTAGCATAATATCTTGATTTTAATTTTCGTAAGATGAACTAAACATGATGCATTGTCCTAGTTCAGGAAATAATTACTAAATTGTGGAGTTAATTAGAATTTTGATCAAAATTGGATTAAGGATTCTAAATATGAGGTTTAGTAGTATTATATCTTGATTATAATCTTTGTTAGGGGAAATAAAAGTCGTTCAAAATTGTTTGAAGAAATTATTTTTCCTCATACAGTAACAGTTATTGTCCGAGTTCAGGAAATAATTACTAAATTGATTTTGAGTTAATTAGAATTGATAATTAGCTCCCTTTCCTCAAACTTCTAGTACTACAGCCTAAATTCTTTCTAGCATGGTTTTCACTCATTAGAAGCTACATTCCTCATCAAATAGCATATTTGTGTTTGGTGGACCTTTCCAAAGATTTCTGCCATAAATTTTCAATTCAATTTAAATCCAAACTATTCACCGTTCATGTCATTGTCTTGATATGCATTTCCCAAAGAAAAGCCCTAATCCCTTTTTTTTGGGCTCTCTGACAAGATGGATTATCATTCGAAACAAATGACTTCATTACCAATCCAATATTGTATCGATTTAATTTAAAAATTATCCGGAATACCAACGTGCGCATGCGCCTTGATTGCTGAGGTAATCATTGTTGGTTTCTTTTGCTTTTACAATTTCTCATATTTTAAAAAAAAAACGACTTCTTGTTTTATTCAGGAAGTCATGTTCATGTTGCGTTCACCAACACTAGAAGACAGGTTCTCAATTCATTGTGAAATATCAGCTTCATCTAATTATCAATACGTCATGATGATTTCTCTTAAGTTGCGTTTAATCTACCAGTGCAGGCTACTTGAAAATATCGGCTTCCCGATTAAATACAAATGAATCAAGCCAAAGTTCGAACCTATAAGCATCAAGTTGATAGTCGGCAGTTCTACCCTATAGCCCATGAGATCCGTGCCCGCAAACGATCTCCTCTGACATCCTTATCTATATATTGATACGATAGCGTGTGCGTTTTTTTCTGTGTCACGTTTACATCCGGGTTGTTTAATTGTTCTGTTCTATTTCTTGTCATAAATAATTTTCCCAAGAATTCTTCATAAGTTTTGGTTTCGAACAACAAGTTTTGCTTTATGTCAAGCAAGTGGTGGGTGAAATCTATCCAAGAATAGGGACTTCAAATAGTAGTCACCAAAAGAAACCAAAATATATATATATATACACCCGCGCGCGCGCGCGCACACACACACACACACACACACACACACACACACACACATATGCAGTGCCTTCAATAAGTTTCCAGACATTTTATGTACAGATATTTAAAATTGGTATAAACTCTGGAAAATTCAGTATGTTATTGCTGTACATCTTATAAGATGACTAACTAATTTTTATGATTTCAGGTTCAAATGAACAGCTACAGCAGGAATTGGAATACACCCTACTAGAGCCTGATTGTCACAGCTGGTGAATTTCAAAAATGCAATTTGGATGTGAGGACACTTTAGAAGAACGATATTCAATAAAATTCCGTTTTAAAATTGGAAAAAAATGTCACAAACACATGTGGGATGCTTCAGACTGCGTTTGCACCATCTTACATGAATCGAGCATCAGTTTTTGAGTGGCATAAGAGATTCAAGAAAGGTAGGGAGTCTGTGAGGGATGATGCGAGGTGTAAGGAAGTCAGAAAACCAGAGTTGATTGGCCAAATAAAGAATTGCACGGATAAGGACTGTCGTTTGTCTATAGAGACAATAAGTGCACAGTTTGATGTCAGTGTGAGAATTGTACACACAATTATTCGTAAGGAACTAAAGTTGTGAAAGATTTGTGTGAAGTTTGTTCCAACGGTGTTCAGAAAAGATCAGAAAAAAAAGACGTTATCATGACATCAGGGAGATGGTCGAGCGGATCAATTCAGATCTTGTAATTCTTGATGCTCTGGTAATCTGCGATGAAAACTGGGTCTACTACTATTACAGAGAGACCAAGAGACAGAGTTCCCAGTGGAAGCATGCTGGCTCTCCCAGACCCAAGAAGGTCAGACAGAGTAAATCCACCCAGAAACTTATGATGATCTCTTTTTTTGACAGCGTACGCATGATCTGGGTTCCTACTGAACAGACAGTCTACAAAGAATACTATGTTGAGATTTTTAGGGAATTCAGGAAGAGATTCTGTCGGAAGAAGTCAGCACTCTTCAAATCAGGTCAGTGGTATTTCCACCAGGACAATGTGCCAGTCCACAACTTCATCTTTGTTACAGACTATTTGACCAAGTTCTTTACCATCCCTGTGACTTGTGGTTATTCTCTAAGCTCAAGGAAAACTATAGGGACTGTCGTCATGAGATAATTGAGAAGATAAAAGAGGCTGTGATGAGGGTTATTGACGCACTCAAAGAAGAGGACTGCCAAGTTGTTAGAACGGTAAAACACACACACACACAGACACACACACATATATATTAAAATAATAAAATAAAAAATAGACTCTACCACACGCTTTTCCTTAGCTTTCCTTCCTAACAATTTAATTCAAACCACTAAATAAAATTAAATAAATAAAAACCAAAATAAAATAGAACAAATAAAGAACTTATCTATATAAAGACAACAGAAAAAAGCCTATTTAACAAAATTACTCCTGACGAAGATCATTGATCGGAAGCGCTAGAGCAAAATAGCTGACAAAATATCAGTCGGGTACATAATACAAAACGTACCAACTGAAACTAAAAGAAATGCTCGGCAGATCGAGAAAATCCAAAGAAAATGGAAGAAAACAGAAAACTCAGTTGTATTTAATCAGACTTGCCTCGATAACAGCTTGTTGCTTTATATATATATATATATATATATATATATATGTATATATATATATATATATATATATATATATATATATATATAAAATATATTTGTAGTCATCGACATACAGTCCTGTTTCGTTGTATCACAACTCATCAGTGCCGCTAGACTAGCACCTATCCCAAGCCGAGGATCGAACCTGGAACCGTCGTGATGACAGTCGCCAGTTCTACCCCTTGACCACGGAAGCGGTGCCTGCAACTAATCTGTCCGAATGTATATTTAAATAAACATCCGTCCGCCACTTGTAAAGTGCTCAAACGTTTGTTTGTAAACAAACCGCGAGCTTTGCATATATATATATATATATATATATATATATATATATATATATTAGTAGCGAGATCCGATATTGCCGAGAATTGAATGATGATCAAATGTTTCACACTCCTATATTTTTATTGTCATCAAAATCGGTGAAATTGCCCATTTTTCAATCAAACGGATTGATTGCTTGGTGACCCATTGTGGTGCACCAGGAGGAAGCTTCACTACCTCTCAGCGGTGACTTAGACCATCGTAGTTTACATTGCACTGTTGTACTGTTTATTTCATAAAATTATTTTTTACTAGTAGGAGTCATGTACCGGCGTTTCCTGGCGGAAGTATGCCCCCACCCACTGCCTGCCTATTATAATTGCAGGCACTGGTGCCCGTGGCCAAAATGAATGTACTGTGGCGATATATGGATGGATTTCATATATATTTATATATTGACGTGTATATCTGCCAAATATTAGCGTCTTTTATAACGATTTGTTCTGAAAACAAAACAAAAAATAGAGAAATTTAAGAAAATAAATATGTTGTGAAGGCAGAGATCACAGTGTAGTATCTGTTCTGATACTGCAATTCACCTTTTCTGATCTCGATCAGTGAAAGAGAAATCATTTTAGCGTGAGGCAATTTTTATTTTTGTTCCTATCCAGAGTGCCCCTTTTTGGGGAGGTGGACTTCCCCAAATTAAAAACCGCCATTGTATTTTAATGCAACCAATCAGGAGCTAAAGTTTTTAATTTAGTCATGTGTTAAACGGTAAGTTTTATTATGTTTAGTCGTGGTGGTCGTCGTGATATAATAATGAAAATACACTTTCGTATTTTGTTAATGGTTTCTTCTTTTAAGCATTTTTTTTTCAAAAACATTTAAAGAAAACAACTATCTGAGAGCTAACCTTATCAATTTAGTCACGTGTTAAACTAAGTTTGATTATGCTTTGACGTCATCCTGATCGTCGTCATGATAAAATAATTAGTATGTCCAAGCATGGAATACTGCTGCCATATCTGGGCAGGAGCTGCTAAAATAGCCTATCCTGCCTTGACAGAGTACAAAATAGACTTTTTGGTCCTAGTGGGGGATGCCCTTTTCTCTTCCTTGCAACCTCTCTCCCACAAAAGAGACGTTGTGATCCTGTCTTTGTTTTACCGTTATTTCCATGGCAAGTGCTCGTCTGAGCTCCAATCTCTGGTCCCTCCTCGCCAATCTTTTACGAAAAAAACCCGTCTAGCTGAAGCCACTGTCAAAAATTTTCCCCACTCTCTATCTGTGCCTAAATCAAAACATAGATTCCATAAACACAGCTTCTTTCTTAGAAGTGCACGCCAGTGGAACTCTGTTCCGTCTGCCTGTTTCCCACCTGACTACAACCTGGATGTCTTCAAGTCCAACGTAAACAAGTTCCTGATGGGCCGCCCCCTTAAGTAGACGCTTTATGAAATCTCAACACTAACGTACAACGTACTGTACATGCAATAATCCTTATCCCTAAGTGGCTTCCGGACCTTGATAAGTGATGACCTCCTTGTAAAAAAAAAGATAAAAAAAACAGTTCGTTTCCAAGTTGTATTAAGAAAGTTAATCTAAAAACGAAAACATGAAATCCTATCCTAATGAAATGAAACAAAATTTAATTGCATTTTTCTTCTCTTTTTTTTTATTATCTAAATTACTGCAGTACTTGGTGTTAATTATTTTTTAGGTAATACTTGCTGCTAAAATAACCCTAAAAAATAAATTAAAATATTTTGTCATAAAAAAATTGTTTATAATGAAAGTAACAATTCGCCGTTTTGAGGACTTCTGTTAAGATAAGCCAACAAACCAAAAAAAAGTGTCAACGGCAAGACACGTTACTCTTCTACCTACTTGCATAAGTTTTGCATTGTATTTTAATGCTTTTATTCAGTCGAAAAACAAGTAGTGCTCAGTCACAATAATCGGATTTGTTTTATCTATGAATGACAATGGAAATAAAACGAATTTTTCTTTTAAAATCATCGCTTTTGGATAATAATGGCTGCTAAATATTTAGAATTTTGGGGTTTTGTTGGATTCTCGTTTTTTGGTTGTTTTTTTTTTTTTTGTTATTTTAAAAAATTATTTTACTCTGTGCATTTCTGCCAGTATCTTCATTTTTGACCGTTTTTTTCTTTCCTAACAAAAAAAAAAAAAAAAAAATTTCTTTTGGAGGGTAGGGTTCTCCCCAGAATGTGCTGCTGCCATCACACACAGAAATCACTTTTTCCATAGCTACCAACGTAATAGATGTACTGAGACTAAAGCTGCTTTCAGGAACGCCAGCAACCACTGTAAAAGAGTAATAAAAAATGCAAGAGAGCTATATGCTCAGTCCGTTAAATCAAAAGTAGCTGATCAGCGGCTTGGCTTCCACCAGTTTTGGCAAATAACAAATAGGATCCTGAACAGAAGTGTGCATTCTATCCCAACCGTTATCAATGGACCAGAGCATCAGCATCAGACAAGGCCAAACTATTTGCCAAGAACTTTGCAGCTAATTCTACCCTATGCGATGAAGGGCATCAACTCCCCATATTTCCTCCTATAACACAGAACATGCTAGGTAACATACAAATATCTGTGCATGAGGTCGCCAAGCTAATCAAGAACCTAGATTCCAGTAAAGCAACTGGCCCTGACGGCATCCCAATTATAGTGTTAAAAAAGCTTCAACCAGAACTTGCTCCCATACTTACAAAACTGTTTAAGCGTTGCCTTAAGGAGAAGTGCTTTCCAACACCCTGGGAAACCTCATCAGTACGCCCTGTATTTAAGAACTCAGGTGATAAGTCATCTCCCTCTCAGTACAGACCAATAAGTCTCCTGTGTGTCATGAGTAAGTTTTTGGAATCCATATTAAATAGAGAAATAGTCAACCACCTCAGCAGAAATAACCTTCTTAGTGACACGCAATATAATTTCCGTTCTGCAAAATCTACTGCAGATGTGCTAATGGTTATATCTCATAGGATTAGTGAGTGTCTTGACAAGGGCTTCCTTTCTAGGGCAATTGCTCTTGACATATCAAAGGCCTTCGACAAGGTATGGCATAAAGGCCTACTTCACAAGATTTCCAGCTACGGTATAACTGGAAATGTTTTCTCAATCATTTAATTATTTCTCTCTGATAGGCTCATAAGAGTAGTGGTCGATGGACAAAAATCAGAAGTCTGCAGTATTAATGCTGGAGTCCCTAAAGGCATCCTGGGCCCAACTCTCTTCCTGATCTACATCAATGACCTCCCTAAACACATATTGAAATCATTCGTTGACATCTATGCTGATGACACGACCATCTACGGCAACACATCAAAGGCTGTAAATGACAAAGTTCTCTCTGATTCTCTCTCCTCTGATCTCGAGCACATGGTTCAGTGGGGGGGGGGAGGGAGATGTGGCTGGTTACCTTTAATGCATCTAAAACCAAACTCCTATCTTTACATCATCAACACTCTGATCCCCATCTGGCATCAATTGAAATGGATGGCTCCTGTCTAGGAGAAGCCCCATGTTTTAACAAGCTTTACTCCTGATCTGAAATGGAACACGTACATCAAGTCTGTTGCCAAGGTCGCTGGAAAGATGGTGGGATCCTTCTACCGCTCCAGAAGATATCTCACTATTGATGCAATTCTCTATCTATATAAAAGCCAAGTACGTCCAAGGATGGAATACTGCTGCCATATCTAGCCAGGAGCTGCTAAAAACAGCCTATCCTACCTTGACAGAGTACAAAATAGATTTTGTGGCTTTTCTCTTCCCTGCAACCTCTCTCGCACAGAAGAGACGTTGCGAGCCTATCTTTGTTTTATCGTTATTTCCATGGTAGGTGCTCGTCTGAGCTCCAATCTCTGGTCCCCCCTCGCCAATCTTTCACGAAAAAAACCCGTCTAGCTGAAACCACTGTCAAAAATTTTCCCCACTCTTTATCTGTGCCTAAATCAAAACGTAGATTCTATGAACAAAGCTTCTTTCTTAGAAGTGCACACCTGCGGAACTCTGTTCCGTCTGCCTGCTTTCCACCTGACTACAACCTGGATGGCTTCAAGTCCAACGTAAACAAATTCCTGATGAACCGCCCCCTTAAGTAGACACTTCATTAAATTTCCACACTAACGTACTGTACATGCAATAACCCTTAACCCTAAGTGGCTTCCGGACCTTGATAAGTGGTGACTATCTTGTAAAAAAGAAAAAAAAAGGACCTTGTTTTATAGGAGTTTTCGGGTGTGTTTGAAACGACCAGTTGTAATTGTTGTACATTTAGGTTGGTTTTGTGTTAGTCTACCAGGTCACAATTTTGATGGAGGAAAGGATCAACATTACAGGAAAATCACGAATGTAAACGTAGAGTCGTTAATGTTGATGTTGTTCTCCACATTATGAACCGATTTTGTATCTAACTTTGAACTTGTGGGGAGGCAAGTCAATAGGAACCATGTACACGAAGTTTAATGACAAGGAAAAGCGAGAAAATAATTTTGTTTATGTATTTGTATGGCACAATCATGTTGACACATCGGTTCTTGCCAGATCTACGAAGTTTAGCAACGTCGAGCCTGGCCAGTACCAGATGGGTGACCATTTTAGGAAGGCTAGGCGCTGTATGTACCTTCTTGGAAGGTTGGGTGTGGGGCCAGCACCCTCACCCTGTAAAAAGAATTCCTCATTACAAAAGTGTAGAACAGTGAACCATCGGAAACTGTTCTGAAACTAAACATGGCTTACACTTCTAGATGTTATGCGCCCAGCGTGCGTCTTTATTTCGATGGATCCGAATCAAAATTCCAATTGTGGCAAGTTAAATTTCTAGGATATCTACGAATCCAAAAAGCTACACGAAGTACTTCAAACACAACCTGAAAACAGAAACGACCCAAACTTCATTGAAAAGAACGCAACTGTCTTTGTGGAATTCATACAATGTTTAGATGACCGAAGTCTATCACTAGTAATGAGAGAAACCCTGGACTTTGGCTGCAAAGCATTGAACATATTGAGAGAGCATTATTTATCGAAAGGAAAACCCAAAATTATTTCTTTATACACTGAACTGACCTCTCTTAAACGAATCGAAGCCGAAACTATTACTGATTATATTATAAGAGCCGAAACGACTGCAAATTCTTTAAAAATGTCTGGTGAAGTTATAAGTGACAGTCTGTTAATTTCCATAGTCCTTAAGGAATTACTGAGAAATTTCAAGCCATTTACCACGGTGATAACCCAGAAAGAAAAACCCATGACTTTTAGCCAATTCAAAGTAGCACTCAGAAGTTACAAAGAAACTGAAAAAAATGATCACAGAAAAAAACGAATCTACAAATATCATGAAATTTAAAAATACACACATAAAAACACCAAAATTAAATTATACCCATGCCAGGAATAAAAACCGCAACTTTGCCAAAAATAATTTTTCTCCTAAGAAAAGTACTAAAATTATTTGCTATAATTGCGGACGACCTAATCACAAGAGTTTCCAATGTAGATACAGGACTCAAAATGGCGACTCCATTAAAAATGTGGAGAGCTCTGTTAGCGAACATACATTTTTATTTTCGTGTACGTTTAATGCTTCAAAATACAATAATAATTTTATTGTCGATTGTAGTGCCACGGCACATGTGATTACAAAGGAATCTGATTTTATTTATTTTGATCCCAACTTTAAGCCACAAAATTATTTTGTAGAACTAGCTGACGGGAGTCAAGTAAATGATATCGTTTTGAAAAGAGGCAATGCGAAAATCTTGCTAAAGAACAATAAAGGTGAACTGTGTTTCTGTATTCTAGAAAACGCTCTTCTAATCTCAAAATTCAAACAAAATATGTTTTCTGTACAAGCTGCCACAAAACAAGGTGCAAATATAAACTTTAGCCCTAATAAATCAAAACTGGTGTACCCGAATGGAACTGTACTCGACATTAAAGAAAATGGAAGACTATATTATTTAAATAGCGTAGTCCCATCGAAAACCGCCTGCCATGATCTACAGACATGGCATAAAATTCTTGAACATTGCAATATTCCTGATATCAAAAAGTTGCCGACTGTAGTTGATGGAATGCAAATACAAACATCAAAAACCTTCAACTGCGACGTCTGTACGCAAGGGAAAATGACAAACTATCAAAACAAGATACCAGACAAAAAGGCCCAAAAAATCCTATCAATGGTGCATTGTGACTTGAACGGTCCCATAGAACCGATGACCAGAGAACATTATAGATATGTGTTGAATTTCGTAGATGACCATTCAGGTTTAATAATGGTTTACTTTTTAAAGAACAAATCTGATACCCTGCTAGCAACTAAGAAATATCTAGCCGACATGGCCCCCTACGGTGAAATCAAGTGTATTCGCTCTGACAACGGTACGGAATTCACCAATAAAGACTTTGAACTTTTACTAATTAACCATCATATCAAGCATGAAAAATCAGCTCTTAGATCGCCACACCAAAACGGGACTGCGGAAAGAGCGTGGTGGACACTTTTTGAAATGGCAAGATGCCTACTCATTGAATCAAAACTCCCCAAAAAACCCTGGACGTACGCACTTATGGCGGTAGCCTATATACGCAACAGGTGCTTTAAAAAACACCATCTAAAACTTCACATGAATCTTTCTGTGGTAAAAAAAACAAATTTAAGCAGAATGCATATATTTGGTTCAACTTGCTTCGCATATATAGATAAAAAGAGTAAATTGAATATTAAAGCCGACAGAGGTATATTTCTTGGGTATGATAAAAAGAGTCCAGCCAATTTAGTATTTTTTCCAGAGAAAAATAAAATAAAAAGAATCCGATGTGTAAAATTCACAGAAACGTTTAATTTTAAAGACCCTTCATATGAAAAGGATGAAATTATATTTCCTCAAATTATTAAAACAAACGAAGGCAATAAAAATGACGGAGACAAGAGTATCCATGGTGGTGATGATGATGATGATGAAGTCGAAAGATATCCCAACAGAAATAGAGGGCGACCCGATTTTTTGTGGTCAACAATAGAAAAGATTATCAAATCGACTCTTGCTATTCAATGGAAAATGCACCAAAAAGCTTTAACAAATTAATTCAGAAAATTGTAATGAATAGAAAATAGCCATGAAAAAAGAAATAGATGCTTTAACCGAAAATGATATCTATACGGTAGTGCCTCTCCCAAAAGATAAACATGTTATTTCTACAAGATGGGTCTTTACAAAAAAGACTACAGCATCAGGCGTAGAACAGCACGAAGCTAGATTTGTTGCTAAAGGGTACTCTCAGATTTACGGTATAGAATATTTTTCTACGTTTTCACCGACCACAAACCTAACGACAATCAGAATTTTAATGCAAATCGCATTACAATATGACCTAAACATTAAATGGACGTAAAAAATGCTTATTTGAATGCCCAATAGACTGTGAAATTTATATTACCCTTCCAGAGGGATTTATAATGAAAAATAAAAATAGCGTGTGGCGACTTAACAAGTCATTATATGGTCTAAAGCAGAGTGCTCAGTGTTGGAACACAGTATTTCATGATTATATTATTAAACAACAATTTAGACAATGCACTGCAGGCCCCTGTTTATATACCCAACACAAAGATGATTAACTACTGATTTTGGTTTTATGGGTCGATGATATTTTAATCGCATCAAATTGTGGCATAATGCCCCCGATGTTAAGAACAAATTAAGTAAAAGATTCAAAATGATCGATCTTGGCAAAATATCCTGGTTTTGGGGGATAGAATTTACTCAAAGCAAAGGACTTATTATGATGTTAATTTTAAAGACCCTTCATATGAAAAGGATGAAATTATATTTCCTCAAATTATTAAAACAAACGAAGGCAATAAAAATGACGGAGACAAGAGTATCCATGGTGGTGGTGATGATGATGATGATGATATACACCGACAAAATACTATTAAAATTTAGAATGGGAGAGTGCAAGAAACGCTCTACACCGGTCGAAAATGATATTAATAAAATATACACACAGAATCTGAAATAATAAATGATAAATTATACCGGGAAATTATAAGTAGTCTTATATATTTAATGACTGCGACCAGACCCGACATATGCTATACAGTAACAAAACTGTCACAAAAATTATCATGACCGACAATGAAGGATTTAAACAGAGTTAAACAAGTCCTTCGTTATTTAAAAGGAACTAAAGAACAGAAGTTAGTATTTAGAAAATCAAAAAATCCCCTAAAATTAGAAGGATTTTCGGATTCAGATTGAAGATGGAAAAAGTATATCTGGATATTGTTTCAGACTCTCAGAAAATGGGCCTATTATTTCATGGAAATCTAAAAAGCAACAGATTGTATATCTCTACTTGTGAAGAAGAATTTATCGCGATTACACACACAACCCAGGAAGAACTTTACCTTAAAAATATCCTAAAGACTGTTTTAGAGCCAGAATTAACTAAAAGCCCCGTAGTAATTAATTATGATAATCAAGCCAGTATAGTCTTAGCACAGAACACGATACTCAACCAAAGATCAAAGCATATAGATATAAAATACCATTTCATTAAAAAAACGAGGTGAAAAAGGAACCCATTATTTTGAATTACATATCATCAGAACAAAATATCGCTGATGTTTCAAGAAACCCGCAACAAAAACAAAGTTAAAGCGTTTTTCTTCAAAACTTGTTGAGGGATTCGACTGAATAATTTTTTCACGGACCTGTATGTATGTATGTATGTAAATTTCTATATATATATAAAAAAGTAGTCCTGGACAAGACATTAAACTGTATCCATTTTGTTTGTATTAACACTTTAACCTACTAATGCGTAACTAATACTTTTGCTGAAATAAAAAAAAAAAAAGAAAAAGTCACTTTTTTAAAACCTTTTCTTTGTAAATTTCCTTTTGACAAATAGTTTTTTGCATCGTGTTTTTTTGCAAACATTTTCTGTGCGATTTTTCTTTTCGACAAATATTTTGCATGCTTATTTTAAGGCGCGTATAAATTACAATTGACTTTTTTTTTGCACATTAGTTTTGTTTCTTATTTTTTAAAAATGTCCTATTTTTGCATTGTTTTAATTAAAAAAAAACTCTCATTAAACGGGTACATATTGCATGTATATTTATTTATATGTATGCGTTTTTGAACAAAACTGCATAATCAAATTTAAAAATGTTTTTTTTTCACATACCCACCCCTTTTTAAGGTAAAAATGCCTTTCATTTCTTTTATTTCTCTCCTCTGTACACATATGTTTGACATTTAAACACAATTAAAAATGGCGTCTTTTTACATGCTAAAATTTTAAGATCAGCATAATGAAGTGTCCCAGCATGCTTATAAACAAACTTTCTGCTTTCTGTTTTAGTTTCTTTAGATTAAGTTCAACTGGTTAGACAGCTGAACGCTAACTACTAAATTCAATAGTTTGTGTATAGTACAGGATTGTTCGAATAACTCACCTATTTGGCCAAAAGTGATTTAAGACCATCTTCTATTCGTTCAGTTTTCTCACTTATCACTTTAGTGAGATAAAACTTGGTTATTTTGCAAAATACCATTACTGGTGTGTATTAAAGAAATATCTTATTCATTTTTGTTTTGGTGTCCATAAGAAGAGTAAGAGTACATTTGAATTAGCGAGTGAAGACTCCTTCATCTTTCTTCTTGACTAAAAAAATAGGATATTGGTCTAAAACACGGGATCTTGAGTCATCCATCAATTGATTAACACATGCAATTCGTGTAGCATGATGCTTGTTCACTTATTAAGATAAGAAGCTCCAATCCCATGCAACTAATTTTCTTCTCCAGAAAACTTATGATTCTAATATGAGGCCTTTCAGCGCATCACTTGACCTCTGCCGACCACAGAATCACTTTTCCAACGTCTTGCTTGTGTCACCAATGAAACGAAGAGAAAAAGCCGACTTCACTTGATATTTAAGTAATAATTTGATGCCATTGATATTATTCCAAATTACCAAAATGTTATTGCCTATCTATATGAATATGCTTCTTTTATCAATTTATATGAATAAATGCGAATTTATTGTTTTTATTATTTAAAATTCAAGTGGTTTATTTAAAGTAGCAAACAATAGCAAGCTGGCAAAGTCAACTATTATATTAAATGAATTATTGAAGAAGAATAAATATGGCTCTGGACAAAAGAATGTGAGGAAGCATTCCAAAAAATTAAAAGATGTTTGTTATCGGATCTAGCGTTAGCATATTACGATCTGAAGAAGGATTTAATTATAGCGGCAGATGCGAGCAAATATGGTCTAGGAGCGGTGCTTCTACACAGAATGGAAAATGGATCTACTAAACCAATTTCTCACGCCTCGAAGGTTTTATTACCCGCTGAAGGAAAGTACAGTCAGATCGAAACAGAGGGTTTGGCGATTGTGTATGCCATGAGAAAGTTTCATAGATTCCTTCATGGAAGATCTTTCATCTTGGAAATGGACCATAAACCATTACTATCGATTTTTGGTTCGAAAAAAGGGATTCCTAATCATACGGCAAATAGATTACAGAGATGGAGTATTATTTTGCTCAATTACGATTTCAAAATGAAACACCTAGCATCTAGTAAAATTCACATGCAGATGGTTTGTCGAGATTGATCCCCAGTGAAGAAACTGTTATAGCAGCACTAAAAGAAGAAAATGAACTAACAGATATATTAATAAATACTGTTAGGGAACTTCCTGTTACACTTGAGGAAATAAAGAAAGCAACGAAAACAGATAAATATATTAATAAGATATAAAAAAACAAGTGGGGCAAGACGAAAAGAATAGAAAAGGATTAAAAGTGTTTCCATTTTCTATGTGTGATGAAACTCTGATGTATGCAGACAGAGTGGTAATACCGCAAGTATTATGAAAGAAAATCCTAAAAGAATTCCACATGGGACATCCTGGAATTTCCAGAATGAAGGCCCTAATGAGAGGATTCACATACTGGCCTGGAATTGAGAAAATAGTGAAATTATGTAGAGGTTGCCAACTAGCCACAAGATCTCCCCCCATACAGACACAACCTTGGCTTAAGACAGATGTACCCTGGACACGCATCCATATCAGTTATGCAGGATCTCTGAAGGGATATTATTACCTCGTAATCGTAGATAGTATGTCAAAATGGCCAGAAATTTTTTAATACTGACACTCTACAGCAGCACACACAATAAAAGCGCTGGACGAGGTATTTAGCCGAAAACAGTTGTTAGTGATAATGCCACTATGTTCACAGGTCAGGAATTCAAGTACTACTGTGAGGCACTGGCCATTGAACACATTACAACACCAACTTTTAACCCTCAATCAAACGGACAAGTGGAAAGATTTGTCAATACTTTTAAACGAGCTTTAAAAAAGAATAATAACCTCGACACGGAAGAAAAAAGCATTCAAAAATTCTTAGCAATATATAGGATAACACCAAATACAAATGCTAAATTATCTCCAGCTGAAATTATATTTGCCAGGAAGGTACGAGTAACTCTTATTTAAGATGTATTCCCTTGTAAATAAACTCCTTTGACTTTCACCCATAACCCTGTGTTTCTTGCTGTATTCTTATTTAAAGTAAGGATATAATATATATATATATATATATATATATATATATGATGTAATGGAATAACCTAACCCCTTCATAGATGAAATGAACTATACCCTCTCATGTGAGTGAGAGAGACGGAAAAAAGACAGGAAGAGAATAAAACAGGATGTCGAGTAACTGTTATGTCAACTGTATTTTTATTTAAAGTAAGGATATAACAATATATATAGAATAAATGACAAAAAGTTATATTCCAAAATTCATAATGTTGACCATCTTATAATTTATTTCTTTAATTCAGATGACATTTACAATTCTGCACAGTATCTGTTTTGTAGCGCAAAATCAATCACTTAATTATTATATCAATCAGTGAATCTATTATGCCCTTAATTTATCAGAAGAAATAGCAACAATCAACCCGTCTAAAGGAATTGAAATTGACATGGTAAAAATCCGAAAATTGGAAGAGAATATATAATATATATATATACATATATATATATATATATACATATATATACATACATACATCCCCCTATAGCCCTTGAACTCCTGGAGGGGCATAGGCCATCTATAACTTTTTGTAGATGCTTTTGTAGCGAGGAGTTATTGTTACAGGGTGAGGATGCTGGCTCCACGTCCAACCTTCCCAAAAGCGCTCGGTCTTCCCAAATGGTCACCCATCCGGTACTGGCCAGGCTCAACGTTGCTTAACTTTGGTGATCTGGCGAGAACCAGTGTGTCAACGTGATTGTGTCGTATTTATTATATATATATATATATATATATATATATATAAAATAGCAAACAGAACACTATACAGGGTGTTTAGGATAAATTTGATACGTTTTGAAAAGGAAAGAAAAATCGTCATATACGGCCAATAATTAATGTAATCTCAAAATTCAAAGTACAACCCTTATCAAAACTCTTGCCAAACATAATTCACTTAAAAAATACAGCGAGCAGGACTTGAACCTAGAGCTCACAGATACCAAAGTGCCAATTAAGAGACTGTTGAACATCACTTTGATTCTGGAAATCAACTCATCCTTGGTGTTGCAATCGGTATGATTGGTGGCTTTCTTGTTGTGAATTGATTCCATGAATAACTCCATATTACCGTCATTTGAAAGAATGCCTTGAGCTTTCGATCTACCAAGTCGGGCATTCGATGAAACTTCCTGATGTTCTGAATGAAATTTGATGAAATTTGTTGTTAAAGTAAATTTGTTTACATGGACTTTTACATTTGAAACGGATTAATTAGGTTTAAAGGACCCCAGAAAATAAGCAAAACGAAGAAGAGGACTTCTGTTGACTTTTGACACACGTGACATCTAAACAAACTAATAATTAAACAGAGTTCCTATTTACTTGCCTCCCAGCGAGGGCAGAGTTAGGTCGGTTTTTAATATGGGGAAAATCCAACTCCCCAAAAAGGCGTACTCTAGATAGGAACAAAAATTAAAATTGTTTCAGTCATGAAGTATTTCTCCCCCACTGACCAAGGTCAGAAAAGGTGAAGTATAGCATCAGAATATTGGATTGTGTAGTGGACTTTCGGTCAGCGTTCAAGTTGTGGATAACTTGGCAAAGACTAAAGTTACCTCTCATGAAAGAGGAGAACTATTTATGGCACAATGGGAGATTCCATTGTGCACACATGGGCCAGTCTATTCTTTGGATTATGATTGGCTGAATCACCTGATTGGATATGCTTGTACATAAATACAATCCCTCAGTCCAGCTCAATCTGGTGTCAGTCTTGTGCATAAGCTGGACCCTTGGTAAGTGTTGCTGCTATTATTATTATTATTATTATTATTATTGTTGTTGTTGGGTGTTATTGACTACTACAGTTCTTTTGATTATTCTAAATCTCCCCTCTTCCCCCCCCCACGAGTAGGCTGGGTTGTATGAGAGGTGTATCTCTCTTTTAGGCCTAGTTTGTTGTGTGGTAGTAACCTAGAAAGAGCTCGGGGAATCCTTGATGATTGAAAGCGTGGGGATATATGTGTGGTTTGTTGTTGGGGTTTGGTTGCTGTGTATGTGCTATTACAGGGAGACAGTGGGAGATGCAATAATGTAGTATCGCTTGAGGGAATTGTTGGTCCTAGTGTTGCACTTGGTATTGGGGTTGGTGCAGGCTTGAGTTCGCATTTTCTGAGGAAACGGCGGTTCCTAAGTGTGATCCTTCTGGATCCGTTAACCCTGATTCGGTACTGTCGATCTGGTAGGGAACTGATGATTTTGCCCGTTGTGTTCCATCTGCGATTGACTGGATTTTGGATGGCTACGGTGTCACCAGCTTGTAACGGTGGAAGGTTGTGGGTATATTTATTGTATCTTTCTACTATTTTTGCATTGCGGTGGTGGAGCATTTCCTCACGGTGTTGTGCCTTAAGTTTGCCTATGTTATCTTCTGTTGTGGGAAAAGGGAGGTTTTTGGGGTGATTTGGCAATTGATCTACACACTTGTTAGACTCGGTGTCTACCTCTTCATGTTCGTCTGCTAAAGGGTTTGGAAAATGTTTGTGCAATATTCCCACATCGATGCAGGCTGCTCTGCTGAAATAAAGCCGTTGTATGCCCTTGCATATGTAGAGGGCTTGTTTAGTTGTTTTCCCTCTGACCACAAACTCAACTGGTAGCCAACCCTGACACATGAGTGTGAAACCTCCAACTGTTCGTATGGTCTTTCTTGATTGGACAAGACTAATCTCTGTGAGGCCCATTTTGATTAAATGCTTTCGTCCGCCAAGACAAATGGCGGCACCACTGTCGGGAAAAACCTTTAGCGTTGTACTACAACTCCTAGGGATATTGACAGCTTGTCTGGGATCTGGTTTTGGTGAGAATGGGATTACTGATGCATTTATTTCAGGTAACAGATCACCTTCTGTAGTCATAATGGTGCCCCTCATTTGATCGAATGTGATATGGGCCATGAGTGTATTCATGGGAGCTTCTTGGTCTGCAAAATTTTTTATCACTGCCGGGCGATATTTCTTTGTCCGGCACACTGCTGAGAAATGGTTAAGTTTCCCACAAGTGTTGCACATTTGATTCCATGCCGGACATGTTAAATGGCGGGCACTTGTCCTTGGAGTACCGTGTTGGTGACTACCACAACCTATGCAGGTTTGATGGGGTTCTTTATCAGCAATGTTATCGTTGTGAGTAGCAGTAGATCTAGTGCGAATATTGCCTCTGCTAGTCCGTACAGCACTGTTTTTTTTTGCCTGCGATATATTGACATCCGGACTGTAGCTATGTCTGAGGTATCAGTCATTGCGGTTTGGTCCCGTAGTGCAGACTCAAATGCCTCAGCATGACAAATATTTTGGTTGAGAGTTCTTAGCAACCCGGCTTTTGCCAGTAGATCGGTCTGAAGCGTATCATTCGATATCCCTTTGATAAATTGGTCCTTGATGTAAATGTCGGACAGGTCGTGATCGCAGTTGGGGCATGAGAAATTACAGTCTATGGCCGTGGACCTAAGACGAACAAGGTATTGTTGGATGGGTTCATCTTCATGCTGTGATATAGATGCAAATGTCATCCGATGGACCATGGGATTTGATTTTTGAGTTACCAATGCTTCTGTCATCTCTAGCAGCTTGTCTGGGTTGGTGGCGAAGAACTTAGGGTACGTATTTATGATTGCGTTTTGGACGGATTCATCAGCGCAACTGTATAACTGGATATTGGCCTGAGAAGTTGGCATGTCCGTTATTCTGGTGAATACTTCCCAATCAATCCGAAATTTTCTGAATTGTTGAGGGGTCATTTCGAGATGAAGTTGGGGAGGCCTGGCAGCTGGTGCCTTAGCACAGGTGGTCTGGGTAGCGAGCTCCTTGGCTTGTCAAAGGATAGACAGAGCTTCTCCCATTGTTGTGATTCCCAATTCTCTTAGCATGGCTCGATCCATTACTTGAAGGTTTTCTTTCCTCAGTTTTTTCTTCACAAAAGTTGCAGCGTAGCTCTTGGTGGAATCGGCAGCAATGCCTGCTTTGAGGAAATAGTCTTCCCAATCTTCTGTCTCGAATCCTGTTCATAGCGCCATATTGGATTGTGTAGTGGACTTTCGGTCAGCATTCAAGTTGTGGATAACTTGGCAAAGACTAAAGTTACCTCTCATGAAAGAGGAGAACTATTTATGGCACAATGGGAGATTCCATTGTGCACACATGGGCCAGTCTATTCTTTGGATTATGATTGGCTGAATCACCTGATTGGATATGCTTGTACATAAATACAATCCCTCAGTCCAGCTCAATCTGGTGCCAGTCTTGTGCATAAGCTGGACCCTTGGTAAGTGTTGCTGCTATTATTATTATTATTATTGTTGTTATTATTATTATTATTATTATTGTTGTTGTGTGTTATTGACTACTACAGTTCTTTTGATTATTCCACACAAAACAGATACTATACTGCGATCTTGGCCTGAAGGCTAAGAAGAGTTGCTTGTTTTTTCGTTACAAGGTTGATTTTTCATAAAGGAAAGATTGATTTCTTCTGGGGTCCTTGAAACCTACTTGATCCGTTGGAAGCTTATAATATTTTCTCAAAGGCTGAATTATCTATTTATTAAATAAAAGATTACTATTACAAAAAAGTGAAATATAGTTTCATGGGTCTACCAAGTTTCAGGTTGAAATAACATTTTCGCCTAATCCGTTAAATTTAAATCAGAATTACCGCGATACTGCTTCTTTACGAATTACATTATCGTATTCAAATCCAATGCCAGATTTCTTCATTAGTCACATGATTTTGGCCTATTCCATCAATTATTCTCAATCCGAGGCTTGTGCAATTTCTGATCATACAATTTTGTTAGATATGATTTTCAAGTTAAATTCAATTGTTACTGCATCTTTTGTTTATTAAATTGTTAAGTGAAAGTACAGAATAGTTAACAAAGCAACCCATTCCTCATGTTAAGTACGTTATTATTCAAGCATAGTCTGTAAACTGCACAAGTACCCTTAATCCTTTCATAAGATTGTTCATCTCTCAACCGACAATCGTTCCATCTTATTAACCTTTATACACGAGTGTTTTTTTTTTCTTGCTAAGTGACGAACGTTAGGTAAAACGACAAAAAAAAAAAAATTCCTGACTAATGATTTCTCTCGATTTGCGTTTTATCCAAAAGCAATTGTGGAAATGAAGTGACAAGAAGAATATTAAAAAATCGAATCATTTTTCTATGAGTGAATCATGCAAGAATATTTCTAAAAAAAAAAAAAAAAAATGTCTGTTCAGTCGGAATCTCTACAATGTTTTCATTCCCAACAGTAATTTGGCATCTCTTTGTGTCTGGGAGGAGAGGTCTGATTTCACTAATTGGCCGGCAGGACCTGTGAAGTGTTCCTCGTTGGAACAATTGCCTCCATGTTAGAACACTCTAAATCATTTTTTAAATTGATCTCTTTATGTTTCCCCGACGGATATTCCCCCAAATTACCTTCTCAGTGGATGTTATCTATTTCCAATGTTGCAAAATAAAATGATTTTTTGTCGTATCTGCAAAGCAAGAAGAGAAACTATTCCCAAATATATTTATAGCAAGCTTCTGGGATTGACCTTCACTCCTGATCTGAACTGGAACACATACATCAAATATGTTGCCAAAATCGCTGGAAAAATTGTTGGATCACTCTACCGCTCCAGTAGATATCTCACTGCCGATGCATTCCTCTATGTGTATAAGAGTTAGGTATGCTCTAAAATAGAGAACTGTTGCCACATCTTGGCAGGAGCTGCTTGGTGCTCCCTATCCAGACTTGATATAATTCAAAACCAGCTCCAAAACTAGTAAGTGATGCCCTTTTCTCTTCCTTGCAACCTCTTTCTCACAGAAGAGACATTACAAGCCTGTCTCTACTTTATCGTTATTTTCATGACAGGTGCTCGACTGAACGCCAATCTATGGTTTCCCATAATCAAACTTTCATGAAAAAAAAAACACTCGACTAGCTACAACCACTATAAACGATTTCTTCCACTCTCTATCTGTGCCTGGATCTAAACGCAGATTCCATGGACAGCTTCTTTCCTAGAACTGCTCGTCTGTGGAACACTGTTCCGCTGTCCTGCTTCTCAGTTTGTTCATGGAATCTATGTTTAGGTTTAGGAACAGATAAAGAGTGGGGGAATTATTGATAGTGTTTTCAGCTAGACGAGTATTTCGTGTGAAAGTTTGGCGAGGGAGGACCATAGATTGGAGCTCAGTCGAGCAAATGCCATGAAAATAACGATAAAGCAGAGACAAACTCGCAACATCTCTTCTGTGAGAGAGAGGTTGCAGGGAAGAGAAAAGGATATCTCCCACGAGGCTATGAAGTCTATTTTGAACTCTATCAAGGCAGGACAAGTCCTTTCTAGCAGCTCCTGCCTAGATGTGGCAACAGTACTCCATCCTTGGACGTACCTGGCTCTTAACGTTGATGATGTAAAGACAGAAGCTTGGTTTTAGATGCATTAAAAGTAACCACCCACTCTTTTCCCCATTGTACCACGTGGTCAAGATTAGAGGAGAGAGAATCAGAGAGAACAGAGAATAGCCTCAGGTGTGAGAAAGTGTTTAGCAGGACAGAGAGAAGCATGGATACGCATTGTTTTTCAAGACTGAATGGAGCTCTATCTATAAAGTTGTGAAATTGCTCGCACAAACAGTCAGATTAAAACGCTGCTTCCAGATTTACACAAAAGATAAAATCTATTTCTGATCTACAGCTGAGGTATTTGTTATCTACATTGAAAGGTTAACTAATTTACATCCGGTCTTTGGAGTGAAGTATTATATATATATATATATATATATATGAGGTCATGCTTCTTTCTAAGAAATATGTGGGGGGTTTTCCTGGGTATGCGTTAGAAAAATTCAATTTTAACATAAAAATATTGATTGGGCTATATAAACGAAATAGGTGTGTAAAAATGTACTGAAGTTTTGATGCAACCGATTGTTAACATAAATAAAACCTTAGATCTTCTAATTATTTTTTTTTTTTTACACAGGAATCACCACTTATCAAGGCCCGAAGGCTACTCGAGGATAAGGGTTAATGGGTATACATTAGTCAATGTGATTTTAGCATAGTAAACATAGGTAGTGGAATTTTTGTAGGTTGGATTACATAGGGGTCGGTTCATCAAGAACTTGTTTACATTGGTCTTGAAGACAATCAGATTGTAGTTAGCTGGAAAGCAGGAAAACGGAAGAGAGTTCTATAGCCGTGCAGTTCTAAGAAAGAAACTCCGCTCATGGAATCTATATTTAGGTTTAAGCACAGATAAAGAGTATGGGAAACTATTGTTAGTGCTTCTGGCTAGACAAGGGTTTTTTGTGAAAGTTTGGGGGGCATAGATCAGACAAGCATCTGCCATGGAAATAACGATTAAGCAGAGACAAGCTCGCAACGTCTCTTTTGTGAGAAAGAGGTTGCAGGGAAGAGAAAAGGGAATTTCCCACTAAGCTACAAAGTCCATTTTGAACTCTGTCAAGGCAGGATAAGTTCTTTCTAGCAGCTTCTGCCCAGATGTGGCAAGAGTACTCCATCGTTGGCCATACCTGGCTTTTGTATAGGTAGAGAATTGCATCAGAAGTGAGATACTTACTTGAGCGGTAGAAGGATCCCACCATTTTCCCAGTGATCTTGGCAACGGATTTGATATATGTGTTCCATTTCAGATCGGGAGTAAAGGTCAAGCCCAGAAGCTTGTCAAAACATGGAGCCTCCTCAAGATGAGAGCCATCCATTTCAATTGCTGCCAGATGGGCATCAGATCGTTGATGATGAAAGATAGGAGCTTGGTTTTAGATGCATTAAAAGTAACCAGCCACTTCTTTCCCCATTGTACCACGTGCTCAAGATCAGAGGAGAGAGAATCAGATAACTTGGCCGTTTACAGTCTTTGATGTGCTATCATAGATGGTAGTGTCATCAGCATAAATGTCTGCAAATGATCTTATGGTGTGATTTGGGAGATTATTGATGTAGACCAGGAAGAGAGTTGGACCCAGGATGGAGCCTTGAGGGTCTCCAGCATTCATACTATGACTATTCTTATGAACCTATCAGAGAGAAATGATTTAATAATTAAGACATTTTCAGCTATACCATAGCTGGAGATCTTGTGAAGTAAACCTTTATACATACCTTACCAAAGGCCTTTGCCCTAGAAAGGAAGCCTCTGTCAAGAGATTCAGTAATCCTATGATATATACACACTCCTATAAATAAAAATTAGCAAAAGATCTACCTAATTTTGCATATTCTTTTAAACATTCATTTTAATTAATTCCCTATTAGTTTTTCGGTTTTCTTATGGTATGATCATCTTTAGTTAACTATTATGTGTAATTATATTAATGCAGATATTCTATATGATTTATACTTGTGTAATATTTGCGTAAACGGTTTATAGTAAACAGAAAACTCTTTCCGTATATATTTGTGTATGCATATGTAGTTTTTTTTAAAAAAATTTGCCTACCAAACTCCTCCTAGAGTTTTTGGTTTAGAAAACTTTATATATAAAAACATTTGCCTACCAAACTCCTCCTAGAGTTTTTGGTCTCCAGATAAAAAACTGTATATATAAGCCCATGCGAAACTTTATATTTTGGTTTTAGTCTGGGAAAATCTGTACAAAAGTGTGAAAATTAAAAAACTGAAATTTGCCAGGTGAAGGTCGAATGATGGCCTTACGAATATGCATGCACAACATAGTAGCTATTGGTTCATGTTTTAATTTTTAGCTCTGCAGCAAATATATCTTCATTGTTCAGTCATTAATGGCAAAGGACAAAATAAATTCTAAGCTAAACGGTCTGGTTTCGTTTCTCTGTGGTGGTGCAGAAGTCATTTTATCTTTTTACATCATTACTATATATTGGGTCCGATATAATATAATAAATGTGAAATCTGCATTAATCAAAATATCATATCTCTATATAAATAAAATGAACTCATTTTTTCCCGCCTAATTTTGACCTTAATAGGATTAAAAATCAAGATATTTCATGCAAATGATAATGATAATGATAAATAATATTGTTCAATAGTTCCTAATAAATATTTATTTACTTGACTGTAGATATTATATTCCTCGAATATTTTTGGGAACAACCCCATTTTCAAGAGGTAACAAATGACTGAATAATTCCTGCATTGACAAGCTTCAAACACACATTTTATATATTTGCTATATACTAATCTGATAAACAATGTCTCAAGCGAACTACAACATACTTCATGTATATATATATATATATATATATATATATATATATATATATATATATATCCAAACAATGGGCCGAATAAAATCACAGATTAATAAATTTTGTGGTTTACGGTCTTACAAAATATAAATCATAGAATCATATATATATATATATATATATATATATATAAATGCAACTTTGTCTTTTTGTGTGCGAGTTCGTTCCTTATAGACTTCAAAACGGCTGAACAGAGTTTCTTAAAAATTTACTGAACTTTAGTCTATAAGGCTGGGAGTGATCTTAGTAAAGTTTTGTCTTAGAATACCCCTGATAATTACCAATAATCAATAATCGAAACCGTTATTTTTAATTTATTATCGGTAAGACCATCTTTTCCATGTCGTAGCTTAGCAACAATCATAGAACAATGGGCCATGAAAATCTTACTGTGGATAAGTTAATAGCGTGTTTTTTTTGTATGACATGGTTTGTAGGTTCAAACAGAACACACCCGTTCACTGGTCTTACTAGTGAGAGCCAAAAGTACACAAAAATTTGGCAATTTGCATAAGTGCGTTTCTTATAATTTATGTTGCTTTTTGCACACTTCAGAGGAGAGGTTCTATATAAATTGCCACAAAAGAACTTTCAAAAGAAGGAACTCTCAAATATTGGAAGAAGTTAATTTTGATTAATCTATAATATAAAGCTCGCTTGTTTGTTTAAATGTATGTATGTATGTTTGTTTATGTCTGCCTAAAACTTTCAACAGAGGCAGAGGATTTTCACGAGATTGGTATCATTTTGGAGCTCGACGTCTTGGACAACAAATATCGAAAAATTAGCCAAAAACATTAATTCCTTCATCCTCAACTGGGCAGTTTTCTTAAAGGAGTGGTCGATTTTTGTGCAAGCCATTTTTGAAATTCACTGTATTGGTTGGATTAACTTTGCCTTATTTTAACATTATGAATTTCTGGTCGCGTCATGGAGTAGTGGTAAGATGTCAGATTATCTTTCGCTTTCTTTTCTGCCTTTGCGTCACAGATTCGAGCCTGCCTGCCAATATTTTTTTTGCTCAACACGCACCTCGAAACACCCGGGCAACGCCGAGCACCCAGGCTAGTAAAAAATTTAAAAAAATGGAGGAGTACATCACCTCTGTCAAACTGACTTTCTTCAAAAATGAAAACATCTTTCAGAACAACTGTTTTTTGGAAATCACACACAAGAAACCGACTAAGTATCTCCTTGTTGTATTTGGAATCGAAACATATATTTGATTGAATGCAGTAATTGCCTTTGTTTGGTTTGTCACCACCTTTATCAAAAAAAAAAAAAGATAATTGTTCTTAAACAAAAGTGTTTTTGTTTTTACTGTACAAGTTAGAAACAACCTTCCAAATAATTTCCAACAACCAAGATGAGAATAGCAGTCCAAATAATACAAAAGGAATCTAATTTCTCATAAAGTTTCAGATGAGAAAGTGAAAAATGGGTTTTCAATTATGTCAACGACGCTTGTTCTTTGACAAACCGGAAACCTATTCGTCAAAATCAAAAAAAAACAAAAAACAGTCAAATATTGCACTAACATAACGACTGAAATGCATAAAAAACGACAACCATTTTTTTTTTGCCAAAGATTGGAAATAAAGCATGCCATTATTATTTACAGCAAGGAAGCAGATTTTTTTTTTTTTTAATATTTATGTGACGAATGATCATATACTTTAATGATCCCCTTACAACCAACCCTAAACAAGGAGGTAATACCTTGGAGGATATTTTCATGACACCAAAACATACTACACCATCTCCATCCATACAGGAGGAGCTAATGTTTGAAAGGATAGCCTCATGACAATCAAAGAGATATTACACTACAAAGGTGGTAATGCCTGGACGGAAGGGTTCATAACAGAACAGATACTACACTATCTCCACCACAAAGAAGAAAGTAATGGCTGGAAAGATAGTCTCATGATAACAGAACAGATACGTCACTTTCCAAAAGATGAAATAATGCCTGGGAGGATGGTATCATGATAGAATATATACTACACTACCTCATCCTTAAAATATTATATCAGGTTGACAAGAAAGTTCTTGCGGTTTTTAACTGTAACATTCAGATGAACATATCCTGGTTAAAATAAAAATTTATTGATTGAAATAAACACCATCAGAATCAACACACGTTTGCCAATGCAAAACAAGTGTATTTATGCTCGTAACGTAAAAATTTTGCGTTTTGGTGGCAAAGAAGTCGCTAAAGGTGTTTTTGGTATCACTTAGGTTTTTGAAGTATTTCTCATGCAGAATGTTGTCATGAGATTTGAAAAGGTGATGGTCGGTAAGTGATAGGTCTGGAGAGTACAGCAGATGAGGAAGAGTTTGTAACCCAATTCGTTTAACTTCTGCAGGGTTCGTTTAGCAACGTGTGATCAGGCATTGTCGTGGAGGAGAAACTGTTTTTTTCCTGTTGATTAATGCTGAGTGTTGTTGTCGAAGTTTCGGATGCATTTCATCCATTTGTTGACAGTATTTCTCTGCCGTAATGGTTTCACCTGCATTCAAAAAAACTAATGGATAAGACTGGTTGCAACCACCCAACAGTCAGCATGACCTTCTTTTGGTGCAACTCTGGCTTCAGGAAGTGTAGTGGAGCTTTGTTGGCGTCTAACCACTGATCTGAGCATCGCTAGTTGTCATAAAGAACCCACTTTTCATCATGTCACAACCCTGTCGAGAAACAGATCGTTCTTGCTGTGTAAAAGAAGGGAAGTTGGCACGTCATAACGATGTTCCTTTAGGTAAGCGTTCAATTTGTGACGCACTCATTTATTAAGTTTTTATCTTTCTCAATGAGTTGGAAATCGTTGTATACGTTACATCTAAATCAAAAGCAAGTTCTCAAATAGTTGTGTGCTGATTGGCTTCGACTAAGAGTCTTAATTGATTGTTGTCAACATTCGATGACCGACTACTATGTTAATCATCTTCAAGACTCTTGTCGCTGCCGCGAAATTTCTTAAACCACCATTGTGCTGTGCGTTCAGTAGTGAATCCTGAGCCAAACGCTTTCTTGATATCGCGAGCTGTTTCAGCAGCTTTTTGGCCTAGCTTGAAATCCACTGTGCGAATTTGCTTTTTTTTCCATCTTATATTCAACGTTCTGAAACGATTGTAATTTAAATGATTCGATAGAGTGAAAAACACTCTTTAAAATGATATATGAAGTAAAGGTATTGTAACGAAAACTTGTTTCAAAATTCATCATTTGAAATCAAAAGTAAAAATTCTGCAGAACTGGCTTCTCAACCTAATAGTAATCTGAATGGAACATTAAAAAATATCAAATGTTGTCATAAACTGTCTTCACAATCAGGTGACATAATCATGTTAACACACTGGTTCTTGTTAGATTACCGAAGTTAAGCAATGTTGAGTCTGGTCAATACTGGATGTGTGACCATTTAGGAATACCAAGTGCTGTATGCAGGAGGACGTCAACATCTCCCTTCAAAAACTGCAAAAACCTAACGTCGCTATTCCCCTGACCAGGATATACATGTGATTGAAGACGACTTGTGAATTTCTTATTCCCATGATGCTTCCTCCTTTGAAGGAAACCAGTTCAACTACATAGCGCGAAAGTTGCTTTATGTTTGATAATCTTATTTTCTGCAATCATTCATCATTTTCAATTCTTTCATCATTTTCAATTCTTTCATCATATTCTTCTTTCTTTAACTGAAAACCTTTTCATTTCATTAACCTTATTCCCGAATGGCTTTTAGCTTTGATAAGTGATGATTCATGAGCAAATAAAAAATAAAACTTGCATGGAGTATTGTTGCCACACACGGACTAGTGCATCTATCACTAGCCTCTTCCTTTCGGATAGGGTCTAAAAAAAAAGCGTTTTCAATCTAATATATCCCACTTTGTCAACTAAACTCCAACCCCTGTCCCATTGCCGCAATGTTGCATCTCTGTGCCTGTTTTACAAATATTTTAATAGAATGTGCTCTGATGAACTCGTTGCACTTGTGCTCCATCAATGTACATATCCCCTACAAACCTGCTTAGCAACAAAATCTCATCCCTTCACTGTTGAAGTCCCTAAATGCCACAACGCTACTCTAATAGTTTCTTATCTCAAACAGCTACTCTTTGTGATTCGCTAACTGCTTCCTTAATTGTACTGATATGCAGAAGTTTAAATGTAACGTAAACCAAAATCTTGTTAATCTTTCGTAAGTATGGTCCTAAATAGTAGCCCCTTACGTCCAAGTGACTATATGCGTTGTTAGGATTAGTAAAAAAACAAAAAGTACAATGATGTTTTCGCTCATTTGGGGCTTCTGTATCCTATCACTTCAAAAGACCAATTAAACAAACTTAACTCTAACTACTTCAAACATACCCTCCTTCCTTCTATGTGCTTATACTCAACCAATCAGAGACTCTGCTACCTCTCAGCCCACTCCTTTCACCCCCTATTCTATGTCTAACAGTGTTAACACGGTCGGTCGCCTATTTACTTAGCAGTTATGGAATGGCTACGCCTCACTGCCGCAAAGAGAAAGCTAATTGCTTCTTTGTTGTGCATGAAGGCAAGCTCATTAGTTTCACATAAATTCATTATGATGTGATAGACCAGATTCACAAAGAATGAAGGACACAAATGTACCATCATCATCATCATCATCATCATCATCATTACTTCCATTAGCAAAGAAACTCGAAATTGTCCAGGATAAAAAATTTTAAGTTTACAACATGAAGGTGCTCAAATTTTGTCCATTCCATTCATAGTTTTCAATCCTTTCATAATATTCTTCATCATTCAATTGACTCCCCATTCATCTAGTTATCCTTGAAGGTGCCTTTTATATAGAAGTAGAGATATGCTACCAATATTTAAGCAGGAATATCGACATAAATATTTTGACATAACGGTTTATGGCAATATATAATTATTTCCGTACTCAAACAACGTCGCAACTCACACAAGCCATGAAAGCCAACCGAAAGGTTGGACTCGAATTTCAACCTCATTTGGGCTCATTAGTTAAGCACATCTGAACTCTGGATTTGAAACTCGAATCTCTTGAATGCAAGGCGAGTACTCTGCCACATGAGGAACTGCTGACAGTTGAAATAATTATATCATCTCTCACATTCTGAAAAATTCAGGGGAAACAACCAAGTAAAAACACCCTAAGCAAAATTCATCCCAAAGCGGCAAAACTAAAGTTGGCCCGCCAGGACACTATATATACAAATGTAGGCAAATTTAAGCATATTTTATGGGCTTAAAAATATAGGTTCTTTTTTACCAATTGTCATAAAATTTTAACCATAGAATAATATAATAATCTCCAAAAATCTTGCAAATTTTCATGTTGTCCCATGGAATGAAAGATATGAAAATTTTAATATTCAATTTGGCTACAAATATATATATATATATATATATATATATATATATATATATATATATATATATATATATATATACATATATATTTTAATATTCAATATACATATATATTTTAATATTCAATATACATATATATACATATATATTTTAATATTCAATTTGGCTACAAATATATATATATATACATATATATATATATATATATATATATATGATGGACTCTTCCGTCGATTTCGATGTATGAGGTTCCGCCACAACAACTAAGTTGCTTTGAAATCCACACAGATGATTTGTTTATAGTGGTGAAGACTTTGTGTAGAACCAACCACACTTTTTGGTATTACTGCTAACCTTCGTCGGTGCAAATGACTGCCACAGGACAGATTATACAGTAGACCACAGGTTTTTAAATCAGAGTTTCCTTCTCCTAGATGCATGTCTTAACAAAGACTGGGGGTGCGTCTCTTCCAGATACGCCGCCAGATACTAACCTGGAAATTTCTATGACTGTGCAGTACATACAGCGCCTAAGCTTCCCAAATGGTCACATATCTGGTACTTGCCAGGCTCAATTGTGATCTGGCGAGAACCGGTGTGTCAACATGATTGTGCCATGTGTGTGTGTGTATATATATATATATCCATTCACGTGAAATCACCTTTTTCTTCACCATATTCCCTCTGCTTCACTTTTTGTTATCAAGTAAGATCTTTAACTTACTTGCAGTTTCATCAAATACTTTTGTATGCAAAATCTGATCCCGCATTTTGCTAATTCCTACCCTCTGATGAGAAGGAAAGTATTTCTTCGAAACTCTGCGGATTAAGGACTATCCACTTATTAAGTGTTTCCTTTTCAGATTAAATATGTTTTTTTAACTCTTTTTCAGTGTTTTTTAACATGTTTTATTAACTATTTACCCATATATATATATATATATATATATATATATATATATATATAGTAATTTATAAAATATATATGGCGATTAAGCTTCAAGTAAATGAAGTAGTTATACCTACGTATTGAGCACTTTTGAAGTAAATACTTAAAGTTTACGCATAAATCTATACTTTCGTAGATTAAATTTGTGTGAGTAAATGGAGTAGTTATATATATATATGTGTGTGTGTGTGTGTGTAAAATTGCAAAAAAAAAGTTTATAAGTTCCATATCTCAGCGACTATTAATCAGAATTTTACAAACGAAGGCTCGTTCAAAAGATAATGATCTGAATTGTGTAGTAGGCTATGTGACATTTGTCTTTAAGATCGCACATCAAGGGGATCATCCATCGTCCAAAGCCTATTTTTGGCACTTTTTTACAGCCATAAAATGTATCATAGTCATTTGTTTTCCCAGTTTTTCATATGAATTACAAAATATCTGATATTTCCCCAAACCTTTAGCCTTGATGGAGGGGAGACTAAAACTTGCTGCTATGGTTTTAAATGATCTGAAATAACTATAAGGAGAGACTCTTCTGGAAATAGGGTACGATTATGAATATCTTCAGTATCAAATAATCCTTATACACTGAGAAATTTACTTTATGTATGAAAACCAACGAGGGGAGATATAACATATGAGAAATATTTGGAATCAAGTCTTCCCTTGCTGTTATTTGAGATCATTTGAAACCATAGCAGCAAGTTTTAGTCTCCCTCCATCAAGGCCAGTGGTTCTGGGGAAATTATATATATGACGTAAAAAAACAGTAAAAATAAAATGTTTAATTTCATACGGTTAACAGTAGCCGAATGAATACGGTCCTTGCTAATCAAGCCAGAGATGACATGTGTCGCCGTGTTCGAATCTATCGACTGGTGTTAATCGTGACATCTTACACTGAAGATTGCCAAAAGGATGAAACACTAATGTCTGTAGGTATTTAATTATTATAGTAAATAATAATAGTTGACTTTGCCAGCTTGCTATTGTTTGCTACTTTAAATAATTTAAACCACTTGAATTTTAAATAATAAAAACAATAAATTCGCATTTATTCATATAAATTGATAAAAGAAGCATATTCATATAGATAGGCAATAACATTTTGGTAATTTGGAATAATATCGATGGCATCAAATTATTACTTAAATATCAAGTGAAGTCGGCTTTTTCTCTCCGTTTCATTGGTGACACAAGCAAGACGTTGGAAAAGTGATTCTGTGATCGGCAGAGGTCAAGTGATGCGCTGAAAGGCCTCATATTAGAATCATAAGTTTTCTGGAGAAGAAAATTAGTTGCATGGGATTGGAGCTTCTTATCTTAATAAGTGAACAAGCATCATGCTACACGAATTGCATGTGTTCATCAATTGATGGATGACTCAAGATCCCGTGTTTTAGACCAATATCCTATATTTTTAGTCAAGAAGAAAGATGAAGGAGTCTTCACTCGCTAATTCAAATGTACTCTTACTCTTCTTATGGACACCAAAACAAAAATGAATAAGATATTTCTTTAATACACACCAGTAATGGTATTTTGCAAAATAACCAAGTTTTATCTCACTAAAGTGATAAGTGAGAAAACTGAACGAATAGAAGATGGTCTTAAATCACTTTTGGCCAAATAGGTGTGTTATTCGAACAATCCTGTACTATACACAAACTATTGAATTTAGTAGTTAGCGTTCAGCTGTCTAACCAGTTGAACTTAATCTAAAGAAACTAAGACAGAAACCAGAAAGTTTGTTTATAAGCATGCTGGGACACTTCATTATGCTGAAATGGACAAGTCCATTCTCTGGGTTCTGATTGATTGATAGTCCATGAGCAGACATTCTATTATATAAGTATTCCTCCGTTCAAGCAAGAATTTTCCCTATCAACAAGGCAGTAATTGGAATCATTATGCCAATAAGTGAAACTTGTTTCCGCATGAAGTTTTTTTTAAAGAATGTTTTCGGGTTCAACCAAAAGTCTCTCGTGTAACGCCGACTAGAGGCAGCAAATAACTTTATATTTTCTTATGACAAAAAGAATTGGAAACAGAGAAGCAGTGGTGGGCGTATGTGTGTGATTGAAGAAAATAAGAGGAGAAAGGAAAGCAGTTCTGTTTTCGTTCCTCCTCTAGAAAACACCATAAAAACAAACACAGTCTCATACTAGATGTTTCTTAACACCTTAGTCTCTCCACCGATCAACTCTCATCGAGTTCACACGTATAAACCACACTTCCATAAATAATAATAAACCAGGATTTTACATTGCAAAAGCTTTGGGGAAAAAAATGAGACTAAAAACGACGGATATTCTTAATATACATTCATTTATTTGGTGCGATGAAAATGTTATTCCAAACCTCAGCATAACAGACCAAATAAAACGTTATTTCAAATTTCAGCATAACAAACGAAATAAAACGTTATTTCAAATTTCAGCATAACAGACGAAATAAAACGTTATTTTAAACTTCAGCATAACGGACTAAATAAAATGTTGTTTCAAACTTCAGCATAACAGACTAAATAAAATGTTATTTTAAACTTCAGCATGACAGACCAAATAAAATGTTATTTTAAACTTCAGTACGACAGATAAAATAAAATGTTATTTCAAACTTCAGCATGACAGACTAAATAAAATGCCATTTCAAAGTCCAACATGGCAGATAAATAAAATACTATTTTAAACTTCAGCGCGACAGACTAATGAAAATGTTATTTTAAACTTCAGTACGACTGACCAAAGAAAATGTTATTTTAAACTTCAGTACGACAGACCAAAGAAAATGTTATTTTAAACTTTAGTGTTTCATGCAAACCAACGGTCAAAACCTTTTTAGATTGACGCATCTAAAATAAGAACATGATAGATCAACGTGACCTTTTTTTGCTAGAAAAGTCTTGATCGTAATAGGAGACTACCCAGTTCGTCGCTTTACCTTTGTGAACCATAGAAATACTTTTCCAGCAATTAATTTTGGTGACTGAATTGGGAATTAACCTTGTAATGTTTTAGTGTTAAAAGTAAATATGAAAAATACTCATCTAAAAAGATTTCAATAATTGCGGTTAAATAATTGGAATGAGATTAAAACAACGTTACGCTTACACTAGTTATGTTTATAAACAATGTAGTTTCACTATTTGCAGCTCATTTGGTAAATATGTACTCTTTGTTTCACTGATGACGATGATGATGATGATCGTGGTCATAGTGGCGATCTTTCATTTCTCAATTTCCAAACTATATATTATCTCTTTTCTCTTTCGACAAAAAATTGAAAGCAAATACCTATATAATTCCGAGAGTGACAATTTGCATAGTGTAGATGTCAATTAACCATTTAAACGAGTCGTTTGTTATTATTTTTTAAATTCTTACTTTTTGTGTAACTGCGTCAAATTGAAATGCATGTCCAGTTGTAATTTCAGCGGCGACGAATGCATGTCAATGGCGACGCGTTTCCAATAAAATAAAGCAAAAGGATTTAATTAGTCCATTCCCACTCTTTTTCCTTCGGCCGAGTTTGGTTTAAAAAAAAAGCGAAAATTGTTTCGCGAAGGTGTAATTGATTTGATGTTGCTTGAATGACTTGAACAATTCAAAGATGCAACAGCGTCGTGTTTTAATGCAGCTAATTGCAAGATCGATACGTTTCTAAGAAAGGAAATTCTATGAGCTGTTTAGATTGGAAATAGAATATTAAAGGTGATAATTAGCGTGAAGATAAAGGAGCAACTACGGACAATGGGAACAAGAAGAAGAGATTCGAGAAAAACAAAGGAGAAAACGACCCAAAAATGCAAAAGAAGTAAAACACATGGAGAGGGAGGAGAGACGATACTGAAAAACAAAGTAAAAATAATAAAGGGAGGAAGAAAGCATGAGAGAGGTCAAGAGAGGAGGACAAAGGGAAGGAGGAGGAGATTCGAGGCGATAAAACAGAGAGAGAGAGAGAGAGAGAGAGAGAGAGAGAGAGAGAGAGAGAGAGAGAGAGAGAGATGATCCGAAAAAAGTTAAGTCGAAATAACAGAGGGAAGAAGAAAGCATTAGAGGATATCAAGAGAGGAGGAGGAGGAGGAGGAGGAGATTCGAGACGCAAAGACAGAGGGAGAGGAGGAGGAAAAGACATCAATAAAAGCAAAGTAGAAATAATAGAGGGTGGGGGAGAAGACATTAGGGGAGGTCAAGAAAAGAGGAGGTGGGGAACGAGGGGAGGGGGAGAAGATGAAAGCCGGTAAAATAAAGGGAAATAAGAAAAGGAGATCAAACAAAGCCTATAAATGAAATAATAGAAAGAGATGGAGAGAGAAAGCATGGGGGGGGTAAAGAAAGAAAAGATTTGAGAGAGGGAAAACAGAGGGGAAAGAAGGGGAGAGGTGATTGGAATGCGATTCTGAATACATTTTTACAATCCACATGTTATTTTGATAGATCATGAGTTTTTCATTGAATTGAAAAAATGAAATAAATATTTTTCATCTGTTGTGTTGAAAAGAATGCGTGAAAACAAGCTTGAAAAATATTATCAGATAAAAAAAACAAAAAAACTTTATAGCAAATATTTGAACTAATCAACTGTTTAATTTTCATCTGGGTTCTAGCTGACCTTAGAATAATTAATAGCACCTAAATAATTATCTATATACTTTAGTTCAAAATATATATTACTGTTAATGAATATGCAACACTGATATTTATGTGTGAAATAATAGGGCAGAATAGACTCATGCGATTGGTTGGTCAACTATCGGAGAAGGAAAACTGATGTCATTTGTACGAAATACATGATGATCTATTCCCTGCTTCCTTTGTTCCAGCTCGTTTGCTTCCATCAATTTGCTGTTTAGATACCTCATTCTAATACAGTTTTTCCTATTCAGTAGCATCCTTCCTAGAATTGCAGGATGGTGGAACTCTCTTCCTGTTGACTGTTTTCCTCCTATCTTGGTCTTTTCAAGACTAACGCCAATAGACATCTCTTGTCTTTGAGATAATACGTTTTCGTTTTTATTAGTTTCTTACATCAAGTAACTTCATGCCTTGTCTGGAGCAATTTCCATTAAAAACAAGTGAAGCATGCATGGTCCCCCATGAGTGCACAGTGAACGAGGCATAAAAAAATGACTAAGTTCAGCATTGCCCCCCCCCCATTTAGCCCCAAAGGGACGTCAAATCCTGGTGAAAATGAACAAATGGGGCAATTTAAGATCTAAACATGTGTGAATTTGAGTTCTGCACCATACAAAAAAAACAAAAAAAAAAAAACAAGAAATGGCTAAGCCCATCATCCCACCCCCATTTAGCTCCAAAAGTCCCCAAGGCTATAACATATTTAAATTTGAGTTCAGCACCAGGCAAAACTGCTAAATAGACATACACAGAAAATTTTGGACAAATATGGTAAAATAGTCCTAAAAATGGAGTGTTTTTATTAGCCCTAAAAGAGCCCCTGGGGCACCCCCCAAAAGTTATCGGGAAATATAGACAAACAAAATTATATAGAAATCAGTTAGTTACAACTTTTCAGAAAGTTTTATAAAATTCCAAGGCATCAATTTTTTTTAATGAGCACAAAAGTGTCAATTGTAGCCATTTTAATCCGAAAGGCATCACTAGGAGAACAACCGTTACATTTTATTCATACCATGTTAAATGCTTTTGCAAAATTTCAAAAACTTCCAAGGCGTAGTTATTGAGAAAAGTGCAGACAGACGAATGGACAAGGGTGAACTTACAGGTCAACCCTCCTTTTGTCGGAGGACCAAAGATAGGATTTGAAGAGAGATGAGTTTTGTCAAGTCACACTAGAACATAACATGTACTAGGAGGTAATTTTTAAAGCGATGAGTCATTTGATCGCGTGTAAAGTTATTGGCACTACTAATAATATTGGCACTATTAATAATATTGGCACTACTAATAATATTGGTACTACTAATATTGGTACTACTAATAATATTGGCACTATTAATAATATTGGCACTACTAATAATATTGGCACTATTAATAATATTGATACTACTAATAATATTGGGGATAATAATGATGCTGCAAAGATAAAAAGGGAAGGATTTATGTTAAAAGTGGATTGATAACAAATAGGTTAAGATCGGAATGCAATTCATAATGCGTTTCTAAAATTCAGGTTTTATTTTGACAGACAATGAATAAGATTTGAATTTAAAACAACATTTACCATTTGCTGTTTGGAGAAAATTGTATGAAAACAAACAATTTGAAAAGATTATCAAAAACAGGATCATAAGTAGAAGTTTGAACAGTTGTGTGGAGACGAAATGCAACACAAGCAAAAACAATTCTGAGAAAAACGATCAGTGATTAAACCAAAAAAAAAGTCAGAGCAAAGATTGTCACCGAGTTGTGAGGATGTCCTGTGTGCTGGTTGAAATAGCGGGAAAGCCATGGTATATAAGCAAATGAATACGGGAGTAAAGTAATATCTATATATATACAGCAATAAAACTAAGCAATGATAAATCCTTTTTTGTGTTTTCGACTCTTTCTTTTGTAAATATACCTACGGAAGAAGATGTTTTGAGAAATGCTGAGAGAATTCACTAATGGAAGAAAGACAGGGAAGTGTTACTTTTTTAGTCTTATGTAAAGTAGCATCCTCATCGAAAATGTGAACTCCGTGACACAATTATATTCGAAGAATCTATTACACATAATCATAGGAAGCAACGCCACGCATAACCATTTAAAGCACTTTACAGACATTCACACGGGGACGCGTATTAAAAAGATATAGGGTGTGAAGACTTAATGAAAATTTATAACTTAAGAATGTGAGACGAAAGTTGTCAAGTTTTAAAATTTACAAATGAAGAAAAAAAAAAAAATGAAGAAAGCAAGTGAAAATACCTTCTAGTTTTCAGATTCAATAACTGGAAAATGCTTATCTGATGTCGGTAAAATTTCCCAAAAGACAAGCATTTTCCCAAACGAATATTTTTTTCAATAATTCATGTCTTACCTAAAATGAAAAAAAAAAAATCCAATTGTTAGCCAGAGTAAAACAAAACAAAAATGAACAGCAACAACAACAATTTTTTGTTTTTCATTTATAAAACTAGAATTCACAAGAGTGTCATTTACAACTGATTATACCAATTACTTTATTCACGACGCCGTGAGAAGTACTTAGTAAAATTCAGTTGTAAGTCACACTTTTATGGTGGTTGAAGGTTCAATCCTCAATCACGTAAGACTTCTGCCCAGTAATGGCTGATGGAACGAGAACATCCTACCCCCGTCTATGAAGAAAAAGGTTCTGTTCGAAATTATGTACTGATTTCCAAATTCGACAGAAAAATTCCCAAGTTCGACAAGGCACAACTAAAGAAGGTCGGATGTTACATCGATTGAATTAATGTGCAAATTACACTTAAGGTAAAAACAGTAAGCCAAATAATATGTATTATCATTCCCATTTTTTTTGTATTATTGAAATAGCCGTTTATCATTGATTTCTCATGGGTAACATAATTATTATTCGATACCTCTGTTCAATTTCAAGAGACAATGGACACCCCTGTAAGTGTAGCTGGGTGTGTAATCGTGAAGTAAGGGTTGCACAATTCTCAAATACACCTCTCCTGAATCGGCACTGCCAGAGTTCAGTGGCAAGGAGAGGCCCAGAACTGACTGGAAACAATGCCAAGATAAGCAGAGAGCAAATATATCACATGAAATTCCCAAACGGTCGCCTATTTTAGTACTGACCAGGCTCAACACTGCTTAACTTCTGTGATCTGACGGGAACTGGTGTGTTAATGTGATTATATCGTACAATACTTATAATTACAAAAACAGGGTGGAACAATAAAATTGTCGCCATGATTCCATTTCCGTTTCATGAAAACCGGTTTTCTTTGTTTGTACTAGTTGGCCAGTTGTGTACAAACCCCAAGAGCGATAGGAATCTTCTAACAGGTCTGAAAGTGACACAATGTTCAACAAGCGAGATCGGAGATGCGCCACTGTACAGCTCATGCTCTCTACTAATCCAATTTAGGACAACAGGACCATTGCCAGCACCCTTAAAATGCAAATCTAGGTAGTTCAACACTTCAGGGCACAGCTCAACAAAATTTCTGGTCAAGGTTGCGGTTTTGGTGTGGTTTCAAGTGAGGGCCACATTGAAGTTATGGTGTTGTGGGAGGTCATGTTCAAAGCTGACTTGAAAGTCAACAGCAAAGTGTACCTGGATGTGGTGAAGAGTGTGGTGATCCGTTGGTGCATTCAGGTGGCCGCTGGCAGACCCTGAATATGACAGCAGGACTCGGTGTAGGCCCACAAATCCAAAGAGATCCAGGCTTGATTTTAGAAGGAGTGCTACGACTTTGCACCCTTCTCTCACTGCCGCCCCTCCCCCGACCTGAACCCACTAGACTATTTTGTTTGGCCATACGGCGAGAACATCACCAACATGACCTCCCACAACACCACAGCCTTAATGGCACCGGATATCCACCAACCCATAGCTGTGTCATTTCTCAGCATCACATTTCAAAAACCATTTTACCATTTAACTCGATAAGCATGTTACTGCTAACAAATAAGTAACAATAGATAATTGGAAAAAAGAAATCGATCAGATAAGTTGATTGAACAGAAATCGATTGTTTTCCACGAGAGCAGATGATTGAAATTGTTATCAGACCGGAAACAGATAAAAACAAAATTGCTAAATATCTTTGAACGAAGTTTCACTTTCAGCGATCATGTGTTTGTCTAAAAACAAGAATGCGTTTTTATTAAAATGGAAGATGCATGAATTTAATCTGCAACATGAATTTTACGATGAAAATTTTCAAAGTTAAAAATGACACACTGAAAAAAATGTTATTTGATAAAAAACAAAAAAACTGAAAATGCTGTTTCTGAAGTATTTGAAATGAGGATCGATTATTCATATTATTTGGATTCTTCGGACTACAGTTCTCATCTTGAATGTTATTTTTACAAAGTTTCGGTCAATGTAATCTTCGACCTTCTTCAAGTGTATCTTGTCGAACTCGGGAACTCTCTTGTCAAACTTGGGAATCTGCATGGAATTTCAAACGAAACTCTTTATGTAATCCACATGGATAGCATTCTCTCATTCCTTCAGCTATGACTGGGTGTAAGTAATTCGCAATTGTAGTTTGAGTGTCAACACTCGATATACAATTGTGAATTAGGATTTCTATCCAGTAATGACTGCCAGAACAAGAACAACAGCATGCATTAAATAAAGTGTTCCATTCGAAATTCCATGCAGATTCTAGTTTAACAAGATACACCTGAAGAAGGTCGGTGATTACGTCGACCGAAACGTTGAAAGTAACACACAAGATGAGAGCAGTAGTCCGAAGAATCCAAATAATATGATCAATCTGTATCTCAAAAATTAACTGAAACGTTGTGAAAATTAAAAATAAAACGAATCCAAATAATATGAAGTAAAAATGCCATTTCAGATTCAAAGCAAAAATACGTCCTAAAATTATGTACTGTTGCCACATTTAGAAAGGAACTCTCAAGAGAACCTTTTCTGTCCTTGATAGAATACAAGACCATCATTGAAATGTAGTCAGTGAAAATTTTTTCGTCTTCCTGCTTCCTCTTTCTCACAGAAGAAACGTTACGGGTCTACCTCTGCACCATCCTCATTTTCATGGCAGGTGATCAATTGAGTTTCAATATATGGTCACCCCCCCTCTGCAAAACATTCACAGCAAATACTTGTCTAGCTACAACAGCTATCAATAATTTCCCTTACTCTTTCTGAATGCTTAAAACTAAACAAAAATTCCATGAGCAAAGTTTCTTTCTGAGAACTGTCAATCTGCGAGACAATGCCACAGGGCTGCTTTTTAAAAAATTTAGTTTAAAATTATATATTTATATCATTAATTGCTAAATGATAAATGAATTTATTTTTTTTTAAAGCAACATAAATAAATCCATAGTAATTTTTAGATTTAATTTAAATTAATTTTTTATATTTTATTTTCTGAAGTTTTTAAATTTATCCATTTTCAAAATGCACTTTATATATATATATATATATATATATATATATATATATATATATATATATATATATATATATATATATTATTGTTTAACGATTTTCATGTCTTTCAAAAAGTGCATTTCTGATTTGTTATGATGTAATAAATATGAATACATCCGGATTCCTCCTCACAAAAATATGATTGGTTGGTTACGCCATGAATACGGACTAGTAGATCAGCCTGGAAGAGACGTCAAAAGGTATGCTACTTACCTAAAGCTTAAATATTATCAGCTACAACCATGAATGACTGTTCATTAAGGCGACAACACTACTACTTGATTACAGTAGCCAAAACCACTCAACTATTTCAAACGAATATATTCCTTCCACGAGACATATCGTATTACAAATTTAAGTGGGATATTGTTTCTGTTTACTTGTCACGAGAGCATAGTTCGACACAAGGTCAGTTTTTTTTAATATGAGGAAACTCCTGCTTCTCAAAAAGTAGAACTCTAGATTGAAACAAAAATTAAAATTTCATCAGTCTGGAAGAATCTATCCTTCACCGACCAAAAAAAAAAAAAAAAAAGTATGAAGTGCAGCAAAACAGATACTACACTTTGCTCCTAGCCAAAAGACTAAGGAGATTGTTATCGACAAACAGACGAAGCTTCATATAGAGACGGTTGGACGTATCTCAAATAAGATGCGTCTAGTCCGGCTGGGTATTTTCTGATGAAAATGACCGGCCAACAGACAAAGTCTCATCTGTAGATGCGAGGACGTAACTAAGACGATAAAAAAGCAAAGTTAAAAACAATCAATCGGAAACATATTCTATGCGTTACAGGATTTTAAAATCTTTCTTTTCTTTACGCTGTCTTAAAAATAATATTGATCTTCGAATATGACAGGAATTACTTTGGTGTCAGCGTTATTATCTTCGATCAGTTAGAAAGCCCGGACTTTTTTTATGGGCTACGAATAAGGTTGATTATCAAAATCGAGAAATAAGTTCAACAAAAAAATAATAAATAAATAAAATAAAATAAAGGACTTTTGTAAAACCAAAAAAACAACAACAAAAAAAAAAACCTGATAAAATTGAAATATGTTTTAGTGTAAGCTTAAAATCATTAAAATAGCTTTGATTGAATGAATAGTAATAGGATTAAGGTAGGAGGGTGAGAATGGTAGTAGGAAAAGGAAAGAGGAAAAGAAAAGGAGATAATAGTGAGATAGAACGAGAGACGGAAGAGGGGGAGTAGAGGAAAGGTACTAGCAAAGAGGAGGGGGAGAAACAATTAGAATAGAAAAGGGAAAGAGAATAAGAGGAGTAGGAGAAGGGGATTAGTCACAAGTAGTGTGTGAGATAGAGCGGGAAAGGGAGTGAGCGAATGATAAAGGAGAGAAGGGAATGTGAAAATGGGGAATTTGAGAGAAAGAGGGAGTAGGCTTAAGACAAAGAGAAATGAAGAAATGGGAAAAGTGAAGAGAAAGAGAGGAAGGGGGAGAAGAAAGGGAAAGTGAGAGACAGAGACAGACGAAGAGAGATAGGAGAGAGAGAGAAGGAGAGAGAGAAAAAATGAGGAGGAGGATAAAGATAAAAAAATGGAAAGCAAAAGGTACAGAAGCAGGGAAAGAGAGAGAGGAGGGAAAATAGAAAGAAAGATATATAGATAAAGAGAGAGAAAGAGAGAGATGGGAATGGGGTAGAGAGAAAGATATATATTTCTATATTTCTTTAAAAGTAAGAATGTGTGTGCCAGGACACTTCTCAATCTATATACTCAACTAATATTTGATCAACAGACTTGGAATTTGGTATATAGAGTATTCGGACATGTGGAAAACCTTTTAACCGGTTTTCATCCAGAAAAAGAGCAGCTAAGGGTAAAGATTGAAAAATTGGTACGTGGAAGGCCGAACTTTTATCAGTTTTCAACTGTTTCACATGTGCGGTCATGAAATATGACAGCTTTATGTTAAATATTAGTTGGTTTGAAAACACTTTTTAAAAGTCATGTCAAGCTGGTGTAATGGTTATCGTATTTAGCTCACTGACTTTTTTTTTTATCTAAACTTGAATTTTTTTTTTTTTTTTTTTACTTACGAGAAGTGAACTGTTTTCAGTTTCTTTCCGTTTTTTGAATTGTAACGCTACATTTTATATCTATGGTATTTCTGTTGATAATAAATCAGAATTCAGCATTAATTAAAATATAATATTTATGCATACTTTATGACCGGGCAACGCCGGGCAGCCTGCTAGTATATATATATATATATATATATATATATATATATATATATATATATATATATATATATATTAGGTTGGTGCAAAAATAGAGAGAGAGAGCAAAAAGAGAATGAAGGGGTAGCACAAGGAGAAAAATGGAAAACGGAAGGGGAAGAGAAGTAGAGAAATTGACATGGAAGGCAAAGAAAAAGAAAGAGAGCGAAAGAAAAGAATTCGAGAGAATGAAAAAGAAAGACAACAAAAGAAAAAGAAAACCAAGTGAAGAAAAAGAAAGAGAATGAGAGTTTAAACAAATAAAGAAAGTAAATAAAAAATGGCGGGAAATCGAGAAAATTGTACAATTTTTCCATTTGTATCTTTCCTTGTTTTTTTTTAACGGAAGAGTTTTAAGCCAGCTTGGTATTGGTATGACAAAAATAGAAACAGAAACAAAATTAAAGACCCCCTTGAACAGGAGTGGTGAGGTGCAGGAGAAACGTGTCAGATGATCGCGGGTGATTGGGATGTTGATGGCTGCGACCATGACGAGTGCCTGCATGGTGGCAATGCACAGCAGGATGTTGGGGTTGCATGGTAGACACTTTGAGTAGAGCTGAAGGGTGGAGTTGTTTGTGCTTTCAGACAAAAAGTGCACGCGTGTAAAGCGTGCATACGCACACACGTGTGTGTGTGTGTGTGCATACGTGCATACTGGAGTCTGTACGTGCGCATTTGATAAAAGAAAATTACAGGTACAACGTGATTTTCCACTTGAATACACTGTGAGATGGTAAAAAGCCAGACAATGTTTTTTCCCCCTCCAAAATTCGAATGAATAAACCAGCAAAGTCTATTGAAGAACAAAAAGAAAAAAAGAAAAAAAGCAAGAATAAAAAAAAAATAACTAGACGGAAGCAATGTCTTTCTTCAATACTTTGCTGTTTGCAGATTTACGGGGGAGCGGTGAGATAGGGGAAGAGAGGATCAGATATAAAAAATTTGGCTTGAATAAAATTCTATCAATTGCATTTCTTTTGTAAATGGAACTCTCCTTAATTCTCGAATAATTGGGAAAGTGTCAAAAAAATATTGACTTTATTTTCAAAATGGACTTGACAATCTTTTTTTTTTATCACAAAAGAGAAAAAATGTAACAAAATTAAACAAAAAAATGACTCTGAAGTGATCTAAAGTAATATTGCAGGATAAAAATCGACTTTTGAGACTCATATTAAGATATCAAAGAATTGTAGTAATATTTGAGACGGATGTGTAAGAATAAGATTACAAAAATATATAGTTTATCTCCCCTTAGTTAAGAAGTGAACCAGAAGATGGCGACATACGGCCAGGATTATGGGGCAAACTTTGAAGAAACGCCAGCAGACAGAAACACATTGGATACTAGGAAAAGGGGATACCTGTAACCGCAGGGCGTCTCGTTGTCTCCATGAAAAGACTGTCCTGAAGCAATGCCTAGACAATCAACCATCTTAACATAAACAGCTAAATCCAATTTCTTTTGCAGTTGTTAGATAGCGAAATGGGGGTTGATATTGATGGAAGAAACCTAAAGGCGAAAGGCGGAAATCACGTCTGAAAAAATTTCTTTCTCTTTAGCCTACAACAACCGAGAAGAAGAGTCACGAAATATCAGTGTCCTAGCCATCCCAGCAGAGGTCAGTGATGATGTGCGCAGGTGGCTGAAAGTTGGCCTATCTAAATATGTAAGTAGCATCCTTCATTCCCTCTGATTATCTCTTTCTCTATCCATCAAGGTCGCTGGAAAAATGGTGGGATCTTTCTACCGCTCTAGTCTCACTGCTGATGCAATTCTCTATCTATATAAAAGCCAAGTACGTCCAAGGATGGAGTACTACTGCCATATCTGGACAGGAGCTGCTAAAAACATCCTATCCTGCCTTGACAGAGTACAAAATAGACTTCATAGCCTAGTGGGGGATGCCCTTTTCTCTTCCCTGCAACCTCTCTCCCACAGAAGGGATGTTGCGAGCCTGTCGTCGTTTTATTGTTATTTCCATGGAAAGTGCTCGTCTGAGCTCCAATCTCTGGTCCCCCCTTGCCAATCTTTCATGAAAAACACCCGTCTAGCTGAATCCACTGTGAACAATTTCCCCCACTCTATATCTGTGCCTAAATCAAAACGCGGATTCCATGAACAAAGCTTCTTTCACAGAAGTGCATGCCTGTGGAACTCTATCCCGTCTGCCTGTTTCCCACCTGACTACAACTTAGACGTCTTCAAATCCAACATAACAAGATCCTGATAAACCGCCCCCTTAAGTAAGACACTTTATCAGCTCTCCATTACTAACGATTACTACGATATTGTCCCATTGATTACTGTACACGCAATAACCCATATCCCCGAGAGGCTTCTGGGCCTTGATAAATGGTGACTTCCATATATATATATATATATATACACATGGAGCAAATGCATGTCAACTTTCTGTCTTTGTTCTGTTTTAATAAAACTTTTAAAGCAAAACATGGTTTTTAATCAACAGCCGAGGAAAAGCGGAATCTTGCAGCATCAACGATCTGGATTACAAGAGAAGATGCATGTATAATTTTTATGCACCCTCGACAATAAGCAGTATCCTTCAGTTCCCACTTTTTACCGTTTCTACTGTAGGAAAAATTAAAGAATTAACATGGCGGCGCCTACAGCTTTTATAACTAAGCAGTCTCACAAATAATGGAAAATCTTGTTGCTCGCGTGCAAAATCTCGCTGCTCGACCGCATAAAAGGGGGTAGTACGAGAATCTTTGGATAGTTTTGTTGCGTGTTACTAAGTCAATTTGCTGTCTTGTTTTTTACTATTTTTTTTTTCATTTCTTTTTTGTGTTACATCTACAACCATTTAATATGTTGTGTATGGACCTTTTTTGTGTTATTTAAAATGCATTAATTTTTATATGAATGAATTTTCAACGTTAAATAGGATGAATTCGTGAGAAGAGGGAGCTGAGTTTTTGGCAGCGAAAGCAACAAGCCGAATCTAAGAAGCCATTCAAATGCTATCAATCCTTTCTATTTTTTATTAGGTCTTATTAGATTGCAAGCTGAAGAAAAGCAAAGTTGATCTGTCTTTTGAAAAACTTTGACTCCTTTTCTTGGCACAACTCCAAATTCATCTTCGAGCACTCGATACGTTTTCACTTCTGGAAAGGTGTCAGCAACATGGGAATCAATCTAGCAGACACCTTATACATATGTAAATGATCATAAATGATATTTCTACAGACTGTAATAATCTTGACCTTTAGGACTATTTGATGAATAGTCACGCATCAAACTTTCAAAATAGCAGCCACAACTTGATTGACATATACCTCATAAATGGCAGAAGGGAGCGTCACGGCAGAGTAGCTGTTCCCACAGATTTCCGGCCATGGTTGAATTCACGATGCCAGTATTTTCAAATACATATGATGAGGCATCATTACCAAACATTTCTTTCATTTCATCAAAAATCATCTAATGGTATGCGTTCCTTACAAATACAAAAACAGGATCACTGCACGACATTCAACAGGCTCCATTTCTCACCTGACTCAGTTCAAACATCTGTAAATCAGAAACCACAATTAGCTCAGAGCTGTAATTCACTATCTCATACATTCCAACCGAGAGATCTTTTTAAGATTCTTACTGCCTTTTCAAGTGTAATTGTTTGTATCTCTCTTCCACTTGGTTCACTACGTATATTTGCCAGTTTTTAAATTCTTTTTCATGAATCTTGTTTCTCCTATAATTACTGAAATGATGGAGACAATAAGATTCCAGTTTCTTTTCATGTCGTACGCCAGCATCACCAGGACACTAACTTCTATTCAATTACATCTTCCTCCTTGTCCTATATCACTAGGTTCGGTTTAATAGCTCGATTTTCTAGGTCATTTGTGCATCCGTTTCTGACAAACAAAACGGATATTGGATATTTGCAGGCGACTACAGGAAGAGAAATATCCGATGGGGTGCACACGCGCAGATGGATTATGGAACTTTCCACCATTGTCTATTGGAATGCATATTTGACACGAAAATATGTGATAGGATATCGGTCAAAGGATCGAAACAATAGACAATTAAAATGAACAAACTGAATCAATAAAATTAAGTGAATAAAAAATCGTGGTTATTTATGAAAACCTGTTTAAAAATATTTTATGCAAATGAGATATATAATCAGATATGATTAAGCATTTTAAAAATAGTGTTTCATTGAGAAAATGGTAGAATTATAAACAATGATGGAGTCCAGTTTTTATGTTAACATGGTGAATTTACAATTTATAATCGATTGAAAATTATATTTATGCTGAAACAAAATCTGTCGGCAGAAAAAATATATATTTTTCTAAAAGTAAAACAAATACGAATCTGAAATTTATTTCTTTAGATTAAATTCATATCTCTACTATTAGAGATATGTTAGTTTTTTTTGTTTTTTTTTTTTGGAAAAATGAATGATAATCACATAAAGATTCAAATATACTCAAGAACTTCATTTCAGTTATCAGACAATCTCTTATGCTCAAACACACACGCATATATATCTAATATATAAAATAAAGTTAGTAGCTTCTCAAACCGTCCAGTTTGCAAGAACATGAATTTATCAACTTCTAGTTTGTGCAAAGCCACCACTCTCATAGGCCACGTTTCTCAGCCATAAAGAAAGATGGTTTTCACCATCGCCTGATAGGTGCATCCCTTTGTGTCAAAGCGTATTTCCTGTAGAGACCACAGTTGCGACAGAAAAATGCACTGCTGCAGCATTCTACACTGCGGTTGTGAAGATTCTGTTTTAGTCTATACTCTCTGTTGAACCCTAAACCTATGCCCTCTATCGTCTATTTTTCTTTAACGCCCTCTTCCTTGGTTTGGACATACAGCTCATCAACCTGAAGTAGAGCTCATTCACAAGGTCCTCTCTTCTCCCTGCCTAGCTAGCACAAACATGTCCATGGGTGGCTGAAAACATGGACAACAACAATTAAGGAGGACCTGGTGGTACTATTGGGCCCACAAGTAGTTTGTCTCTGGCACTGGGATCAGGAGTGCTTAGTAATTTCCTAGGCCAAGTTGCAGGATCATCAAGACTTGCAATGGTTCAAGATACAATTTGTGCTTAGAACGATGATAGCCACTACAAGTATTCAACAAACTAGGTTCCACGCAAATGCAAACATTGGAAACTAAGACATAACCAATAAATATGCGTGTGTGTTTTTTATTTTCTTCATTCTTTTATTCAACCCAAATAAAGCACATTGCCATTGAGATATTAGAGATTACTGTGAATTAATGGTTTGATTTATATGGGCATTTTAAATGGGGACTTTTGCAGCAAGATGTTTGTTCAAATTACATTTAAATTTCTGCATGTTGAGATTCAAGGAAATTATTAGAATAGAAAACTTTTTGGCATCTGAAGACCTCTACCTTTTAAAGTGGTGGGATTTTGCTGCTTGTCAGGTTGATTAGGTTTACGTTGAAGAGGCACAAGTGCAGCAAACCCATTGGAATGCATTCAAACACAAAGATACAGAAGTGCAGTGATGAGACAAAGGTTTGAGCTTGGTAGACCGTGTTACTTATTAGATTAGAGGGTTTTTTATTGACGCTAAGAGGGAGATTAGTGGTTGGTGCACTAGTTCAGATGTGACACTACACCATGCATGGATTGTCATAACATGAGAATCAACCGTGTATATTCGACAAGATTAAAGATATCTGTATGCATATGTCTGTTTTTATGTATGTTTTGTTTATTCATTATTAAAAGTTAAAACGTGAATATAATTGATTAAAATACTAATGTTTTATATATGTTCTGTTTGTTTGTTTGTTATTCAGCAAACCCATCGGAGTAAATTCAAATACAAAGTTACAACAGTGCAGTGATGGGATAGAGATTGGAGCTTGATAGACAATATTACCCATTAGATTAGAAATTTTTTTTGGATAGGATGAATTAAAAACATAATAGTAAAAGAATCAATCTACAAGTGCATTTTCGGGTATATCTAATGCACTATTTATTTAATGAGAAATCGTATATTCTTACTATATATCATGCAAGATTTAAAGTGCTTATTATTAAAAGTTGAACAAGGATTGTTGGTTAAAGTAGTATTTTTAAATCATTCTCTGGTGACCAAATCAATTTTCATGATTTTATTTGACCTGCTGCTACCAAAGTTAGCTTCCTTCTAATGCTTTACTTATTTCTACATAGTGTCACCAGTATTATGTTGTTAGCGTAAACTGTTTTTGACTACTATTTGGGGGGTAGATATTTAATTGCTGCTCACCACAGCAATATGTGGCACAATGCCGGAAGGTGGGGATCCAGCAGGCTCCTCTAAAGGAGGGGCACTCCTGCAATTGCAAAAATTGCCTGAGTAACCCCGTCGGCATTCCCCGGTCGGGGCGCCTCAGGCAGTAAGCGATAAACTTACTCCACCGGAAAGCCCTGTGGCAAGGCCTGGAAGGGTGGACCTCCTATATATTACCCAGGCAGTGTTCCTCAGTCCGACAAGTGCCAGCCCCTCACCTGCCGGGCTGAGTGTCAAGTAGCGAATCCTTGACGGGTACTTCTACCCTGTCTCCCTGCAGCCGAAGCCACTAGGAGATACATCCCCATCATAGTAAGACTACTATTTGGGGGTATGAGACCAGTGGATTCAGCAATCATTTTTATAACCACCGGCTGTGCTAAACAACCACCGAAAACCTTCCAAAGTTAGTATAAAAATTGGCTGAATTTTGGATTCAATCAGTTTGCTGCTAAATACGTCACGGACCGCATTTGATTCTTGGCCACCATCTTGGTTACTGCCAATTACAGTCAGGATCTGATCTGAACTACGCCACCATCTTTGTTCAACATAATGTCTAAAAACTTAACAGGTTATGCGCCCAGCCATCGTCTTTTCCTTGACGGATCGGAATCTAAATTCGAATTGTGGCAGGTAAAATTTCTGAGATATCTAAGGATTCGAAAACTACACAAAGTCATACAATCTCCAACAGAGAATCCTAACGACCCCAAAGTTCTCAAAAAGAACGCGACTGTTTTTGCAGAACTGATTCAATGCTTAGACGATAGAAGTCTGTCTCTGATTATAAGAGATGCATTGGATGATGAACGGAAAGCATTGGACATATTAAGAGAACATTATTTATCAAAAGGGAAACCGAAAATTATATCACTATATACAGAGCTAACGTCTCTGAAATGTAATGAGGATGAAACTATTACCGACTACATTATAAGGGCAGAAACAACCGCCAATGCCTTAAAACTCTCAGGTGAAATAATAAGCAATAGCTTGTTGATATCAATGACCCTCAAGGGACTTCCAGCTGATTTTAAACCATTTACAACTATTATAACTCAGAAAGACAAACCCATAAATTTCAGCGAATTTAAAGTGGCATTGCACAGTTACGAAGAGCCTAATCGTATGCTCGCAGACAATAATAACTCCAGCAATATTATGGAGTTCAAAAATGCTTCTCGAAAGCAGACACCACCAAATTACGCACCTCACCGCAACGTGTTCCCCAAAAGTAATTTTCTCAAGAAAAAGAATAAAATTATCTGCTATAATTGTGGACGACCCAACCACAAAAGTTTCCAATGTCGATATAAACACTCTAAAATGGACTCCGTAAAAAACGTTGAGAACTTTGAGGAAGACCATACATTTCTATTCACATGTAACTTTGACAATACCACAAACGGTAAAAATCTCCTTGTAGACTGTGGTGCTACAGCACACGTTATCACCAAGGAATCTGATTTTATTAATTTTGATTCAAACTTTAATTCACAAAGTCATTTTGTCGAACTTGCCGACGGTAGTCAAATAAATGATATAGTCTTGAAAAGAGGTGATGCTAAAATATCCCTAAAAAATAATAAAGGCGAAATCTGTAACTGTATTCTAAAAATGCTCGGTTCATACCTACATTTAAGCAAAACATATTTTCCGTGCAGGCTGCAATTAAACAAGGCGCGAATATAAAGTTTGGCCAAAACAAGTCAAAATTGATATACCCCAATCGAACTGTATTTGACATTAAAGAAAATGGCTGACTATATTATTTAAAAAGTATGGTCCCCTAAAAAACTGCCTGTCACGACTTGGAAACCTGACATAAAATTCTAGGACGCTGTCATGCAGCTGATATTAAAAAATTACCAAATGTAGTCGAAGGCATGAAAATAATACCTTCAGACGATCTCCCAAATTGTGAGGTGTGTGCACAGGGGAAAATGACAAAAGATATAAGCCGAACGCCAGACAAAAAAGCTACGAAAATTCTCTCACTTGTGCATTGTGATTTAGCAGGTCTAATCAGCCCGATAGGGAGAAATAATCTAAGGTACGTTTTGAACTTTATTGATGATTTTTCCGGTTTAATTATAGTTTATTTTCTAAAAAAAAAAAAAAAAAAAACAAATCCGACACTATCCTCGCCACTAAGAAATACTTAATTGATATTTCCCCGTACGGTTCAGTAAAATGTATTCGCTCAGACAATGGGACTAAATTTACTAGTAAAGACTTTGAACTTCTATTAATTAGCTACCGTATTAAGCACGAGAAATACGCGCCGTATTCCCCCTTTCAAAATGGCACAGCTGAAAGGGCATGGCAAACTCTTTTTGAGATGACAAGATGCCTACTTATCGAATCGAAATTAGCGCATAATTTATGGAGGTACGTTTTAATGGCAGCAGCATATATCAGAAATAAATCGTTCAATAAAAAACTAGGCAAAACGCCGTATGAAGGGTTTTGCGGTGTAAAACCTAAAATGAACAGAATGCATCTATTTGGTTCTGATTGTTTTGCATTTATAGAAAACACCAGTAAACTAAATACTAAAAGTGAAAAATGTATTTTCGTAGGTTACGATAAAAACAGCCCGGCATATTTAATCTACTTTCCAACCCAAAATGCCATAAAAAGTGTGGATGTGTAAAATTCAATGATACATTAAATTTAAAAAATGGCGATCCAGTGAATGAAAAACGTGAAATATTACCTAGCATCTTAACCGATCACAATGGAAATATTAATAACGACGACAATTACAGTAGAACTTCTGACGAAAATATTAACCAGACACGTCAATACCCAATAAGGGAGTGAAAAAGGCCAGACTTCTTACAAATTGAAAAGATACAAGATTATGCAGTGGATTACTGTTACTCGTTAAGCAGTGCACCAGAAAGTTATGAGGCGATTAATTCAGAAAATCAACAAGAATGGGAATAAGCTATGATATCCGAATTGAAAGCTTTATCTGAAAATAACACATACGAAATAAATACAGATAAAAATATAATTTCTTCACGCTGGGTTTTTTCCAAAAAAAAAAAAAAAAAAAAAAAAATCACAGTTTCTGGCAGTGAAACTTTTAAAGCAAGATTTGCTGCAAAAGGTTTTTCACAAATTTCTTGAGTGGAATATTTTGCAACATTTTCACCAACGACAAAATAAAATCTATTTTAAAACCAGATCTAAGTAAAAAAAAAAAAAACCCTATAGTAATTCATTGTGATAATCAGAGCAGTATCTTATTAGCAAATCATTCTATGATTCATAAAACGTCGAAGCATATTGATATCAGAAATCATTTTATAAGGGATGAAATAATTTAAAAAAAGCTATTACTCTTACTTATGTGACGTTTGAAAATAATATAGCCGACATTTTCACTAAACCTATAAAAAGAATAAAATTAAGACATTTTTATAATCGATCCCGGTTCTTGAATGGCAGACGAACTCGCCAGATTTGAATGTTATTGAAGCCTTGTGGGACCATATAAAGAGGAAGCTCCGCAAATAAAAACCTACTTCCCTTGCAATCCAGAACACATGGGATTCAGTGTCTTTTTTTACACAGTGATCACCACTTATCAAGGCCCGGAAGCCACTAGACGGGATTGCGAGAAGCTTGTTGATTTCATGCTCCGGCGAATTCTGTTATCAAGGCAAAAGGTGCTGCTACTAAATATTAATTAATTTTATTTGTATTTATGTTAATAAAAAAAAACTATTTTGTTTATTTACCTGCCTTGTTCTATTATTTTGAAACACGAAATATTCAAAAACTGACATTGCAATTGATATGAAAAAAACATTATGTCGTAAAACAACTAATTCAGTTAGTTTAGCATGATAGGCATATTTTAGCACCAATTACATCTCACAGATCGTCCTCAATAAGAATTTAGTGCTAAAAAACATGATGTTCTATTTTTTTGACCAGCACGAGTATATATGACAAACATATATACGCTTGTTATACAATTATGATGTTACGACCCTAGAGAACTGTTCTTTGTTCCTTTCGTTATATGTCCGTTGTTAAAATGTATCTGTTGTCGTAATTTTTATACCACTAGACATTACACGAGTTAGACACACGTAAGTAATACATGTCATACGGAACCCCCGACAATACAATATATTCCTTCTGGAGCCGTATACACACGATCATATAGATCCCCTCCCCCCACCGCAACCTAACATCAGATCAAGCTGTCTGAAGATACAGGTTTCCTGACCTAAAATGCACCAAACATTGATGTTATTTTTTTTCCTTTCCCTTTGCAAAATTCAGTCATGTCCTGCAAAAACAAAAATTTAGCTCTACAAAACAATCAAACCAAACACCATGAATAAATATTTAAAGATATACACGACTTGAAGCTTAAAAACATTTTCCAGAATTACTTGATTCAGCATTAACCTGAAAATGGTTGATATGCCGTAAAACAACCAATTTCCATTCTTTTATTTTCATAATTTTATTGCGAACAAAAGTAAAAAGAAAGCAGCTACTCGAGCTGACCTCTTTTTTCAAACTCGACAAATGCTAAGGATATCATTTATTTTTAGAAATAATTGTTTGCATAAACTCTAAGTGATTGTAATTTCAGCCAAATTTACTTCTTGTTTTTGTTTTTAATTATTGTTCTTTCAATTTATGAGGCCACCCTTTGCACACTTATGCCTTATTATGACAAACTAAAAAAAAAAAAAAAAAAAAAATGTCCCCCCTCCCTCCCCCATCTTCACTCGCTAAACTATTGGCACCAACCTGTTGTAGAAAACATAAATTTGATTACATCTTTGTTGATTTATTTTGCTTCGGTTATCCTTATTTTGATATCTTAAGGATTGATTTGAATATCTATCTGTGTTTGTCTGTCTCTCTGTCTATCTATATAACAAGCTGTCGGTTTGTCTGTTTATGCATGTATCTATCTAAATATCAACGGTCCTGGATATGACCTTAAACTATATTGTGGTGAGGCTCCAGCTTGCGGGCTTTGGGCAGTGTGGAGCAACCCTTTAATTGCCATTGCTCCCAGGTCCACTCTGACCCGGAGTGGTAGTACCTGTTAGGGTCCCAACTATGGGTTAAATAGAAACCGACTTGAACACAACAAATATATTCTATTAAAACGTTTTTCTTCAAAATCTTTGGATTCGGCATTAAATAACCTGAAAAGGATTGATATGCCGTAAAAACAAACAAAAAACAACCAACCAACCAACTAAATATCAACATTTCTTGATCGTTTGATGTTTTCAAATTTAACTGACTTTTGAACCTCACTATAATTCATTCCAGATTCTGATGAAATGAGCATGCATATTAGTGATGGGACGATCCCAAAATTTTCCCCGATTTCGATTTTTTTAAATTTATGAATATTCAATTAGAGATTTGTTGTTTTTGTGAATTTTAAAATTATTACATAAGCCACGTTAATTTCCCCGTAGACATTTTTTTTCTTAAATGTTTTCCTTGTAATTGATTGAAAATTCTAAGACAACAAAAGATTTATTTTGATTTAAAACAAAGGCAGATTGCATTAGTTCGTTGTTAGTGTGGAACATGCAACATACTACATGCAACATACTACATGCAACATACTACATGAAAGTTTCCATAAACAGTTGAAAATAGTCTACGCTTGGGAGGCAAAATGAGAAAACGATGTAAGAATAAAATATTAACAAGCCCCCCCCCCCATTTTTACGAACGAATTTCTAAATAATAATGTTACTATTCATAAAATCATTTTTATGTGAGTGTGGGTTTTGTTAACTATTCATTGCCTTCTCTCTATGAATGAAGTGAAAATTTATTTTAATTATAAAAAATTTGTTGGTTATTAAACTGATTTGCTTTGCCCTAAAAAACAAAGACAAAATCGAGATGCAAATAATAATAATAATAATTGTAGATTAAAACTCTTAGCTAAATCCCCATTCCAAAATTAATTGTTATTTATATAGCTGATTACGTGTACCCCCCCCCCCCACAAAAAATAAAAAAAAAACTTGACTGAAAGAAAAGCAATCATTTTAGTATTTAGAGTGGGAGCTCAGTTTCGAGTATAAATTTCACGTAAAATAATCATCATTTCGGGGTCATTCTAATTCTTTATGGATGTTAACTAAATTGTTTACCACTAATTTAAGTTCGATTGACAATGTCGTAAAACCATGCGTAATCGGTTAAAAAAGTAGACATCCCCCAAATAAACGCACATGATTTATCTCTAATAGAAACAATATTTTGTGTTTGGTTAACTGCCCTACCACATTAGAAAGTTTCGGAAAAAGACGATTATTTTACGTTAAATTAATGTATGAAACTGATCCTGTACTTTAAATTCATAGATAAATGGTTTTATATTTATTTTTATAATTATCAGAGTTTAGACGTAATGTTTTTATGTAATTTTTAACAGTTCCGTGTAAAACGGTAAATGTAAATATTGTATTCTCATGAAATTATCGTTTTTTGCTTCCGTTTTTATTGTTCGTCAATCGCAATTATAACTTTTGTTGCGAAAAGAAAAATTCGATTCGCCATTGTTTACTCTATTGCATCTAAACAATCTAAAAAACAGTTTTGCATATAAATTTAACGTAAAAAATGATCAACTCTTTCGGGCTAAACAGTGTTTTAAGAACAGGTAACGGATTTTGTTTTTAATTTTGGCTATGTTTATGTTTCTGGTCAAACAGTATAAAATGTGTCATTGTCAAAAGTCATAAAATACACGACCCCTCCTTATTACTACACCTAAGTTCGTTTGAGAATACGAAAAATAAAGAGATTACTTGTGGTTTTATATTTTTTTCGATTGAGCTTGAGGGGGGGGGGTCAGTGGTAAAAAATTTAGTTAACGGCTTTAAAACAATTAGAATGACCCGGAAGTGGGTGATCATTTTACGTTAAATTTATGAGTTTAGGAAAATTGGGCTACGAAAGAAAAAAAAAAAAGGGGGCAACGGAAAAACGGGCATTTTTGCCAGGTTGGAAAAAAGGGCAATTGTTGAATAAATATCGATTGAAAATAAATTTTAGAACCAGTTTTTGCGAAAGATATTGTTTTAAGAAGAGGGCCTCTATCCCTCACTCCAATTTAAAAACATAATATACTAATTGTTCTGTTTTGTGTTCTTGAACTCGCGAATTTTTCTGTTGAACTCAAGAATCTGCACAGAAATTTGGTCGGACTTTACATCGATTGAAATGTTAACAAAACGTAGCGGTGATTCTTTTCTGGGACACCAGGACTCCAACTCGCCAAAAAGTACGCCACGGGCCAAATTTCATTCCGTCATAAAAACAACTTTATACAGAAAAAAACAACAACTTGTTTTTACACTTTTATCTCGCGAATAAACATGAAATTATATATTGAAAACCGTGTTTATTATTTTTAATATCCAACAACGGAGTTGAAGTCAATGATTTCGATTTTAAAACAAAACTAATTTTTTTGATAAATCTCTGTTTGGTGTACTCATGAATTATTTTAAGAATACAATTGAATAAAGTTTATTTTTACCAGAATGTTTACCTAGCGAATAAGCATAAAATTATACAGGAAAAACCGCGTTTATTATTTTTTAAATCCAAATTATACATCGAGTATGAAGTTGACTTCCTTTTTCTTTCTTAAACGAAAGTGACTTTGTTTGATAAATTGAGTTTTGCGTACTCCTGCATTATTTTTTCTAAAGAATAAAATTGAATAAAGTTTATTTTTACAAGAATGTTCAAACATTTATCTAGCAAAAAAGCATAAAAATATATAAGAAAAACCGCGTTTATTATTTTTAAAAAATCGAAATCATACACCGCGTATAAAGTCAGTTTCGTTTAAGAAAAAACAAACAAACAACAAATAAAAAAAAACTTGATACCCGATGTATAATTTGAATTTTTAAAAAATAATAAACGCGGTTTTTCACATATATAATTTTATGCTTATTTGCTAGGTAAATGTCTGAACATTCTTGTAAAAATAAACTTTATTCAATTTTATTATTTAAAAAAAATAATTCATGAGTACGCCAAACAGAGATTTATAAAAAAAAAAATAGTTTTGTTTTAAAATCGAAATCATTGACTTCAATTCCGTTGTTGGATATTAAAGATAATAAACGCGGTTTTCAATATATAATTTCATGTTTATTCGCGAGATAAAAATGTAAAAACAAGTTGTTGTTTTTTTCTGTATAAAGTTGTTTTTATGACGGAATGAAATTTGGCTCGTGGTGTATTTTTTGGCGAACTGGCGTCCTGGCATCCCAAAAAAGAATCACCCCAAAACGTAGTATCTGTTCTGGTGCTACACTTTACCTATTCTTTCCTCTTTCAATGAAGGGAAAATGCTTTTAGACTGAGGCAATTTTTATTTTTATTCCGACCCCGAGTGCCCCTTTTTTGGAGCTGGATATTCCTCACATTAAAAAAACAAAAAAAAACAAAGAAAACGACCTGGTGTCTAACCTTACTCTCTTGGGGAGGCAAGTAAATAGGAACTCTCAACATGAGAACAGCAATACGAAGCATGTTCATAACTTATAAAAATCGATTTTATTTGGTTTTAAAGAACTTTTTACATTTTAAGATATTTTTTAAAAATATAATTTTGGGGAGGGTAGCCTCTTTTTAAAAAGACTCTTGAACAACGATCTATTTTCGATCGATATTTATTCAATCATTGCCCTAAATTTATATGCACTACTAACCCTTCATCCTAAATTCTAAAATAATTATTGTTTTATTTGATTCACAAAATATCGCCCCAAAAAGTAGATTATAATTAGGGGGAGGGTACTTTTAAATGTAGATATTATTTATTTTTAAATTTAACGAACATGTAAATGTTTCCTCTTTATGTATTTTGTCCAGCGGAGGGAGAGGGATGGGGCGATGGGGGCGGTCTGCACCGGGCGGCTCGTGCCAGGGTGCGGTATTTCGAGGGGGGGGGGGATAAATAAAAATAAATGAAAGCTAACAAAAAATCTGAAATTTTATGCCGAAAAGATTGTAATGGGTTTGTATTACTGTACACATAGATTCGAAAAAGTTGTCAAAAAACAAATATATAACAAATAAATGTTATCAAAGGCAAGATAACTTACTTTTCTACCAAACTGGATATAATTTTTGTGTTTTTATTCAATGTAACATGTTTATTCAGCTCGAAAAACATGCAGTGTTTACCGATGTATTGGAAAATTCAAGATGGCGGCCGATTCTCTCGTTAAGTTCAGGAAAAGGTGTTATAAATAATAAACTAGACAAAATACTATTAAAAACCACCGAATATATGTCAAGTTATGTCACGGTAACATATATTGAGCGAATTTCTAACAGTATTTTGTCTAGTTTATTATTTATTACACCTTTTTCCAAACTTACCGTGTTAAAGAGAGAATCGACCGCCATTTTGAATTTTCCAATACATCGCTAAACAGTAAACACTGTATGTTTATTGAATAAAAACACGAAAATTATATCCAGTTTCGTAGAAAAGTAAGTTATCTTGCCTTTGATAACATTTATTTGTTATATATTTGTTTTTTGACAACTTTTTCGAATCTGTGTACAGTAATACAAACCCGATTGTAATATTTTACTTTTTATTATTTGACTTTTAGATATATCGGAATCAGAAAAATGTGCCCCGTTTTTATGAGCGGCACGCGCCAGGGGCCGCATTTTGATGTTGAAAATAGAAAATACAAAAAATAAATAAATCTAACAAAAAATCGGATTTTTTTTTTTTTACCGAAAAGTTTTTTAAAAAATCGATACTTTTGGAGTTATTGGAATCGGAAAAACGTATCCCTATTTTACGAGCGGCCCATGTCAGGGGGCGGCATTTTGTGAGGTTAAAAATAGAAAATAGAAAAAATAAAAGCTAACAAAATATCTTACATATTATACCGAAAGGTTTGTAAAAAAATCTGAACTTTTGGAGGTATTCGACTCAGAAAAAAGTATTCCTATTTTACGAGCGGCACATACCAGGGGCGGCATTTTGTGAAGATAAAAATAGAAAAAATAAAAATAAATAAACGCTAACAAAAAATTATAAATTTCATAGCGAAAAGCTTGTAAAAAAAATCGGAACTTTTCGAGGTATCGGAATCGGAAAAATGTGTCCCTATTTTACGAACAGCACATGTCAGGGGCAGCATTTTGAGAGGGTAAAAATTAAAAATAGAAAAAATAAATAAAAGTTAACAAAAAATCTGAAATTTTATACCGAAAATGTAAAAAATCGAAACTTTTGGAGATATCGGAATCGGAAAAATGTGTCCATAATTTACGATTTCAAAACCGATTGTTTAAAATTTTTAATTTAATTTTTTATTATTGGTACTAATGATAAATATTTATCGTTTTTAAATTATCACTGAAACTAAAATGATAACATTAAAATACGATGTAAATTTATTTTATTTGTAAAACAAAGTTTTAAAAAGGTTGCAAAGAAAGCAGTTGATTTACACGTTAAAAAAATGTTGAAAAATGAAAGAAAACATTTTTATCAAGAAAAATACTTTTAAACATCACTGATAATTAAATGATACAACGGAAAATTGGACACTGGAAAATTACATAAATTTGGAAACATTAAGCAAGTACGGAACAGAAATCGACTGTAAACAGATATCATGATCGTCATTAAGGGGAGATAATTTTAAATAGGAAGTAAGCGCTACGCCAAAAATACTATTTCAGTGGCTTTCTATTCGATAGTTTAAATACTGCCGAATTTCTGTCAAGTTTCGAACAATCACGGAGTAATTGATTTTTTTTCAAACTATGAACAAAATTTTATAATCACTGACGTATTTATGATTAAACCGAAATTTATTATGATGAATTAATTCTGGTGATAGGATTTTAATTTTTACTTTTTTTATTAATATAATAATTGTAAAAGATAATACAAGAAAAATCCCCTTAGAACGAGTACGTAACTTAGAAATATCGACTTACTTGCTTTCAAACAAGAGTAAATATTTAAAAATATGTATATTTCTGTGAGAGGCACTTGAATCCTATTTAAAACTATATAGTCTTTAAGAATGGTCTTAAACTCTATCTTCAATTGACATTTATTCTGTAGATGTTTAATGTTCATACCTTTCCAAAATTAGTTCCCCGATGTCTAATTTTCCCAAATTTAATTAAATTAAAAAAATATAAAAAGTGATTTTAAATGTTTTTTGGAATTTTGTTTGTTTTTGCTTTAATTAGCCGGTGGGTTTTGTCCGGTGTCCTTTTCCCTAGGTGTGTGTATATATATATATATATATATATATATATATATATATAGTAGTGATGGGACGATTTCAAATTTTTTCCTGATTCCGATTCAATCACTAATTCTGTCTTAAATTCCCGATCCGATACGATTTCCGATTCTTTTTAAATTTCTAAATATTTAATTAGTGATTTGCTATTGTCTTTTTTTTTCGAATTCCTCTAAAACTTTCTCAAATCTGCATATATTTTCGCAAAGAAAAAATGCACTTAGTGTGTGTAAGGGAGGGACATATATTAAATATACGGGGGGGGGGTCTAAATATTTTTCCCGGATGTTTCCCTTTTAATTGATTGAAAATAATGAAACAACTAAAGATGCATTTCTCTTTTAAAACAAAGCCGATTTGCATTTGTCGTCAAAATGCTATTTGAATATTTCATCAACAATTGAAAATAATTAACGATTGTTATGCAAAATAAAACGGTATAGGAACAGAATTGTTAACAAAGTCCCCTTTCCATTTTAAACATGAGTTTCTAAATAACATAGTTACTATATAGCAAACAATTATTGACTTAAGAACGGATGTGAATGTATTCTTAACTATTCTATCCGTTCTCTCTACCAAAGAATGTTCATATGCTTACCCTAATCATCAATATTTGCCTGGTTATTACTACTGACAATATCATAGATATGTAGTAGATTGATTTGATTTAATGCAAAAAAATAAATAAATAAAACAAGATACAGATAATTATAATAGAAATACTTTTTACTAACATCGTGAGAATTTTAGACTAACACCCTTGGCTAAAATGATATTTTCCTTTTGTTTTATTCGACTTTCATTTTGTTTTATGCGATTGCATATGGTGGACACCTTGAAAATCTTGCTGGAAAAAAGCACAAACAATTATTTTTAAATATATGGAAGTTTTAAAAAGCAGAGAGCAATGCGGAAAAGACCGGGGCCACAAGAAGAAAAAAAGAAAGAAACAAACAAATAGACGGGTATGTTCAAGTAGAGAAATGTCTATTTATTAATTTATCACTCTTCCTCTCATTACATAATTATCAAAAAAAGTATATTTAAGATGACAAAAGAGATTAGGACCGCAGATAGAGGTTAGAACCGCAGTAAGATGGGACTACATAAATCTGTAGGTAACTGGGGATAATTTTTTTGAATTTTTATAGAGTTATTGATAACTTTTCCGAAAATAAAAAAAGCGCGAAAAGTATGTTTGTAAATTTTCAAATTGATGCCTTGCGATAGTTCTCTCACAAAAATAAATTTATAGCCTTATTTTTAATTCATAAATACATTTATTTAAAAAAAAATTTCAACTATTTTTAAACGGATTGAAGTATTATTAACAACAAATTATGAAGAAAAAGAAAAGAAAACTGCACCAGACTATCCTTTCCTTGATACAGCCATGTTTTTATGTGAAAATTCGGAAATAACAAAAAAGTAAATAAAAATGATTTTATCATTTCTTAACCTTTTCATGTTTTCAAATGTTCTCATTTAAATTTATAAATTCAAATTTGTAATATTCTCATTTAAATTTATAAAAAAATGTTTTAAATGTGTGACTTTCCATTTCTTAAATTTTGCACTTAAATCAAGCGATTACAGACAAAGATTTCAAAAACTGCCGATACAAGACGTTTTCTTCTCTTCGAGAGGCTCGCCCTCTTAATTATAACATTATTCAGAAAAAGAAAAGAAAACTACATCGGACTATCCTCTCTTTTATACAGCCATATTATTTTGCGAAAATTCGGATTTTAAAAACAGAAAAGTAAATAAAAAAATTATTAATTTAACATTTTTTAAAAATAATTTGATTTATACGTTTTTGTTTGGAAAAAAAATATTTGTTTTTTTTGTTTCATATTAACATTTACATAATTCCCTTCAGATTAATGTTTACATACTTATTATTATTCAAATTATTGAAAAGAATTTGTTAAATTTAAATTTTAAAAAAGCGGAATTGTGTAAACATCAATCTGAAGGAAATTGTGTTAACATTAGTTCAATGAAAATAAATATTTTGAGGGCTTTTTAGAATTTAAAAAATTTTAAATGTCAGCAGTGGGGAGCGGCAAAATAGGTAATCATATGACAGTAGGGGAGGCAAAACATGTAATTATATGCCAGCGGGGGGGCAAAACAGGTAATTATATGTCAGTGGGGGGGGGCAAAACAGGTAATTATATGTCAGTGGGGGTGGGGGCAAATATTATGACAGACCCAGACGGCGAAAACTGATGCTGCGTCACTGCGCCTAGGAATCCCCAAGTCTAGGCATAATAAATGATAACGGCAGAAGCAAAGAAAATTTGATGCTAAAAGTTTTTCACACGAAAGCATTAACATTCACAAATTCATTTCAACTTTCATTCAACGTTTTGTCCATTCCTTGTCATATTTGTCAATGCTGAGTGAGGGAGCAGACAAAAACCTACCGGATAAATCCATACTGGACAAAAGCATAAACCCATAAAATAGATAAATTAAAGATTAAAACCAATACTTTTTATATTCTATTTTTATTGCCCCCATCCCCGACAAAAGGAGAGTGGATCTGTAAACTTTTATCCGTTCGTCTGTCTGCACTTTTTTTAATAACTAAAATTTTTGAAATTTTGCACAAACATTAAACATGATATTAGTAAAAAAAGTAACAGAACGGATTTTCTGGGAAAACTTCGCTTAACCCTCTAGGGTTGCCTTTCGGGTTAAAATGGCTAAAATTGACACTTTTGTGTTTATTAAAAAAATTGATGCCTTGGATTTTTTATAAAACTTTCTGAAAATTTGTAACTAACTGGTTTCTATATAATTTTGTATATACTTCACAATAACTCTTGGGTGTGCCTCAGGGGCTCTTTTAGGGCTAATAAAACACTCCATTTTTGGGACTATTTTACTATATTTGTCCAAAATTTTTCTGTGTATGTCTATTTAGCAGTTTTGCATGGTGCTGAACTCAAATTTAGATATGTTAAGGCCGCGGAGACTTTGGGGGCTAAATGAGGAGGGAGGGGCAAATGAACTTAGTCATTTCTTTTTTTGTATGGTGCAGAACTCAAATTTACATATGCTAAAACTGCACCGTTTGTTCATTTTCACCAGGATTTAACATCCCCTGGGGACTTTTGGGGCTAAATGGTGGGGTGGGGAGCAATGCTGGACTTAGTAGTTTTTTTCATGCCGCGTTCACTGTGCACTCACGGGGGACCATGCATACTTCACTTGTTTATTAAGCAATAATGCTTGATTTTTTTTGTACAAAATATTTCTTTAATTTTAAACTATTATTTCGATACCCTGTAAATAAACTGCATTCTTGTAAAGTTTACCTAATGAATTGTTGATGTTTCAAGTTTTGTTTTGTTTATTTTACGCAAATAGAAAAATGACATCTTATTTGGATGTTATGTTCTATAGAGTTTAGTTTTACGAATAGTTAAAAAAAAACCCAAAGATTTATCATCAGTACAAGCAATGGAAGATTACTTTAAAAAATATTAAAAGAATCGATTTTGGAAATTAAGCACAAATTTTTCCGATTCCAATATCCCAAAAACTTCCGATTCCTGATTCCGATTAATCGTCTCAACACTAATATATCATCAGCATCACGCAGTCCTTCATAGCTAAAGATGACTAGTCAAGGTCTTGGTGGTTTATCCTATTCCAAAGTCTATCAGTTCAAGAGAAGAAACTATTAGAGTAAAAGGCTTTCTGGTATCTAGGGACCTCAACAGTGAATGGATGGGATTTTGCTGTTTGTTGGGTTAGTCAAAGGGGCAAAAGTGCTATGAGTTTATCGAAACACATTTCATGAAAGTACTTGTAAAATAGACACAGGGATGGAACAGGGGTTACAGCTTGATCAATAGTGCGCAACCTATTAAATTTGAGGCTCTTTTCTGGACTCTGTCCAAGCATGAAAAATTAGTGAAAGATGCATTAGTTCAGATGTGGTAACAATACTCGATGCATGGGTGAATGATGGCTGTCTAAAGCTCTTTTTATGATCATCAAAATCTTGTGTAATTAACTAGAATTTAAATCTCAATAAAATCTGAAGTAAAACGAAATATTAATTTCAAGTTCCATTACTCAGGCATATCAGATACAGCGTCCCCCGAGGTCATATGTATTATGTGCTGTCATTATGTTCAGGTTTACTCTGACATGTCAGAGTCCCATCTAAATATATTTATCTCCTTCTCACGGTGGGATGTTTTGATACAAAGGTCAGAAAGTGAGATAGAAGAGACAGTATGCTAGAAGAAAAGCACTCTGGCCTGCAAAAATACCTGGGAAGCCCCATCGGCATTTCCCAGTAGGAGCACCTTAGATGATTCATAATTAAATAATACCTTCTCATCTTTTGAGAAGGTAAAGCTTAGGAGGAAGGACTTCCTAGAAATGCACAGGACCAAAGCTATACAGGAAACAAGTTATATAACAAATGGTATAGATTCTGTTGGATTTGGTGTTGGACCTCCTTCCCTCAACCTGTGGCTGAATGCAGGTTATTTTATTTATCTACCACCAGTTCAGCCCGGCTTTGCTCATTATATATACTATTGATAACTTCGTGGCAATAGGTATATATGTGTGTATATATATACATATATATATATATGTATATGTATATTAAAAGTTAAATATGTCCAGGTAACCTACATCTAAAATTTCAAGTGTTTAGACCCAAAATTAACGGAAGAGTTTGGTAGAGTCTACAAAGATCAACTCTTTCAACTTTGACCTCTTAGCAGCCAAATTTTCGCCCAAAACTGATTTAAAAGCTTGCTGCATGTCTGAATACTCTTTATGTAAAATTTTAAATGTTTAGTCCCAAAATTGGCTGAATAGTTTGCAAGAGACCGCAGAGGTAAAATCTTTTGAACTAATCCCTTGGCAGCCAAATTTTTGGCTAAAACCCGATTAAAAAGCTTGCCCTATGAATACAATTTATGTAAAATTTCAAATGCTTAGACAAAAAATTGGCAGAGTAATTTGGTAGAGACCGCAGAAGTAAATTTTTTAAAACTTTGAATCCAATTTTGACCCTTTAACATTTATTGTTTTGGGCTCAAATCAAGTTAAAAAGTTTGATCCATGTCCAAGTTACCTACAACTAAAATTTCAAGTGTTTAGATCCAAAATTGGCGGAGGAGTTTGGTAGAGTTTTCAAAAGGTCAAATCATTAAACTTTAACCCCTTAACAGCCAAATTCCTGGCCGAAAACCAATTAAAAAGATTTCCCCAAATCTCAATACCCGTTATGTCAAATCTCGAGTCTGTAGACTGAAAATTGACAGAGTTTCACTTTTATAGATATATAGTTTATATTATAAAACTCAAATCGTCTTGCTTGGGTGTTGAAACCGTCCATCCGGTTTACAGCCTCCGGTTTGAAAAATTCTACGCATGTGTAAATAAATAAAAAACAAAGCCATGAAAAACTGTTTTTAAATTGTCATTTTTTTTTTTTTGCGTTTAAAATATACAAATAAAAATAAAACTGAATGCTATTTGCTTATTTTTTACACTGGCATTTTACGAATTTTATTTCTATTTTTTATTGCAATTTAGAATCGTTAAAAAAACAACAACAAAAAACAAAGCAAAAATATGTTTACGATTTAAACTATTTTCAAAAGTCTTATATATTCTGTAATTGACAGTTTAAAGACGTTAAAATCACGTGTATATATATATAACTCAGATCAGTTTGTTCAGTCGGTGAAACTGATGATAAAAAGAAACTACTTTCAAGACATAATACCATCTAATATTTTTATGAATATAACATAACAAAAAAATCGCACAATAAGCAACTGTTACCAAAGGCAATAAAAGTGACAGTTTATAGTTAACTGGTTCGTTAAAAAGAAAAAGAAATTAAAACCAGTTTACCAGTAAATCCTATTTCTCACTGTTACTAAACGCAATAGCACTTTTTCTTACGTATTTTTTTTTTTTTTTTTTACGATTTAAACTACTTTAAAGTCTTTTTATTGCATTAGATTCCGTAATTGGCAGTTTAAAGACTATAAAATTACATGCAAATATTTATTATTAATTTGAAGATTATGCAAACAATAGACTTTTTAGCCTGTTTAAAACGGGCAAAAGTTATAGCCGTTGACTTATGATAAGTGATTTATGTCACTGGCTTTCATTAAGAGTCGCACTTCTTTGTTTACAAAGCCATACGGCGAAAGTGACGTCAGACAAATTTTAAGGTACGGATTATCAACACTGAATAATGTAGATTTTTTAATCAAATATAAAAATAGAATTTTTGGTAAATTTTTACTTGGTTTTCACCTTTCTTTTAAAATGATGGCATATTTTTTCGGGTATGCTGAAAACGAATATCGCATTTAAATTTTCCACAAATAAGTCGTTTTCCGGATATTAAGCAATATAATTTCTTATGTTGAAGGTGATGGCCATTGTTGTACACGCAAACGCGCATATTTTTTTCATAGATAGCTATGATATACTGGCCCAATGGGTCACGGGTCGTCTAGTATAAACTTAAAAGCATACAATATGCCCTGAAACGATTTAGTTACATTCACAAATAGAAAGTAAAAACTAGTTTAATAAAAGAAAAAAAAAACGAAATTTCAAATGATAAAATAGATTTGTATACAACAGCAATAAATTGTACACAAGTTCAAACAGTACATTAATTTATGACTATTCAATCATTTTTAGTGCCTTGTTCTGAGACTTGGTGCCTTATTTTATTTAATGACATTATTTTGTATGTTCGGCTGAAATATCTCTGAAATTCCAACTTTGATCAGAGATGGTAAGTGTTGATCAGTCAGCTTTGTTCTCTGACGAGTTTTTGCTGATTTCCCAAAGGAAAATAACTGTTCAAGCAGATGAATGGGACAAAACATTGCCATAATTTTCGTGGCATTCTATCTAAAGAATTTTTTTTTTTAACTTTTCAGGAAGGTACAAAAAGAAACCAGGTATTCCCATTTCAAGATATTTTTTTTCTCAGTGTAGAATCCAACTGCATTTCTAATATTTTATTATTGGAATTCTTTTTGAAATGGATAATTTGTATATTTTATTTCGGACTATTATCCTGATCTTGTATAATTGTTGTTTTAATTTGATTACGGCGTTTTATAGTTGTTGTCTCACCACGTTTTAGTCAACTAATTCTCTGGCCGGCATTGGGTAGGATTGAAACCGCTATCTCAAGGCAATGCTCGCCTGAAACTGTAGAAAACGTCGTTAAAACAACAACTATAACAGATAAGGATAATAATCCGAAATAAAATAGGCATTTCTAATAGTTTCAGGTTTTCCTCTTGGCAACAACGGTATTGAAAATAATGGAGAATGGTGTTCGAAAGATAAGAACGATTTCAAGTAAATTCTATACGTAGTGAAGTACACATTTGATATTAGCAGTGTTTATAATTTAGAAGTTTTTTTGTTGCATAATTAACCAAAGTTTCTGTTATCATTATGGAAACATTAACGTTCACAAATGGTTATTCACATCTTGGTTGCTAATCATTTTTCTTGTATTCGTCTGTCATGATTCCCCCAGCTTCTTATTTATACCTTCAAATCATTTATTCACCGTGACTTTCCTTCCAAATCGCTGGCCAGATAAAAGAACGTAGAGAGAAAGGGGGAAAGAGAAGGAGAGAAAGATTAAAATCATTAATTAGTTATATCTTGTCAGCCCATGTAATTAGACATGCTTCCAAACGAACTCCCTTGCTATCACTTCTCTCTTTACAGAAACATTGTTCTTCTTGTACATGCTTGTCACAATTTTCCCAGATGAAGGAAATGCCGTCCTGTAATTAAAGCTTCTTACTCATACCTTAAAAAGACTAAATCGAAACAAAATGATGATTCGTTTATTCATGGCGATCTTCGTTCCAAATCACTGACCAGTGGGGGGGGTGAAGAGAGAGAGAGAGTGGTGATAAAAATCACTTATATTCTATCAACCCATGTCGAACCCTCGCTTCCCTTATTTTGCCCTTTTGTCCTCACATTCCATGAGCGATATTTCTGACAAAGAGGAAAGACTTGATGTTATCCGGGTTGAAATCTATCCATAGAACATTAATCACTGACGAGTTTTATCCTTTAAGTGGTATTTTAGCTCCTTTTATCAAGTAGCTTCATGTTTTGTCCGAAGCGATTTCCATTGAACAATAGATATCCTAAACTCTGAATGCTTTCAAATGAACTCTTATGTTATCACTCTTTTTCTCTTTGAACCATGTGATGTCATATTTGTTTTTAATACCCTTCTGCGGCCTAAATAGTCTGCAACTCATGTTCATCAAGTTGACCTCTTTACTGCCCATTTCCTGTTATTTTCAACTAAATCATATATTAGAAGATCTACTCGCTCATTATCTAACATGTGCATGTAAGAAATTAAACTAAACTTTCATTTAACAACTGCGACTTGTATAAACTTAGATTGTTACACTTGAATGATGTTTTGCCTTGTATTAATAATTTCAAATTATCAGAAACATTTCCAACCATGGCTGACAACACCTTTCCGGAAAGTCGAACGGTCAAACTTTTTGGCTTGACATTCACAGGTAATATGAATTGGAATAAGTACACAAAAGATAGTGCCAAGTCTTCTGCAAAGGAAGTGGGCTCCCTAAATTGAGCTAGAAACCTACTCACATTTGGCAGTATCCTATATCTCTACAAAACTTCCATTTGCCCATCCATGGAGTATTACTGCCTCATCTAGTTTCCTCCGCTTGGATATAGTACCAAAAAGAGTCTCTAAACTAATAGCTCTTGCACTGTCTGACAAGCTCCAGCCCGTCACATCGCTACAGTTTTGCATGCTTGTGCTTGTTTTACAAGTACTTCCATGGAATGTGCTCCGACGAACTTGCTGCACTTGTAGTGATTAGCAGTAAAGTTCCGCCCTTTCATTTTAATGATCTCTGCATGTCAGTAAACTTTCTATTCTAATAGATTCTTCCCTTGGATCACTTGCCTTTGGAATTCCCTTTATCCTCCCTGTTTCCCCTATTGGGCTAACATGAAAAAAAATTTTTTTATTACATTTTCACCCCAAACAAAGCACATTGCCACTTTGATGTAGAGGGCTACTATCAGGGACATAAGCTATGGGGAGTTGTGCAGCAAGATGTCGGTTCACGTTACACTTGAACTTCTGCATGTCAGTACAGTTGGGGAAGCAGGAATCCGGAAGGGAATTCCAAAGTATCGCAGTTCTGAGGAAGCAACTACTGGAGTAGAAGGCTTTCTTACATCTAGGGATCTCAACTGTGAAGGGGTGGGATCTTGCTGCTTGTCGGGGGTATTTAAGTTGAGGGGGTACAAGTGCTTGCAGTTCATCGGAGCATTCACCATTAAAGTACTTGTAGAACAGGCAGAGGGATGCTACATTTCGTCGATGGAACAGAGGCTGAAGCTTAGATGACAGTTCAGGACCTATTAGGTTAGTGACTCTCTTTTGAACCTTGTCTAGGAGTGAGAGACTAGTAGCAGATACACCAGCCCAAATATGACAACGATACTCCATACATGGGCGAATGGTGGCCTCATAGAGGTACAGAACACTTTCGGGCATTAGTAGCTTTCTAGAACCTACCTTTTTTGCAGCGGTCCTGGCAATGCTCTCAATGTAATTTTTCCAACTCATGTTTCTTGTGAATGTTAGGCCGAGGCGTTTAAAAGATGTACTTTCAGATAAAAAGTCTTTGGCCATTGCTATTGGTGGTAGATAAGGTTTCTTGTAGGTATTGAAGGAAACAAGTTTAGTCTTGGCAGCATTGAATGTGACCTTCTATTTTTGTCCCCATTCCACTACGGATCGGAGGTCATCCTCTAGTGTTTTAGCCATTTCTTTAGATATGTGTTCATTTGTTTTCCTGTCATGTCTGTTATAGAGCGTAGTGTCATCAGTATATATACCCATATCACAGACAATTTTGTCCGGGAGATAATTTATGAATATTAGGAATAATAGAAGTCCAACGATAGACCCCGGAGGCACTATCGAATTTATATCATATTGTTTAGATGTACGACCATCGAGGACAACCTTGATTTTTCTCTTATCTAAGAAGGATTTAATTATGTTAACTATTCTTCCAGTGATACCGTATGATCAAACTTTCCTGAGAAGACCTTCGTGTCATACCCTGTCAAAAGCCTTAGATATATCTAGAGCTACCGCTCTACCCTCCCCTGCTTTGTCAAGTGAATGGTATATATGCTCAGAGATTACAGTTAGGATGTCTGCCGTGGAACAAGCTTGCCTAAATCTATAATGTTGGTCGGTCAGAAGATTTGCATCTGTAAGATGATGGACTAGAGCTTGGTTAATTATGGACTCAAATATTTTGGCGAAAAGTGGGAGGAGGCTAATGGGGCGGTAATTTACTGGGTCAGTTCTTTCGGCATTACTTATGCTATCTACAGTGTAACCAACTTTCATCTTGTATTTCATCCGTGTTTTCACCTTTCATCTGTAGCACTGCATGCCCTTTTCTACAGACTGACACAAATATTCACAAGAGGCCGGTTCAGATTCGAATCATTTCTTCTTTCACGATGGTAGCGAGCGATAACAATATAAAATAATACATGGCATGATATAAAAATGGATGCACAAGAAAATAATCATTATTTCTTTCTATATGGTCTCTGATGAACACACTTATTAGCATAATGCTCATATTTAACGGTATCCAAGACATTTCCCTCAACTGACACACACACTCCTACGCAGACTTTTCAGAATTTATTGTACACATTTTTCCATGTTTCTTTGTTATGGCTTTAATGCTCCCTATATTAGGTTGAGCATTTGGGAAGTGATATATAAACTACCATTAGCATATGAAGCGATGCTCTTTGTGCAAACAAACTGAGCTTAGGTATTTGGACAATGTCAAGAGATTGTTAACTCACTGCCCACATAGCACAGCCGTATGGAGCAATGGTTAGAAGCTCCAACTGTCGTTTGGGCGATTGGGTTTCGATCCTGGCTTGACGTAGTTGCTTGTCTAACCGCACTGATGAGGCTCATCAGTGATGAGCTGTAGAACAGTACTATATGTGGATGAGATATAATATATATATATATATATATATATATATATATATATATATATATATATATATATATATGATTGTGGATTTATTTTTTACTTTTTGCATGCATGTATATGAATAACTTACTTTTATGCACGTAAAAATATTAAAATAAAAAATATTTAAAATTTATATATATATATATATATATATATATATATATATATATATATATATATATATATATATTTTAATAGTTAAATACCTACAGACACTAGTGTTTCATCTTTTCGGGAATCTCCAGTGCAGGCTGTCACGATTAATACCAGTCGAACGATTCGAACTCGGCGACACGAGACATCTCTGGCTCGATTAGCAAAGACCGTATCCATTCCGCTACCATTAAACGCGTGAAATAACGTGGAATTTAAACATTATAATTTTAAATGTTCTTTACATCAGTCAGACAGTGATCTAATCGTTATACGATGATCTATGCATATATATATATATATATATATATATATATATATATATATATATATATATGAGAGAGAGAGAGAGAGAGAGAGAGAGAGAGAGAGAGAGAGAGAGAGGATGAGATGTTTTCCAAGGATCTGCGAGCGAACTCGGAAGTTTATTTTGTCGATATTTTTTCGGACTTAATGATAGATGTTGTAAATTATGTACGCATTTTTATGTTTATTGTTTCAGTGTTGCTTCTTTGTTTCATTCATAAACGCTTATATTAGAACATTTATGAATGGGGAGAGACGTTTAACTATATGAAAGACGTTTCCATTAACTTACACACACTCACACACACATTCTTTTTCAGACTTTATTGTATACATGTTTATAGATACAATCACAGAGCGAATCCTGCTAAGCTTGTCAGGAATAAATATTGTTTGCATACATTATCGTTTCCGCGCTGTTTCTTTATTTCAATTGTAAATTCTTGTATTGCATGAAGCTTGCTAACCCCTTCCCTTCACATCCTTATGAACATAATTTCGTGTCTTAACAAACTTCATCTTTTTAGTACCGTGTGACCCGACAACCAGCAAACGTCTGTGTAGAATGGAACATCGGCTTGTTGACTTCTTCGTTCAGTAACATGCATTATAACTTAAGAATGTTATTTTATTAAAAAAATATAATTTTAATAAAAAAAAATCATTTTCTTACAAAATCATTACTTCTCAGCTCACTCTTCTAAAAATTTTCTTTGAAAGTCAACAAAGACACGCATGCACACAAAAAAATAATATCCATTCATTTAAGAAAGCAGCGCGGACCATCTAATATATAACGTAAAAGTTGTCTATATGTTCAACTTAGAGTAAAAAGAAAAAAACCCTACAAAACAGAACTCTACAAAGTTGGTAAATTCTTGACCAGCGTTGCCCTGGATGAATAATAGAATTAATAATTATTAATTCTATTAATATTAATTTGGGAGTCAACTGGGTGAGGTTTCGTCAGGGGATGGAGTCAGTTTTTCAGTGTTATTAACGATTCTGCTCTAGATCTGCCATGCTCCCACCGGTGAAATTTTTATTCCTGAAAATTTAAAAATGTGAAATTTTTATTCCTAAAAATTTAAAAATGTGAAATTTTTATTCCTAAAAATTTAAAAATGGGAAATTTTTATTCCTAAAAATTTAAAAATGTGAAATTTTAATTAATGAAAATTTAAAAATGTCAAATTTTTTACCATACGTACTTTACAGATGCATTCGCATGCTTTTCTATATTGGAATGTGATAAAATATAAATCATTTCTAAATGTAAAAAAATATTTTGAATTTTTTTTTTCAGTGAAACAACAGTTTAAATTAAGAAAAAAACCTGCAATTTTGGATTCATTCAATATTGAACCTGGCCAGTACCAGTTTTGTCTGGTAGCTGTCTCTCTACAATCTTTTCCTGAAGGAAAGAGATTTCATGGACATATCAAGTTCACAGATGGTCCTCAGTTATATGTAGAGGAGATGATGATGTTAGGTTTTTGTTGTTCTTTCAGAACGATGCTGACATTCTCCTACATGCAGCGCCTGGTATTCCCAATGTTCACCCAACCGGTACTAACCAGGCTCAATATTGCTCAGCTTGGATTATCTAACAAGAACTAGATGTGTCAGCGTGATTATGCCATATATATAATCAAAAATCAATCCAACAGAATCTGGACCATTTCGGTGGCCTTGTATCTGTTGGGCTGAGGTATTTGTCTGACCTAGTTCTAGGATGTCTACTCTCCCAGTCTTTGACTCCCCTCTTTGGAGTGGGGTAAGTCTATTGTTTACTGCCTTAGGCGCTTTGGCTGAATAATGAAATTTTTTAAAACGTTAAAGTGCTCTTTCTTTAGAGGTTAACTTGACTTTCACCACTTTTTATCCTTGTATGCACCTTCTTGTAGTGGCGGAAGTAAATATAGGTATTCAGTCGGGAAATATTAATATTTACCATGTACAAGAACAGGCATGTGAACTTACATGTGATTTTTGTAATGATGACGTAATGACGGCAACTTTAATTTCTTCATGTATGGCACAAGGTCGAAACTAGTGTTGAGACGATTAATTGGAATCGAAATCGGGAATCAGAAGAATCAGAAAGTTTTAAGCCTAATTTACGATACCAAAACCAAGCTTTTTTGTTTTTAATTTAATATTTGGTTTAAAACTAAATTTTTATAGGTACTGGCAAAAATGGCTGAATAAAAATAGGGGGACAAAGTTTTGAAAGTCGATTTATACATTTTTGGGGAGGTTTCCGACTACTTTTGGATTGTATTTGAAAGATTAAAGACTGAACTTAATTTCCAAAAGGAAAAAAACAAAAACCAATATGTGTACACATGAAAAAAAGTTATGAAAAATGTTTTCACAGTGAGCTAACCAATTCAACTAAATTTTATAATTTAAATTTTAAATTTATTGTAAAAATCCTTTGAAAGATAAATATTATTTTTCTGGGTCTATTTCAAAGATAATTAGTAGAGTGCTAAGATATTGAATTAAAAAAAAACACCTTGTTTGTACAAAAATAGAGATTCTCGCTTTGCAGAATGTCAACAAAACTGAACTCTCTAAAGATCGATTATATGGAAGCCCAAAATTTCAGACAGTCAAAAGGCTGTCTGAAAATGATTTCAAGTAGTTAAAGGAGGGTAGGGGGTGCTGGTTTTACGACTATGAGTAAAAAACTAAAATGGTGGGATCCTTCTATCGATCCAGTAGATATCTCACTGCTGATGCAATTCTCTATCTATATAAAGCCAGATACGTCCAAGGATGGAATACTGTTGCCACATATGGGCAAGAGCTGCTAGAAAAGATTTGTCCTGCCTTGATAGGGTTTAAAATAGACTTTGTGGCCTGGTGGGAGACGTCCTTTTCTCTTCGCTGCAACCTCTATCTCACAGAAGAGATGTTGCGAGTTTGTCTCTGCTTTATCGTTATTTTTATGGAAAGTGTTTAACTGAGCTTCTATCTATGGTCCCCTCTCGCCAAACTTTCACAAGAAACACTAGACTAGCTGAAAACATTATCAATAATTTTCCCCACTCTTTATCTGTGCCTAAACCTAAACATAGATTCCATGATCAAAGCTTCTTTCTTAGAACTGCACGTCTGTGGAATTGTCTTCCGTTTTCCTGCTTTCCAGCTGTCTATAATATGGTTGTCTTCAAGTCCAACGTGAACAAGTTTCTGATGAGCCGTTCCACTTAAGTTAACAAATTTACCGAACTTCCATTACTATCGATTACTATATTGTTCTTTTGACTACTGTACACTCTTTAACCCTTATCCTTGAGTGGCCTATCGGCCTTGATAAGTGGTGACGCCCATGTAAAAAAAAAAAAAAAAAAAACTATTAATAACACATTTCAGGTAAAAATGACACCAGAAAATGGTATGGTAACAATTCTTTTCTGTCTCTTTCTTATTTCCTTATGCTTTGCAGTATTTTGATTTATAAAATAAGTTATTTATTAGTTTATTTCTTTTTCTTGTTTTATTTAATAAAAAAAAACAAACGAAAAAACACACAGAGGCCTGTTAAATTGTTTGTGTAAAAAATCAAATAATATTTTGTCAATTTACAAATAACTACTGCAAATTGGCTTTGTCTAAAACGATAAATATTCAAACAATTACGAGAAAAATATTTGAGAAAAAAGAAATACAGGATGGAATGATAAAATTATCGCCCTAGAAAAGACATGATTCCATTTCCGTTTGATAAAAACTGGCTTTCTATTTTTATTGCAGACCATCTACTAGTTGGTCAGTTGGGTACAAATCCCAAGAATGATAGGAGCCTTCTGTCATGTCTGAAAGTGACACAATGTTCAACGAGCTAGATCAGAGATGCACCATTGTACAACTCATGCTCTCTAATGATCCAAGTTATTACAACAGGACCATTGCCAGCACCCTCAAAACACAAATCCGGACGTTTCAACACTCGAGTGCACTGCTCAACGAAGTTTCTGGTCACAGTTATGGTCTTTGGTGTGGTTTCAAGCGAGAGTCACATTATGCCACCTCACATCTTCGAAATCGGCTTGAAAGTCAACACTAAATTGTACCTGGATATGCTGAAGAGTGTGGTGATCCCCTGATGCAATCAGATGGCCGCTGGCAGACCCTGGATGTGGCAGGAGGACTCAGCACTGACCCATGTCCAAAGAGACTTAGGCTTGGCTTCAGAAGGAGTTCTACGACTTTGTACCCTTCTCTCAATGCACCCCATCCTCCTCCGACCTGAACCTGCTAGACTAAATTTGGTCATACATCGAGAAAATCATCAACATGACCTCCCACAAAACCAAGGCTAGCCTGATCGCTGCCATCTACCGAGTATTCACCAAGCTCCCGCTGGCACTTGTGGAAAAGGTATGCTCCTAGTTTTGGACCCGTATTGAGGTGGTGATTGAGGCTGAAGGTAGCTACATTGAATAGATTATCTACTACATAACCAAGTTACTTGAATTGATTTTTTCAAATAAAATGGTCGAGATAAGGAGAAAATATCTCATTCTGAATCTGTCAATCGAAGAATTGTGTAAAAAGAGATCTTTTGTTACGTCTTGCATTATTTATGGAATGGTTAGTTTTTGTTTCCTTTTTTTACTTTTGTCCCATCCCCAGCCTCTTCCCCTGTAGCTCAACTCGGTTTCTTAAAAGATCTTCTACCGGGATGATTTGTATTTGTTTGGAGACTTCATGTTTACATTTGTGTCCTACAGAAAAACGAAGTCTTTTTTTTTTCTTCTTTACAATTTTTTATGATTCATTAATGTTTTTGTTTTTTTTTATAAAATAGAAACTGCAGCATAGAGGGCAAAAAAGTCTTCTTTCGGGGGTTTATATACATAAATGTTTCCCTCTGTTTTTTTCTATTTTTTTTTTTTTTTTTTTTTGTGAGCGAAATGAAATCTAAGTAAGAAATCAACTAGAGAATCAAAATAGAAGACGCGATGATTCACGTGAGTCGAAAATGTGAACAAAGAGTCAAACACGAAAAGCAACCATAATAAGCTCAGAACGAATTGTGAAGCAGATAAAAAAAGAATTGTGTTATTCGCCATCTTTGATTTTTTTCAAAACTCATATTCACCCCAAACAAGGCAAATTGCTACTGTAAATTATGGACCATATCTACAGGGGCACTCTAAGTAGGGAGTTGAGCAGCGAAATGTTTATTCACATCACATTTAAATTTCTGCGTGTTAGTACAGTCAAGGACCCAAGAGACGAGCGGAATTCCAAAGTCTAGCAGTCCAAGGCTTTTCAGCATCGATGGACGGTAAAAAGGTGTGGGATTTTGCTGATTGTTGGGTTATTTGAAGGTATTTACATCAAGGGAGTACAAGTGCTCAGAGTTCGTTGGAGCACATACCATTTCAGTACTTGTAAAACAAGCACAGGGATGCAACATTGTGGTGATGGGACAGGGGTTGGAACTTGGTTGACAGTGTGGAACCTATTAGATTGAAGACTCTTTTTGGACTTTGTCCAATAGAGAGAGTCTAGCGGTTGATGCACCCGCATAAATGTGACAATATTCTATGCATAGGCAGATGGTGGCTTTGTAGAGATATAAGACACTGACAGGTGTGAGTATTTTTCTTGCATGGTACAGGGAGTCCGCATCCTTTTCAGCAACCTTGGCAAATATTTTGTTAGAAAATTTCAGTCCAAGTGAACTGTACGGTTGTATTTTTAAAATAATATCCTACCTTACTCTAAGTACCTTGTTTCTGTCTTTTAAAAATATCAACGTTCTACCACTAAAAATATCAACGTTCTACCACTAAAAATATCAACGTTCTACCACTAAAAATATCAACGTTCTACCACTAAAAATATCAACGTTCTACCACTAAAAATATCAACGTTCTGCCACTAAAAATATCAACGTTTTGCCACTAAAAATATCAACGTTCTGCCACTAAAAATATCAACGTTCTACCACTAAAAATATCAACGTTCTACCACTAAAAATATCAACGTTCTACCACTTGTAAATTAAATGTCGTTCTGTAGTAATTTAACAAGAATTGACCCACTATTGGCAAAGCAGCTAAGAAGTGGTTCATCGAAAAACATGACTTTTTTTCCAATCTTCCACAGCCATACCCTTTATGAATCCGATAAAAATTTAATCGATCTTGAATATTTTTTTGTGTAAAAAAATAACTTTCTTGCAGACCTTTTTGGCATCAATCCTTTCGTAAACAACCGCCGGTGTAGTGTGCGATTTGAAGCCTCTACATCATTACTGGATCATTCCTTCAGTAATTGTTGACTATTATCTTGCCGATCAGACAAAGTAAGTCACACCAGATATCGATCATCCTTTAAATAATCTAAAAAAAATCAGCAACCATCTACTGGTTAGAAGCATTAATTGATATTAAAACAAATAAAACTGAAGAATAAATGAAGGCAGATTAAGTATTAAATTTATACAAATCTAAATGTAAATTATTTTTTGATTTGAAAATGATTTCAAGTATAATTTTAATATGATTTCTGATTAGTACTCGGAATTTTTATGGTGTTGCAAAACCTTTGAAAAGAACTGTAGGTTCGAGCAAGCGAATATTTGAAAAAGTAGAAGGGAACGAAGTCAGTTTTTTTTTTAACATTTTCTGAACATATCATACAAGCTCTATGGATAAGGGTGTTGATGGCAAATATTTTCGTAGGTTTCCATGAAAAGAGTCTTTTATCTGGCTGTCAAAAACCAGATATTTATTTTCGTTATGTTGACGACACTTTTTATCTGTTCAACAATGAAATGAAAGCGGATACCTTTTTTGCATCCCTTAATAATATTCACCCAGTTCTAAAATTTACTATAGAAAAGGAAAGTAATTCTTCCCTTCCTTTTCTAGATGTACTGGTTTGTAAAACACCTTCCGTTTTCTTGACTTCCATCTACCGTAAACCTACGTTCGCTAGTCTTTACACACGTTGGGAGTCTTTTTGCCCCACCAAACAAAAATATAATCTTATCAACACCCTTATCCATAGAGCTTGTATGATATGTTCACTGACCAAATTAAATAATGAAGTCAAATTTATTACCAAGACTCTTTGCAATAATGGTTTACCATTGCAAATCGTGGAATCTATAATTAGAAATAAAATTTCTAATTTCAATAAGATTAAACAGGCATCTGTGGACAAATGCCCTATCTACCTACGCCTACCTTGGCTAGGTAATATTAGTGAAAGATTTGCCAAGCAAATTTCTTCTGTCGTACAACAATGTTACTTTGCATCAAATACCCGTGTTGTTTCTTTATTGTAAACCCATTTTGTCTTCAATTTGTAAAGACGTTCCCCCCATAACAATTCTATTATTTATATTTAAATGTAGCTGTGGTGTGCGCTACGTCGGGCGAACGTCTCAAAGATTAGATAATAGTGACCCCTTAACATTTATTGTTTTGGGCTCAAATCAAGTTATTAAGTTAGATCCATGTCCAAGGAACCTATACCTAAAATTTCAAGTGTTTAGACCCAAAATTGTCGGAGGAGTTTGGTAGAGTTCTCAAAGGTCAAATCGTTGAACTTTGACCCCTTAACAGCCAAATTTCTGGCCGGAAATCGATCACATCGATTTTCCCAAATCTCAGTACCTCGTATATTAAATTTCGAGTCTGTAGACTAAAAATTGACAGATTATTGCGTAGGGAAATGTACACAAACACGTTCACATATATATATATATATATATATATATGTATATATACCCGTTCACATACACCTTTTCATGATTAGTCGACTTCCCAGACACGATTTCGGAACAACCTGTTTGTTGAGGGACATCACGTCTCTACGAAAGATGAACCGCTTTTTCTACCTATATTAGACATTAAGAGGAGATTATAGATAGATATATATGTATAAATACCCGTTCACATACACTTTTTCATGATAAAGATAGAACCAAGAATTAGATGGAATCGACAATTGCATCGACAATGGACAACACCAGACCCAAAGTGGGTTTCGATGTACTGCATCTCATCAGTGACATGCTCTGACATAGGCGTGAACCCAGGTTGTCGCACGCATGAAGTGTGCAATACTGACGACCTAACAATATGGGCCACGGCACAATCTACTGGCTATGCCTCGATTTTAATTTTTATATTTTTATCTAGTTCTACATTCTACTATGTGACAAGTCACGTGTCCTATATAATTAAGATAGTTACTGCTGGTATGCAGGCGGTAGATATCACATCTACAAACATTAACTGAAATTAGCCGACTCCGTGGCCCATACAATTAGGTCGTCGGTATTGCACACTGCGACGACCTGGGTTCGCGCCTATGTCGGAGCACATCAATGATAAGATGCAGTACATCGAAACCCACTTTGGGTCTGGCGTTGTCCGTTGTCGATACAATTGCTCGATTCCATCTAATTCTGGGTTTTAGTTTAAATGTATGTGAACGGGTATTTATATATATCTATCTATAATCTCCTCTTAATGTCTAATATATATATATATATATATATATATATATATATATATATATATTATTTTTAGAATATAATTTAAATATAAATTTAATATATTTTAAGAACAATATATATGCCGTTCCCCATATGGGGGTACCAAATTAGTTAAAGGGAAAATTATTCCTAACTCGCGTTTAGGGAAGGAAGTCATTATTCAAACACGACTGAGTCTTTTTTTCCGATTTTGTTGGATAATTTTTCAATTTGCCGAGCAGTCTTTTTTTTTTAATTTCGGTTGGCATGTTGCATATTATGGCACCCAATAGTTGTTGTTCGGCCATATTTTTATCAAGTGTTTTCAATTAGTACCTCCGATCGTCATCAGGAACGATTGTTGTTGAGGCTTAGTGTATTTATAGTTATTTCTATTTTTATTATCATTATTATTGGTTCTAAAGGTAGGTTAGGGTTAGGGTAAGGGCGAATTATTTATTTTTAAATTTGATTTTCTTATTTTATATTTTACTAGCAAAACTACTCGTCGTGGACTGGGTTCAAAAACAGCCTACAGAAAATGAACTCTGATTTATGAAAGTATGATAGGTTATGAAAAGGAAGAGTTGTAAAGATATAGCTTCGAATTTGGGGGTATCAAAACCAAAGCAAAACATGATGAAAATAAAAATAAAATAGATGAACCCCATAATTTATTATACCATACCTGTTCACACTGAAACACTTATCACAATATTCTGTAGATCTATATTAAAAAACCTTGTTAAACTTTGTGACATATTTCCATTCTATGGAGGTCAGGCGCGAACGAACACCCCATAATTTTATTATACCATATTTCTTCAAACTGAAGCATAATTATCAAAACTTACGCAGATAGATATGAAAAGTCTTTATTAAAGTTTGTGCCTATTTCCATTCTATGGAGGCCAGACGCGAACGCAAACCCCACAATTTTATTATAACCATTCCTATTTACGTTAAAACATACTTATCAAAGTATTATTATGTACAGCTATATCAAAAACCCTTTAGACGCTTTTTTAAAATTTTTAAATTTTTTATTTCCATACTTTGTGGACCAGGCGCAAACCCCACAATTTTAATGAATCATCATTATGCCAGATGAAACATACCCATTCCTGTGTCGCGATACATCTTCTATCATTATATGTGATCAGTTTTCTATAATAGTCAACCATATAGGAGCCTATTCATGACCAGACACACACACAGACGTTCAGCTTTATATTATAGATTTATTTATTGTTAGTTGTTGAATACGTTCATCTATTATCTACCTGCCTTGACTTCACCTGCACTGATTGAAGAGCAAGAGGATACTCCATCTTGCCAAGGAGTTTGCATTGGCTAGCGAGGGGAAGGATCCACCTTACTGCTTCTGATGGTGGAGTTGCTTCCACGCCAGCACTCTAATATATAAGGTGCCTTCAATAAGTTTTCAGACTTTTTGTACAGGATTTAAAATTGTCCTAAAGGCTTGGAAATTCAGTAGGTTATTGCTATACATTTTATGAAATAACTGACCAATTTTTATGATTTCAGGTGCAAATGGAAGAGTAGAGCAGGAATTGTAATACACCCAACTAAAGCCTGATTATCACAGCTAGTAAATTTCAAAAATGCAATCTGTACGTGAGAACACATTCGAAGAATAATGTATATATCTATAAAAGTGTCTGTGTGTGTACATTTCCCTACGCAATAGCTGTCAATTTTCAGTCTACAGACTCGAAATTTGATATACAGGGTACTGAGATTTGGGAAAATCGATGTGATCGGTTTTCGGCCAGAAATTTGTCTGTTAAGGAGTCAAAGTTCAACGATTTGACAATTGAGAACTCTACCAAACTTCTCCACCAATTTTGGGTCTAAACACTTGAAATTTTAGATATAGGTTCCGTAGACATGGATCTAACTTAATAACTTGATTTGAGCCCAAAACAATAAATGTTAAAGGGTCTTGATAGGGGTCAAAATTTAAAAAATTGACCTTTTTTTTTTGTTGCTCAACGTACACCTCCAGACACCCGGGCAACGTCGGGCTGAAATGCTAGTATGCAATAAAAATTATGTTTTAAACTGGGAAAAATGTCACGATAACGTATAAGATGCTTCAGACTGATTTTGGACCATCTTGCATGAACCGAGCATCAGTTTTTGAGTGGCATAAGAGATTCAAGGAAGGCAGCGAGTTTGTGAGGAATGATGAGAGGTGTGAGAGGAGTCATCATTATGATGCAGTCCATCGGTCTTGATGATGACTAGTCGAGGCCTCAGTGCTTTATCCTTCGGTATTGGCATAGTCTTCTTTCTGTGTGAAACTTCCGATCACAGGCACTACATATGTGGGTGCCAGGGTTGTGTCGTCTATAGTGTCTCAGCTCTAAGGCTTCTCCAATCTTTCTCTCTATTTCTTTCTTTCCTCTGTGGAGACTGTTCCGCCAACCACTCCTTTCTTTGGCTTGTTCCTCCCAACTCTCAACATTTATGTTCATTGCCTTCAGGTGCCGCTTTGTTACATCTTTGTAGCGAAGCTTCTGACCTCCTACCTTGCGGGTTCCATTTTCCAGTTCCCCGTAGAAGATCATCTTTGGAATTTGGTTTTCTTCCATTCTGACAATGTGCCTAGTCCATTCTTATTGAGGACGATCTGTGAGATGTAATTGGTGCTAAAATGTTCCTATCATGCTAAACTAACTGAAATAGTTGTTTTACGACAGAATTTTTTTTTCATATCAATTGCAATGTCAGTTTTTGAATATTTCGTGTTTCAAAATAATAGAACAATGCAGGTAAGTAAACAGGTTTTTTTAATTGACACAAATACAAATAAAATTAATCAATATTTAGTAGCAGCACCTTTTGCCTTGATAACAGCATCAATTCACCGAGGCATGGAATCAACAAGATTCTCGCAATCATGTGTAGACACTGAATCCAATGTGTTCGGGATTGCAAGGGTAGTAGGTTTTTCTTTGCGGAGTTTCCTCTTTATTTGGTCCCACAAGGCTTCAATAACGTTCAAATCTGGCGAGTTCGGCGGCCATTCAAGAACAGGGATCGATCGTTCTCGCAGCCAGGAAGACATGGTGTTAGTAGAAAAATGATGTCTGTAGCCTCCCTGTCAAACTGGTTATCCAACACTGGCAGTAAATTAGCTTCCAGGATCTCTTGGTACACTTTTGCGTTTATAGTTCCTTTGATGAAGCATAAATTACCAACACCTTTAGGACTCATATAGTCCCAAACCATGCAAGACTGCGGGAATTTCACAGACTTCTTAGCGCATTCTTGGTTATACTATTTCATTGGTTGCCAAAGCAGATACAAAATCGAGACTCCTCTGAAAAGCAACTGCTCATCAAACCTGGACTACAGACGAATGGTGCCGTGTGATCTTTTCAGATAAGTCTCAATTTTGTATTTCCTTCGGCGACCAAGGACCACGTGTTTGGCAAAAAAACCATGGAATGGTATAACCAAGAATGCGTTAAGAAGTCTGAAGTTCCCGCAGTCTTGCATGGTTTTGGGCTGTATAAGTGCTAAAGGTGTTGGTAATTTATGCTTCATCAAAGAAACTGTAAACGCGAAAATGTACCAAGATATTCTGGAAGCTAATTTACTGCCAGTGTTGGATAACCAGTTTGACAGAGAGGCTACAGACATCATTTTTCAACATGGCTTGGCACCGGTGCACTCTTCCTGGCTCATGTCTTCCTGGCTCAGAGAACGATCGATCCCTGTCCTTGAATGGCCGGCGAACTCGCCAGATTTGAATGTTATTGAAGCCTTGTGGGAATAAATAAAGAGGAAGATTGCGAGAAGTTTGTTGCTTCCATGCACCAGCGAATTCTGTTATCAAGGCAAAAGGTGCTGCTACTAAATATTGATTAATTTTATTTGTATATATATTAATAAAAAAACTAATTTGCTTACTTACCTGCCTTGTTCTATTATTTTGAAACACGAAATATTCAAAAACTGACATTGCAATTGATATGAAAAAAACATTCTGTCGTAAAACAACTAATTCAGTTAGTTTAGCATGATAGGCATATTTTAGCACCAATTACATCTCACAAATCGTCCTCTAAGAATTTAGCGCCAAAAAACATGATGTTCTAATTAAAAAAACCTGTTTACTTACCTGCTTTGACCAGCACGAGTACATCGGTAATTGCTGCAGTCTTTGTGATCATCTTTGTTTTTATAAATTGGGATGATCATGAAATCTAAATTCTTGTGGCAGCGTTTTGCTATTAGTTGGTGGAGTTTTCTCATGAATTGTTCTCCACCGAACGTGTATACTTCGATTGGTATGCCATCAATTCCTGGAGATTTGTTCATTTTAGTTTTATCAATTGCTTCTCTTACTTCCTCAAGAATTGGTGTCATTCAGGTCCATCTGCTGCAGGAAGACTATTGTGTGACTTAAGATCTCATCTGTATTGGATTCTACATTCTAGGGTGCCAAAGTACTCTTGCCATCACTGAATTATCTGTTTTGGTTGGGTCTGATAAGAGAGTGTTAGTCATCTGGGCTCTAGGGCCATACACTTCCTTCAGTGATCTGAAGAAACTTGCAGAATTGTTTTCCTCTGCTTGCCTTTGCATATCTTCAGCCTTTTTCAGCCACCAGGTGTTTTCCATTTCCCTTAGTTTTTTCTGGACTTCTCACTTGTTTCAGCTTCTGATTTTCTCTAGTCGGGTTGCTTAGCTTTGATTTTAATGCTCGGTTTCTTTACATCTGTAATTTCTTGGTCATTCCCATTGAACCAGTCCACATTTCACTTTTTTGTGTAACCAAGTACCTCCTCCGCAGCGGAAAATACAGGCCTGCTTAGCAAGTCCCATATTTGTTCTGGTGAATCAGAATCATCAATGATTTCTTCCAATGCTGAGTTGATTGCAAGTTGTAGTTTATCTCGCCATTTTCTATCTCCGAGCTTTGATGTGTCTATCTTTCTCTTGCGCTTCGTTGTTGCCCTGCTGTATGCAGGTTTTATGGTGAACTTAAAGGTAGTCTTGCTTAGGTAATGGTCTGTTTGGCAATCTGGTCCTCACATAGCTCTTGTGTTCTTGGCATCTTTGAGGTCCTTCCTTCTTGTGATAACATAATCTAGGAGATGGCGTCTCTTTGGCCTAGGATGTTCCCAGGAGTAGTTATGGTTATCCGAATGTTGAAAGTAAGTGTTTGTAATTGCCAGTTCAAACTCCATGCACAAACAGAGCAGCAGTTCTCCATCTGAATTGAGATTTCCCTTTCCAAACTTTCCGAGAACAGGGTTCCATGTATTGTAGTGATGACCCACTCTTGGTATTGAAGTTACTGAGGAAAACTAGCTTATCGGCTGCCGGGACGTTTGCTGTGGTGTCTTTCAGCTGAGAGTAAAAAGCCTCCTTTTCCTTGTCTGGGTAGGTCATTGTCGGTGCATAGACATTGATGATGTTATGGTTATAGGATGTGGTGATTCGCAGTCTTATTCTTCCGGAGACTCCACTGGGGCTGTTTGTGAGTCTACTGGCTATTTCTGATCGTAAAAGTGACTCCAGCTCTTTTACAGGACAGCTCTTCCAGAAATAGGTTCTTCCTGCTTCTCTCAGTTGTCCCTCCCCACTGAGTCTTGTCTCCTGTATTTTGTATTTTCAAGCTCCAGATCTATGAGTGCTGTTCTTCTATGTGGTCTGTCACTCAAGTCCGTTCCATGTAGCGATGTTCAAGTCTTGAGTGTTGTTATTTCTTCTGTTGTTACCGTTGGAGTGGAGAGCCACTGCCTGCGGTTTGACAGTCAGATGGTCTTTGGATGAGCTTTGTTTACCTCACCTTTTATAGAGGTGTCCCCTTTTAGGGCAAGCAGTGCTATCCCTGAACAGGGCTACTTGGTCATCCGTGCAGCTGCCTCAAGGTATCGTTGTCCACTCGGTACACCTGTGACCATCACACACGACCGCCTATGTGCAGACGTTGGACTAGTAGCTCCCAGCTCTCACACCTGTCACCATTATCCTCACTTCATCGCCACAGGAATTTCCACCTTGGCTCCTAACTTGCTTGCACAGTTTAGGTGTAGTATCTATTGCGTATCAGATAGACACCTTCTGAACCTCCAATGCTCATGTCTTTGCAAGGCAGCAGTAGGATTTGAAGTCAGAGTTCCCATCTTTTAGCCTTTTGCTGTGATAAGGCCAACAAGACAGTATTGTTTGATTTTGGGGGTTGTTCCCCTAGTCTTTGCCCAACCAAGGGAACCCACAAGACAGTGGGGTAGGGGTTGGTAGTGTGCCAGGGCATGTCCACACATCAGTCGGCCATAACGCACTACCTCTGTGGTCCCCTACTACTCAGAGATCTCCCATAGGTTTAGCCTGAGGCTGCAAGGCACCCTGTGAGAGGAGTAAGAAAGTCGGAACACCAGAGTGGATTGGTCAGCGGGGAAACTGTACACACAATTATTTATGAGATACTGAAGATGCGTAAGATTAGTGTAAAATTTGTTCCGACCCCCAAGATCGCCATTAAAGATGGCTTTTCATGTAGTAAGAACATCTCCATAGAAGATCCTAAATTACTCTATATGTGCTTCCGGGTTGCATTTGCTCACACTACTATGTTTATATTTTCCCTCTATCGCCCTCACAGCAGCAGAGTTATTATCTTTAAGAGCATATCTGAGAAAATTGACCACATCCTGTCTGCTCATCCTTTGGCTAACATTCACGTCTGTGGAGTTGTTAACGATTTCTGTCACGATTTCTCCATTGCTTATGACCTCACTCAGATTGTTTGCGAACCCATGCGGTGTCCGATACTGACGGTCAGTGTGCAAGTATCCAAGACCATTTCCTCAAAACTTGCCCTGAGCTATGTTTATCTTCTATTCTGTCTCCACTGAGATCTTCCGACCACTCTTGTATCAGTTAGAATAAAAACGAAATGTAATAAGTCTTCAGACGTACCTCTCCATCGTACAGTATATTGATACTCTCTGGCTGACTGGGATAGCTGCTGTACATTTATACAGATCTACCTCTGCGTTCCATGTTTAAAAAAAGATGTGTCCTCTATAGTATCAGACCTGATGGAATGGTTAATTGTAGGTATAGACTGTTTGATACTCTCGAAAAAATTCCAGCAAAAACCTAACAGCCAACCGTGGTTCTTTCTGGAATGTGCTGCTGCCATTGTGCACAGAAATCACTTTTTCCATTGCTTCCAACGTAATAGATGCACTAAGACTAAAGCCGCTTTCAGAACTGTCAGCAACTACCGAAAAAGAGTAATGAAGAATGCAAGAGAGTTGTATGCTCAGTCCGTCAAGTCCAAAGTCGCTGAACAGCAGCTTGGTTCCCACCAGTTTTGGCAAATAGTAAACAAGATCCTGAACAGAAGCGTGTGCTCTATCCCAACTATTATCAACGGACCTGAGGTAATTTCGTCAGCATCAGACAAAGCCAAACTCTTTGCCAAGAACTTTGCAGCTAATTCTACCCTATGCGACCAAGGCCGCCAACCCCCCATATTTCCTCCTGTATCAGAAAACATGCTATGCGACATACAAATATCTGTGCATGATGTCACTAATCTAATAAAAAAAAACGTGGTAAAGCAAAGACAACTATGAAGATGAAGATATAATAATCATAATAATAATCATAATAATAATAATAATAACAATAATCATAATCATAATAATAATCATAATAATAATAATAATCATAATAATAATCATAATAATCATAATAATAATAATAATCATAATCATAATCATAATAATAATAATAATCATAATAATCATAATAATAATCATAATCATAATAATAATAATCATAATAATAATAATAATAATAATAATAATGTCCCTTTTCAAAATGTAATAAAATGGAATAAAATAAAAGTGGCAGTACAACAAACCGCGAAAGGTCAAGGAGGATTGAATTAAAGCAACTGGCTCTGATGGCATTCCAATTATAGTGCTGAAAAAACTTCAACCAGGACTAGCTCCCATACTTACAAAGCTTAAGAGTTGTCTTAAGGAAAATTGCTTCCCAATACCCTGAAAAACCTCATCAGTATACCCTATATTTAAGAATTTAGGTGATCGGTTATCTCTCAGTACAGACCAATAAGTCTCCTGTGCGTCACAAGTTGCTGGAATCTGTTAAATAGAGAAGTAATCAACCACCTCAGCAAAAATTAGGGGCATGCAATATGGTTTCCATTCTGCTAGATCTACAGTAAATGTACTTGCAGCTATATCTCATAAAATTAGCGAATCTCTCGATAGAGGCAACCTTTCTAGGGTAATTGCTCTTGATATATCAAAGGCCTTTGATAAGGTATGGCATAAAGGTCTACTTCACAAGATCTCCAGCTATGGTATAGCTGGAAGTATCTTAATTATTAAATCATTTCTCTCTGATAGATTCATAAGAGTAGTGACTGATGGGCAGAAATCAGAAGCTCATAGTATTAATGCTGGAGTCCCCCAGGTGTCCATCCTGGGTTCAACTCTCTTCCTGATCTACATCAATGATCTTCCAAATCACATCCTTAGATCATTCATAGATATTTATGCTGATGACACTACAATCTATGGCAGCACATCAAATGCCATAAACCTCTCTTTGATTCCCTCTCTGATCTTGAGCATGTGGTACAATAGGGAAAAAAGTGGCTGGTTACTTTTAATGCATCTAAAACCAAGCTTCTATCTTTACATTATCAACGTTCTGATCCCCATCTGGCATCAATTGAAATGAATGGCTCTCATCTTGAGGAGGCTTCATGTTTTGACAAGCTTCTGGGGTTGACCTTTACTCCCGATCTGAAATGGAACACATATTAAATCCGTTGCCAAGGTCACTGGGAAAATGGTGGAATTCTATCTATCTAGTAGATATCTACCTGCTGATGCAATTCTCTACCTATATATAGGTATATCCAAGGATGGAGTATTGTTGCTACATTTGGGCAGGAGCTGCTAGAAAGACCTTATCCTGCTTTGACAGAATTCAAAATAGACTCCGTAGCCTAGTAGGGGATGCCATTTTTTCCCCTACTACCTCTTTCTCACAGGAGAGACGTTGCAAGACTGTCTCTGTTTTATCATTTTTTTCATGGCAAGTGCTTGTCTGAGCTCAAATCTATGCCTCCCCCCTTCGCCAAATATTCACTACAAACACTTGTCTAGCTGAAAATACTATCAATAATGTCCCCCACTCTTTATCTGTGCCTAACCCTAAATGTAGATTCCATGAACAAAGTTTCTTCCTTAAAACTACACACCTGTGAAATTCTCTTTCGTTTGCTTGCTTTCCAACTGACTACAATATGGTCGTCTTCAAGTCCAATGTAAACAATTCTTGATGTGCCGTTCCCCTTAAGTAATCCAATTAATTAACTTTACTCTTTTTTTTTTACACATAGGAATCACCACTTATCAAGGCATGGAGGCCACTCGAGGATAAGGGTTAATGGGTATACATTAGTCAATATGATTATAGTGTAGTAAACATAAGTAGTGGAATTTTTGTAAGTTGGATTACATAGGGGGGACGGTTAATCAAGAACTTGTTTATATTGGTCTTGAAGACAATCAGATTGTAGTCAGCTGGAAAGTAGGCCAACGGAAGAGAATTCTACAGGCGTGCAGTTCAAAGAAAGAAGTTCCACTACATTTAGGTTTAGGCACAGATAAAGAATGTGGGAAAGTATTGGTAGTGGTTCTAGCTAGACGAGTATTTTTCGTGAAAGTTTGGTGGGAGGGGCCATAGATTGAAACTCAGACGAACACCTGCCAAGGAAATAACGATAAAGCAGGGACAGGCTTGTAACGTCTCTTCTTTTAGAAAGAGGTTGCAGGAAAGAGAAAAGGGCATCCTCACTAAGCTACAAAGTCTATTTTGAAAAAGCTTCTAGCAGCTCCAGCCCAGATGAGGCAATAGTAGTCCATTATTGGCCGTACCTGGCTTTTATATAGGTAGAGAATTGCATCAGGAGTGGTAGAAGGATCCTACCATTTTCCCAGCGACCTTGGCAACGGATTTAATATATGTGTTCCATTTCAAATCGAGAGTAAAGGTCAACCCCAGAAGCTTGTCAAAACATAAAGCCTCCTCAAGATGAGTCATTCATTTCAACTGATGCCATATGGGCATCAGAGCGTTGATAATGTAAAGATAGAAGCTTGGTTTCAGATGCATTAAAAGTAACCAGCCACTTTTTTCCTCATTGTACCACGTGCTCAAGATCAGAGGAGATTGTCCTTTTGATTACTATACACTTTTAACCCTTATCCTCGAGTGTCCTATGGGCCTTGATAAGTGATGATTCCTTTGTCAAAAAAAAAATAAATAAAAAGAGTAAAGAGAAAGGGTGCTCAAAGAAGATTAGAAAGAAAGACGTTTTCATGACAAAAGGGACATGGTTGAGCTTATTAATTCAGATCCCATATTTCTTGATGCTCTGGTGACCTACGATGAAACCTAGATCCACTGCTATGACTCAGAGACCAAGAGACAGAATTCTCAGTCCAAGCATGTTGGCTCTCCCAGATGCAAGAAGGCTAGATAGAACAAATTCACGCAGAAACTTATGATGATCCCTTTTTTTGACAGCACGGGCAGGATTTACATGCACTGGCTTCCCACCGGACAACCAGTCAGCAAGGAATACTATGTTCAGGTTTTAAGGGAGTTCAGATAGAGATTCAGTCGGAAGAGGTCAGCACTCTTCAAATCAGGTCAGTAGCATTTCCACCAGGACAATGCACCCGTCCACAACTCCATCCTTGTCACAGACTATTTGACCAAGATGGGCATCAAGACACTTCCTCAACCTCCCTATAGTCCAGACCTTGCTCCCTGCGACTTTTGGTTATTCAATAATCTATAGGAAAACCTTAGAGGCGTTCCTTATGAGACAATTGAGGAGATAAAAGGGGCTGTCACAATAGGGCAGGTCGATTTTGGAACCCCGGTGATGCATTAGTAATGATAGTTGGGGTTTGATATAAAAAAGACCCACATAAAATATTTTTTTTTCAAAATCGTTATCTTTGCTTGAGGAAATTACTTTAAAAGTTGAAAAATTGAAGCTATTAAAAGTTTTTCGGTGAATTGTCAAGAACGTCCCGTCATCAAAACAATCCGTACTGTTAAGAAAATGGAATAATTATTTGCAATATGTTTTAAAGTACATTTTTAAATAAAATGAGTGAGGATAATGAATTGATAAAATAAATATTAACTGTAAAGGAAAAATTATGCTTTTTCATTTCAGAAACTTTTTTGTGGTGGGAACATTTTAGTTTACCGTTGCAAACACGCTCGTTATTGCTATTGAAAATTAACGTTTGTTTATTATTTACTTTGAAAACATTACGCTTTAGGCTTAATTATTTCGAAAGGAAAAACGAAAAAGACTTGTTTAAAATATATATTATTATATTTCAAGTGCCTGCAGTAAATTTAAACATTTGTCTAATTTTTTTTTAATTGTCTTCTATTAGGTTGGTGCAAAAATAATGTCATTTTTTGACGTTCAAACTAACGTCCAAAAACATTTTTGCACAACCTATATTTCACATAAAATTCTATTTTAGATTTTTATTAAAAATGGTAATACTCCAGTTTTATATTAAAACTAGCCCATACAATTTTATTTTACACATTCTTTACGAAACATAACCACGTAAATTTTCAAGTTTTTCTACTTAATAAAAAAAAAATACTTTGCAGAAAATTAGTGGCAAATGTTTATTTCTTTTGTTAGGGATTAATTGTTTTCAAGCAATATTTTTCTTCTAAAATTATAGTTTTAAAATCAGATAACCCACAAAGGTTAGTACAAGTAAATAAGGAAACTGCTTTAAAGGTTTTTTTCGGTACTTGTGCATCTATGTTATTCTGCTAAAATAACTTTATTATTTAGAAAGTCATTCTTAACATGGGGAGAATGGGAGGGTGTGTTGTAACCATTCTGTACTTTCACCTAACAATTTAATAAACAAAAATATAAAAATTAAATTTAACTTGAAAATACTATCAAAAATAGCATGATAACATACATGCTTAAGCACTGGTTTTTCAAACTCTAAACACTCATTTAAAATGGCACAGCTACAGCAAGAATTAACCTCTTTATGGATAAATTCATGTTATCGAAGAAGGAGCTAAAGTCTGCTAAAAATGTCTAAACTAAACACTACTATGCCTCTGATTCGGTTTGGTCCTCTCTCTTCAATACATCTAATCCAACTCTACAAAGTTTTTCATTATTTCTTATAACTAGCACTTATTTTTTTTACACATGAAGCTGGAAGATAGCCTAAAAGAGTTTCCTTCAGTTATCATCCATTTATTTATTTTACTTTTCAGATTTAAATGTAAAAGCATGACGTTCGTGGTTCACAAAATTTGTTGGTCCACCTTGTTATTTGGATGAAACAGCATCCCCAACTTCACGACAAGTCATCCAGTTTAGTTATTTCCTCGAAAACAGTTATCCTCACTTAAGAGATTTCTAAGTTAATTGCTAAGAAATTAGTATTTGGCAAGCAGTTAATGCACAATTGCCCTTGTTAAGAGAACGTTATATAGGACAGAAGATCAATATATTTTGCTATAAGAGAGCCAAACAGATTGACAGGAAATTTCTTGCAGCAACCATAGTGAAAAGACTGAAGGAACTGCTAGACAGACTATTTGATATATTTTCTTGTAGCTGTAAACTTTCTGTCTTGAGATGTGATGACTTTGCAGTAAAGTGCAAGACAGAAAATTGTCAAATAAGGCACATAATCTGCACTTGTCCTTCTAACAAGGAGGTAAAATTAATTCTATAGATTCACCTGCAATTATGTTCCTTTTTTGTGGAAAATAAAATAATATATCGGTATTTATTATGTAATCTGACTATTATTAAACATGCAAATTTTCTAATTTTCAGGTTCCACTAGAAGAACTGCCATTTAGAGCAATTTTTAAATAAATTTATGGAACAACAAAAAGCCTAATAACATTTACTGGTCATTTGGGGAAACTTTGTATCAATAATTATCAAGATTTGCCTCAAGTAGAATTCTAAAAAATTAGTGCCCCCCACCCCGATCATCATTACCTAACAGCAGAAGAAACAAATAATTTAAGTGAAGACCATAGGCTACTTTTGAGTATGCTGCTGGCATTTCTCGAGAAGTTAACCTAAGTTATGCAGCATAGAAAATTGGGCCCTTAATGTGTTTATGGATCCTCAAACACTATGATAAATTATACACATGAAACTAGTTCCCTGGTCAGTTTATCATCCATGTGTATGCAGTTAGTTGATTTGAGATCCAAACCGACAATAGTGTTTTTTAACCAATAACAGTATATTTTAATGATTCAGAGAACACAAAAGTTAACTGAAACCCAAATTACTGTTTTAAACAGTTTAAAATAGTGCTTTTGCACTACTTTTGGAAAATATAATATCGATGATAAATTCAGATGAATTGGATGTGAGAAAAGAAAGCATTCAAGTGATTTTGTCCATTAGGTAAATATTTATCCATTAAATTTTATTAGTTTTCTCAATTTACCCAAACAATAGTCAGTTTTATTCATCACAAAAATATGAAAAAATAAGTGTTTTCAAATAATTGTTTTTTTTGTGTGTTATTTTTTCCAGAAATTGTGAACAACTAAAATAAAAGACCGAAAAAGATTACTGCTATCAATTTTGCAACCACACACTGGTCAAATTTGATTTTTCTCAAAAAGTTGTAAAAGAGTAGGAAGCAAGCTATAGTCACATTATTACAAAGTCATTGTGCCAGAAAATTAGATCTTCATTTTCCTTGAAAAGAAATTATGCAGAACAATTTAGTTCTATTATAACAGTTTTTATTATTGTGTTTAATAAAAATTAAAATACATGGTTCTGTAACTTGCATAAAGTTGTTATATTGTGTAATACATTTTCAAATATTTTTTGGAATTGCGAAAGTTAAAAGACTTAGTTGCTAATTAGCTTTTTTTTACAATTTTTGTTTAATCAATGCAGTAAAAGTTGAGATATTTTGCTTCATAATTAAAACTATAATTAATGCATTTATTTTTCTTTCAATGTATTTCATATAAATATATCAATTTTAATTGATTTTTTTTTATAAAAATAGTGAAATTTCAAAGTCAGTGTTGTGTAAAATGCTATGAAAATGAAGGATTTCTCAGCATTTTTCCACACGATTTTTAAAATTAAATGCTCAATTTTTTGTTCAAGATAGGAATCTAATTTTTAGTATCTGTTCTTATCACATCAAATCCCAACTATCATCACCAGTGTCATGTTGATTTTCTGAAAAAAGTTGCAAATCAACCTGTCCTACTATCACAAGAGTCATTGACATGCTTACACAAGAGGACAAGTGCATTACAGCTGGAGGAGATTACTTCCAAGGGGACTAGAGTTTCATGTGTGTACTATCAATAAAATTGCCCAAACGAAAAAAGTCTGGAAACCTTATTAAGGCATCTCGTGTATATAACAAGGTTGTATTTTTGAAATAATATCCTGTGTTACTCTCGGTACATTGTTTTTATCTTTTAATTTACAAGTCGTGGAAATTTTATATTTTATATTCCTAAATGCCATTTTGTAGTAATGATATTCATCTCCCCCCCCCCCTTAACTTAATCCAATACACACAGTATCTGTATTAGGTGTTCTTGCAAGAGCAAACCAATAGGAAGAAACCGTGATAATCGGTGAATGAATTATAAGGCAGATCAGAAGAATAATGTTATTTGTCATCTTTAATCGGATGAATGGAGACAAGGTTCGAGTAAACTATGCACTTTTGATGCGTGAGAATAGAACATATATCAGTAGGATTAAGATTGAAACGCAGATTAAAATGGAATATGCTTCAACGAATTCGTAGTAGTGGTACCCTCTCGTTGTGAACACCCTCAACAAAATCTTACTCTTCTACAGTAGAGGACCACCAATGCCGGAAAGCATTCTACTATGAAGGTTCTTCTCTCAAATAGCTAGACTTTGGACTTCCCTCCCTGTATCCTGCTTCCCTGACTGCACTGACATGCAGAGATTTAAGAGTAATGTGAACTGACATCTTGCTATCCAACTCCCTTCTTGGAGTCGTCCATAATTTAAATTTCAGTGACGATTAGTCTTGTTTGGGGTGAATATGAGTTTTTAAAAATCGATAAGATATGGGAAATGACATTTTTTTATTTGCTTCACAATTCGCTGGAAGCTTATCACAGTTACTTTTCGTTCTTTGTTCACTTTTTTTTTTTTTTTAAATCACGTGAATCCTTGCGTCCTCTTTTTTGACTTTCTGATGGATTTCTTGCCCAGATTTCACTCGCTATTCAAGCGCACTTTCGCTTTTTTTTCGGAAAAAAAAAATAAAAAAATAAATAAATAATGAGGGTGATATGTATAAATCAGAAAGACAAATTTTTGTCCTCTCTGATTCAGTTTCTATTTTCTAAAAAAAAAAAAAAACAATATTATTTGCACACACATATCTGGCTTTCGAGCTTTTCGTATTAATGGCTCACGATATATCGAGGCCAAAGGTCATTCGAGGATAAAGATTAATAACATGAAATTATTGCTAGTTGAAAGATGAAGAAACTCACGAGAGGATTGGCATTGTCTAATAGAATCTATTAACAAAGGATTTGAAGGTGATCATGTCATCTTATCTCCTTTTCGAGAAGTTAGACACAAGGTCAAGTGTGGGTTTAATGAAACTGGAACGAACTGGATTCGGACATGACACCCAAATCTTCAGTTCATGTTGTTAATCACTTAACCAACCGTATAAAAAAACGAAAAACAAAGAAAAATCAACGCATGCAAACTTTCACATTTATTCATGTTTTGAGAAATAAGGGTAGCCTCTAACACTTTATCTATTACTAACAAGCCGCTCGGCGTTGCCCGGTCGTAAAATAGGCATAAATATTATACTTTAATTAATGAAGATATTATTTATTCTAAACAGAAATATTGTAGGTATTAAACGTAACGTTAAAAAAATGAAGCAAAAAAGAAAAAGCAAAAAAGAAAAAGCAAAAAAAAAAAAACAAAAAAAAAGCAAAAAAAAAAAATAGCGGAAAGACGCTGAGACGTGTGCATGTGAGTATTATGATTTTTATAAACAGTTCACTTCTTGTAAGTAAAAAAAATAAATTGTCGAACTGGGATCGAAACTCAAACTTATAGACAGTAAATCGATTATGATAACCATTAGGCTAGCTTTCAACGACCTTTACAAGGTGTTTTCTAACCAATTTATTCTTAACATAAAAAGGCTGTCATGTTTCACAACCTCGCATGCGCATTCGTGAAACAGTTGACAAACAGATAAACATCCGATGACCTCCACATGCCCATTTTTCCAGTTTTACTCCTTTAGTAGCTCTTCTTCCGGATGAAAACCGATTAAAAATTTTTCACATGTCTGAATACCATACATACCAAATTTAAAGTCTATAGATAAAAAAAATTCGTTGATTATATGGGTTGAGAAGTGTCCTCACACACACACATTCTCACTTTTATTATTATTTTATATATAGATAATAAAGTCGTATTCCTATATGTTTGTTTTTTCACAATTTGGTTAGTATTTATTGAAAAGGAATCAGCATTTAAGAGGTTACCTCATTTGCATATTTACATTAAAGAAAATCTCTTGATAATTAGCTCTAAATTTTTAATGGAAATTAGTAATAAAATTGCATTAAGTAATCTATTTAGAAATATTATACAAAATTGATTTATTTATTTTTAATTTATATTTAATTTATTTTTTATTATTATAACCAACATCAGCTGCATTTAAAAACGGAAATAAGTTTTCATTTAACCTATGTGTTATTTCTCTTTAAGATATATTTTATTTTCCTGATTGAACTTCTTAGATGAAGATGGCTATGTTTTATGCCTCCAAAAATCTAAAACATGATCAACTTTTGAACAAACCGTAACAACTTAGGATATTTGGTGTATCTTAAATAGTATGTGACTAAATCCTCTGGCTGATAATGTTTTTTTTTTTTTTTTTAACCTGGTAATACTTGGTATGTACAGCTAATCTTAATAAAATCGGGTTGAATTATTTGTAGGCTTTATTATTTGTTCTTTTTTGTGTTTTTATTATTTCTATATTTTTTTTATTTTATTCCTTTTCACTCAAAAGAAACGGCGTATAACACGAGGAAATTATTTCATTATTATTTTGTGTGAAATTTAACATTTAAAGATTGCATAGTACCCCATCACAAACCTGACAAGCAGCAAAATCCCACCCCTACACAGTAGAAATCTCTAAATGTAAGAAAGCCTTCTACTCTAATAGTTTCTTCCCTAGGACTGCTAGACTTTGGAATTCCCTTCTGGGTCCCTGTTTCCCTGACTGTACTGACATGCAGAAGTTCAAGTGTAATGTTAACAGATATCTTGCTGCTCAAATCCGCTCAATTATGTTTCAGATAGTAGCCTCTTACATCAAAGTGGGACTGTGCTTTGTTTGGGGTGAAAATCCAATAAAAGAAATTATATATATATATATATATATATATATATATATATAATATAATATTTTATTGAATATGATAAATTCCTAAACTAATAAATTTCGCCTCCCTCCAGCTATGGTTGCAATAGTAAACTAGATTTAACTCTTAGTATGATAACTATTTTAGGAGTTGGTTGGTTGCAAAATTTTTTCAGTTCACATGTTTCTGTTAAATCGATTAGATGAAGGGAGCGAATCTCAACAAAGTGGAGAAAGAAAAAGGGTAATAATAAAAGCCATTTGTTTTTTAGCGTTCGTTCAAATGGCTTTGCGATTCAGTCACCACATATATTTATTGATTTTTTTTTTGTTTTCTTACGGGTTTTGACTATGAAATTTCGTATTTCAATGAAAATAACTATGTTAAAAATTACACGACTCATCTGAGTTGATAGAAAATTTCTTATGACTGATTTTGGCTCCTTAAACCAATCATCTCATTTTGTCTGATGACTCTACATGATATGATCGATATGCAATCATATTGAGAAGACATGATTTGAAAAATCGATAATGTTGGTGTTTTGTGCTCATCTTAAACAAACTATAACACTCCAAGCGACAAGAGATTTACCATTCTAGAAACACCTGCAAGGATGCATACATAAAGACACACACACACACACATATATATATATATATATATATATGTGTATGTATGTGTGTAACGTTGTACACCTTTACATGTGTAGACCCAACACGTAGTAGCCTATGTCGCAAAGGAGACGAGACAAAGAATAACTTGTTTCCCTTTTTTTGTAACAACAACATCTATTTTCTCATTCTCCTGCTATGTGTGGATTCTCTTTACGGCCGTGACGTCACTCATGACTAACGTGCTCTCTCTCTCCTTTTTATATTCTTTTCTTTACAATGACGTCATTTTGCATGCATTTGCATACGCGCATACACGCTCTGTTACACACACACACACACATATATATATGTGTGTGTGGGGGTGTGTGTTACATGAGAAGGGGACTGACCCCAGTAAGTAAAAGAACAAACTAGGTAAGTTTGAAAATATTAGGAAAAGAATAGAATCGAAGCTTGTAAGCAAGAATTAAAAGAAAATAATAAATATTCAATTTAGAAATGTAGCGATTGTTCATTGTTTTAGAAATAACTGGGTATTAGATATGTCACTTCAAAGAATGGACAGTACAAGTTGGAAATAATGATGATTATAAAGGAAATAATTCATATAAGAATTTCTTTGTCACCAAACATGATTAGGGAATGTGTAACTTGAACACGTAAAGGAATCACATTGTTGGCCTTGACGTCATAAGGAAAGGGAATTCCCAATATATTGAGATGGGTTAGAATCAGTTGGAGACAGAGCCAGAGAGCCAGAGAAGAGAGTCCGAGAGAGTCAAGTCTGTCAGACTGGGAGCTGAAGCCCCTTGAAGGCGAAGTGGGGAAGATGAGACCATGTAGTCGTAAGAGCTTGAGTTCCTGATTCATCAATCAACCAGCTGGTCGAATAAAGGATCATCATTTATATTTTCTAAACAAGTCTTCCTGGTCGTCATTACAACAAAAAGGTTAATGTATTTTTGTCTATCATCTGTAAACGAACTTTGTGCAAAACCCTCCAAGTGTTAACTGTCTGTCCAGTCCGAAATCATCAATAATGTATCTCACTTCTGTGTTAAAAGGAACTGTATTTCACATCTCTCTCAGCCTTGTCTCGTTCTGTGTAGCATTGTGTCTCATTCACTTGTTATGAATGTATCCCGTCATCTGTCATCGCGATATACACTCATCTCATAAACCCACGATATATGTCATCGACGGTATATACTATCTTGATATATCTATCCCCCGACAACACACACACACACACACATACACATATATATATATATATATATATATATACACACACACACACACGCACACAGGGTGTCCAAAAAGTCTCTGAAAAGTTGAAAATCTTTGTCATTTTACCATTAATGATTATTTCTTTTCTCTATTTCAGATATTTTGCAGATAATATTTTGAAAATTAATTATAGATATAGCATTGAACAATGTACGCAAGTTGTAAAATTGTTTAATCAAAATCAGGGTTAAATTATTTTGACTCAAAGAGCTTATCGACAGCATTTTCATGTAAGAGATAGCTCAAGTCACAACACAATTTGAACTATTGTGCATCGATTGGAAGACAAAAGAGCTGGATTTGATTTTCCTCGAGCTGTCAACATCATCACAAGTGAAAATTGGGAAAGATTGCGAGAGAATGTGGAGTAGCATCCAGAAACATCGATCCGACAACCGTTTTTGGGATATGTCGAAGCTCACTACACAATATTCTGCACAGTTTAAAACATTTTCCTTATAAAGTGCAGCTTTTCAACACTTGAAGCCTGAAGATTTTCAAACACGGGTTCAATATGCAGTTCAAATGCAAGAAATTGTCCGAAATGACCCCAATTTTCTACAAAAGTTAATTATGTCAAATGAAACCCATTTTAATTTGAATGGATTCGTTAACAAGCAAAATTGTAGATTTTGGGACTCTGAAAATCCAAGAGAAATTCATCAAAATGAAAATCCAAGGACAATTCATGAAAATGAAAATCCGAGGACAATTCATCAAAATGAAAGTCCAAGAGAAATTCATAACAATGAAAATCCAAGGACAATTCATCAAAATGAAAATCCAAGGACAATTCATGAAAATGAAAATCCGAGGACAATTCATAACAATGAAAGTCCAAGAGAAATTCATAACAATGAAAATCCAAGAGAAATTCATAACAATGAAAATCCAAGAGAAATTCATAACAATGAAAATCCAAGGACAATTCATCAAAATGAAAATCCAAGGACAATTCATGAAAATGAAAGTCCAAGAGAAATTCATAACAATGAAAATCCAAGAGAAATTCATAACAATGAAAATCCAAGGACAATTCATGAAAATGAAAATCCAAGGACAATTCATGAAAATGAAAATCCGAGGACAATTCATCAAAATGAAAATCCAAGAGAAATTCATAACAATGAAAATCCAAGGACAATTCATCAAAATGAAAATCCAAGGACAATTCATGAAAATGAAAATCCGAGGACAATTCATAACAATGAAAGTCCAAGAGAAATTCATAACAATGAAAATCCAAGAGAAATTCATAACAATGAAAATCCAAGAGAAATTCATAACAATGAAAATCCAAGGACAATTCATCAAAATGAAAATCCAAGAGAAATTCATAACAATGAAAATCCAAGGGAAATTCATAACAATGAAAATCCAAGAGAAATTCATAACAATGAAAATCCAAGGACAATTCATCAAAATGAAAATCCAAGGACAATTCATGAAAATGAAAATCCGAGGACAATTCATCAAAATGAAAGTCCAAGAGAAATTCATAACAATGAAAATCCAAGGACAATTCATCAAAATGAAAATCCAAGGACAATTCATGAAAATGAAAATCCGAGGACAATTCATAACAATGAAAATCCAAGAGAAATTCATAACAATGAAAATCCAAGAGAAATTCATCAAAATGAAAATCCAAGGACAATTCATGAAAATGAAAATCCGAGGACAATTCATCAAAATGAAAGTCCAAGAGAAATTCATAACAATGAAAATCCAAGGACAATTCATCAAAATGAAAATCCAAGGACAATTCATGAAAATGAAAATCCGAGGACAATTCATAACAATGAAAGTCCAAGAGAAATTCATAACAATGAAAATCCAAGGACAATTCATCAAAATGAAAATCCGAGGACAATTCATGAAAATGAAAATCCGAGGACAATTCATAACAATGAAAATCCAAGAGAAATTCATAACAATGAAAATCCAAGAGAAATTCATAACAATGAAAATCCAAGAGAAATTCATAACAATGAAAATCCAAGAGAAATTCATAACAATGAAAATCCAAGAGAAATTCATAACAATGAAAATCCAAGAGAAATTCATAACAATGAAAATCCAAGAGAAATTCATAACAATGAAAATCCAAGAGAAATTCATAACAATGAAAATCCAAGGACAATTCATCAAAATGAAAATCCGAGGACAATTCATAGCAATGAAAATCCAAGAGAAATTCATAACAATGAAAATCCAAGAGAAATTCATCAAAATGAAAATCCAAGGACAATTCATGAAAATGAAAATCCGAGGACAATTCATCAAAATGAAAGTCCAAGAGAAATTCATAACAATGAAAATCCAAGGACAATTCATCAAAATGAAAATCCAAGGACAATTCATGAAAATGAAAATCCGAGGACAATTCATAACAATGAAAGTCCAAGAGAAATTCATAACAATGAAAATCCAAGGACAATTCATCAAAATGAAAATCCAAGAGAAATTCATAACAATGAAAATCCAAGGACAATTCATCAAAATGAAAATACAAGGACAATTCATGAAAATGAAAATCCGAGGACAATTCATAACAATGAAAGTCCAAGAGAAATTCATAACAATGAAAATCCAAGGACAATTCATCAAAATGAAAATCCAAGAGAAATTCATAACAATGAAAATCCAAGGACAATTCATCAAAATGAAAATCCAAGGACAATTCATGAAAATGAAAATCCGAGGACAATTCATCAAAATGAAAGTCCAAGAGAAATTCATAACAATGAAAATCCAAGGACAATTCATCAAAATGAAAATCCAAGGACAATTCATGAAAATGAAAATCCGAGGACAATTCATAACAATGAAAGTCCAAGAGAAATTCATAACAATGAAAATCCAAGGACAATTCATCAAAATGGAAATCCAAGGACAATTCATGAAAATGAAAATCCGAGGACAATTCATAACAATGAAAGTCCAAGAGAAATTCATAACAATGAAAATCCAAGGACAATTCATCAAAATGAAAATCCAAGAGAAATTAATCAAAATGAAAATCCAAGGACAATTCATGAAAATGAAAATCCGAGGACAATTCATAACAATGAAAGTCCGACGGCAATTCATCAAAATGAAAGTCCGAGGGCAATTCATAACAATGAAAATCCGAGGGCAATTCATCAAAATGAAAGTCCGAGGGCAATTCATCAAAATGAAAGTCCGAGGGCAATTCATCAAAATGAAAGTCCGAGGGCAATTCATCAAAATGAAAGTCCGAAGGCAATTCATCAAAATGAAAGTCCGAGGGCAATTCATCAAAATGAAAGTCCGAGGGCAATTCATCAAAATGAAAGTCCGAGGGCAATTCATCAAAATGAAAGTCCGAGGGCAATTCATCAAAATGAAAGTCCGAGGGCAATTCATCAAAATGAAAGTCCGAGGGCAATTCATCAAAATGAAAGTCCGAAGGCAATTCATCAAAATGAAAGTCCGAGGGCAATTCATCAAAATGAAAGTCCGAGGGCAATTCATCAAAATGAAAGTCCGAGGGCAATTCATCAAAATGAAAGTCCGAGGGCAATTCATCAAAATGAAAGTCCGAGGGCAATTCATCAAAATGAAAGTCCGAGGGCAATTCATCAAAATGAAAGTCCGAGGACAATTCATCAAAATGAAAGTCCGAGGACAATTCATCAAAATGAAAGTCCGAGGACAATTCATCAAAATGAAAGTCCGAGGACAATTCATCAAAATGAAAGTCCAAGGAAAATTCATCAAAATGAAAGTCCAAGGAAAATTCATCAAAATGAAAGTCCAAGGGCAATTCATAACCATGAAAGTCCGAGGGCAATTCATGAAAATGAAAATCCAAGGGCAATTCATCAAAATGAAAGTCCGAGGACAATTCATGAAAATGAAAATCCAAGGGCAATTCATCAAAATGAAAGTCCGAGGGCAATTCATGAAAATGAAAATCCAAGGGCAATTCATCAAAATGAAAGTCCGAGGGCAATTCATCAAAATGAAAGTCCGAGGACAATTCATCAAAATGAAAGTCCGAGGACAATTCATCAAAATGAAAATCCAAGGGCAATTCATCAAAATGAAAATCCAAGGGCAATTCATCAAAATGAAAATCCAAGGGCAATTCATCAAAATGAAAGTCCAAGGAAAATTCATCAAAATGAAAATCCAAGGGCAATTCATCAAAATGAAAGTCCGAGGGCAATTCATCAAAATGAAAGTCCGAAGGCAATTCATCAAAATGAAAGTCCGAGGGCAATTCATCAAAATGAAAGTCCGAGGGCAATTCATCAAAATGAAAGTCCGAGGGCAATTCATCAAAATGAAAGTCCGAGGGCAATTCATCAAAATGAAAGTCCGAGGGCAATTCATCAAAATGAAAGTCCGAGGGCAATTCATCAAAATGAAAGTCCGAGGACAATTCATCAAAATGAAAGTCCGAGGACAATTCATCAAAATGAAAGTCCGAGGACAATTCATCAAAATGAAAGTCCGAGGACAATTCATCAAAATGAAAGTCCAAGGAAAATTCATCAAAATGAAAGTCCAAGGAAAATTCATCAAAATGAAAGTCCAAGGGCAATTCATAACCATGAAAGTCCGAGGGCAATTCATGAAAATGAAAATCCAAGGGCAATTCATCAAAATGAAAGTCCGAGGACAATTCATGAAAATGAAAATCCAAGGGCAATTCATCAAAATGAAAGTCCGAGGGCAATTCATGAAAATGAAAATCCAAGGGCAATTCATCAAAATGAAAGTCCGAGGGCAATTCATCAAAATGAAAGTCCGAGGACAATTCATCAAAATGAAAGTCCGAGGTCAATTCATCAAAATGAAAATCCAAGGGCAATTCATCAAAATGAAAATCCAAGGGCAATTCATCAAAATGAAAGTCCAAGGAAAATTCATCAAAATGAAAATCCAAGGGCAATTCATCAAAATGAAAGTCCGAGGGCAATTCATCAAAATGAAAGTCCGAAGGCAATTCATCAAAATGAAAGTCCGAGGGCAATTCATCAAAATGAAAGTCCGAGGGCAATTCATCAAAATGAAAGTCCGAGGGCAATTCATCAAAATGAAAGTCCGAGGGCAATTCATCAAAATGAAAGTCCGAGGGCAATTCATCAAAATGAAAGTCCGAGGGCAATTCATCAAAATGAAAGTCCGAGGACAATTCATCAAAATGAAAGTCCGAGGACAATTCATCAAAATGAAAGTCCGAGGACAATTCATCAAAATGAAAGTCCGAGGACAATTCATCAAAATGAAAGTCCAAGGAAAATTCATCAAAATGAAAGTCCAAGGAAAATTCATCAAAATGAAAGTCCAAGGGCAATTCATAACAATGAAAGTCCGAGGGCAATTCATGAAAATGAAAATCCAAGGGCAATTCATCAAAATGAAAGTCCGAGGACAATTCATGAAAATGAAAATCCAAGGGCAATTCATCAAAATGAAAGTCCGAGGGCAATTCATGAAAATGAAAATCCAAGGGCAATTCATCAAAATGAAAGTCCGAGGGCAATTCATCAAAATGAAAGTCCGAGGACAATTCATCAAAATGAAAATCCAAGGGCAATTCATCAAAATGAAAATCCAAGGGCAATTCATCAAAATGAAAGTCCAAGGAAAATTCATCAAAATGAAAATCCAAGGGCAATTCATCAAAATGAAAGTCCGAGGGCAATTCATCAAAATGAAAGTCCGAAGGCAATTCATCAAAATGAAAGTCCGAGGGCAATTCATCAAAATGAAAGTCCGAGGACAATTCATCAAAATGAAAGTCCGAGGACAATTCATCAAAATGAAAGTCCGAGGGCAATTCATCAAAATGAAAGTCCGAGGACAATTCATCAAAATGAAAGTCCGAGGACAATTCATCAAAATGAAAGTCCAAGGAAAATTCATCAAAATGAAAGTCCAAGGGCAATTCATAACAATGAAAGTCCGAGGGCAATTCATGAAAATGAAAATCCAACGGCAATTCATCAAAATGAAAGTCCGAGGGCAATTCATGAAAATGAAAATCCAAGGGCAATTCATCAAAATGAAAGTCCGAGGGCAATTCATGAAAATGAAAATCCAAGGGCAATTCATCAAAATGAAAGTCCGAGGGCAATTCATCAAAATGAAAGTCCGAGGACAATTCATCAAAATGAAAATCCAAGGGCAATTCATCAAAATGAAAGTCCAAGGAAAATTCATCAAAATGAAAGTCCAAGGAAAATTCATCAAAATGAAAATCCAAGGGCAATTCATCAAAATGAAAGTCCGAGGGCAATTCATCAAAATGAAAGTCCGAGGGCAATTCATCAAAATGAAAATCCGAGGGCAATTCATCAAAATGAAAGTCCGAGGGCAATTCATCAAAATGAAAGTCCGAGGACAATTCCTCAAAATGAAAATCCAAGGGCAATTCATCAAAATGAAAATCCAAGGGCAATTCATCAAAATGAAAATCCAAGGGCAATTCATCAAAATGAAAGTCCAAGGAAAATTCATCAAAATGAAAATCCAAGGGCAATTCATCAAAATGAAAATCCAAGGGCAATTCATCAAAATGAAAATCCAAGGGCAATTCATCAAAATGAAAATCCAAGGGCAATTCATCAAAAGCAGTTGCATCCCATAATGTGCACTGTATGATGTGCAGTAACGGAGGATATTATTAGACCTTTTTATTTTTTTTTTTTAACATCAAGACGAAAATGCTGTCACTGTTACTGGAGAAATACCGGACTATGATTACAGACTTCTATGCCCACAAATGTAAAATATGCCCAGATTATGGTTCCAACAAGATGGGGCTTCTCGGGCAATTTTTTGGCAACAACATTATCTCTCGCTATAGCAATATCAAATGACCACCACGTTCCCCAGATTTGACTAGCCCCGACTTTTTCTTGTGGGGATATCTTAAAGAAAAAGTCTATGTTAACAAACCCCAAACCCTGCAAGAATTGAAGGAAAACATCAGGAACGAAATAAGGGAGTTAAATCGCAATCCAGAGATTCTGCAATCTGTCATAAATAATGTTTTGGAAAAAGCACAAATATGCGAAGCTTAAAATGGAGACCTTATTCATAAATATAGATTGTTTGAATTTTGCCTTTTTAAAATAAATTTCCAAATGTATTAGTCAGATTGTGTTAAAATTACCGAAAGATATCATAAATAAAGAATCTATTTAAGTTCAAAACCCTTCAGTGACTTTTTAGACACCATATAATATATATACATATATATATATATATATATATATATATATATATATATATATATATATATATACTATTTTATTCAAGTTAGGTAAACAAAATTACTATTTGTCGCTACAATAAATTTATTGTTTCAATCTAAAAATACTTAATCAGGCCGCAAAGGCGGCCGTTCTTTCACAAGGTGTTTTTAACCTGAAAGACTGGCCTTGTGTAAGAATGTCAGTAAGTTCCACCACCTGATGAAACCTTTTAGATTGAAACAGTAAATTTATTGTAGCGACAAATGGTAATTTTGTTTACTTAAATTGAATAAAATAATATACTGCTCTTTTCATTGAGCACTATAAACAGCCTCGCTAAATCTAATAGTTTTTATTTTGGGATATCTCTACCTGTAATATATAATTTCTATGGAAATGTTTTTTTTTCAGTTATATTTCACCTTTTATTTATACCAATCCTTAATTTACGAAGCTCAATGTGATTACAGAGCATGTCTATAAAAGTGAAAATGTGTGTGTGTGTGTGTCAGTCTGTGTACCCTTCCCGACCAAATAACTCAATTTTCGATCTAGAGACTCAAGATTTGACATAAAGAACATTGAGATTTGAGAAAATCTTTTTAATCTGGGTTCGGCCACAAATTTGGCTGTCAAGGGGTTAAAGTTCAACGATTTGAACTTTAAAAACTCTACCAAACTCCTCCGCTAATTTTGGATCTGAATACTTGAAATTTTAGATATAGGTTACTTGGACATGGATCTAAATTCATAATTTGATTTGCGCTCAAAACATTAAATTCTAAGGAATTATAACTGGGGTCAAAGTTTTAAAAAATTGACCTCTGCAGCTAATTTTTGGTCTAAACATTTGAAATATTACATAAAGTGTATTTCGACATAGGTTAAGATTTTTAATCGTTTTTTTTTTCTTTCTGAAAATTTGGCTTCCAAGGGGTCGAAGTTCAAAAGATTTTACCTTTGCGGTCTCTAGCAAACTATTCAGCCAATTTTGTGTCTAAACATTTGAAATTTTTTGGTATTGCGACATTCAGCAAGCTTTTTAATCAGTTTGTGGGTGAAAATTTGGTTTCCAAGAGGTTAAAGTTGATCTTTGCAAACTCTACCAAACTCCTCCGCCAATTTTGACATTTTAGATGTAGGTTACTTGGACATGGATCAAACATTTTAATTTAATTTGAGCCCAAAACAATATTGGAGCCCAAATTTTTTAAAAATTCGACCTCTGCGGCCTCTACCAACTATTCTTTATGGTAGTTAAGGAAGGCTATTATATAGAAAGACATTACCATACATATTCACACTTTTTAATATATACATATGCACATAAAGTTATAAACAGTACATAGGGCCCGAGAAAAGCCGGAGGAACTGCTAGTAAAAAAATAAATGACAAAAGTTTATCTTCCAAATTTTATGATGTTGCCTGTTTATTCCTTTAAGTACGTTGAAAACTGTTTCGTGGCGCAAAATCATTCATTTAATTATTATATCAATCAAAAAATTTATTCTGCTCTTAATTCCTCAGAAGAAATAGCAACTACCGATCCATAAAATGTATTTGGACATGACTACAAAATCTGAAAATTGGAAGAGAAGTTGCAATTACTTTTATTTTAATTTTCATGGTGTCATTTTGAATTTTCAATGAAAATCGCTAAAATTTAAATTTATGTATTAATAAATTGTATCTATTTTGATATACACTACTAAACATATTCTAATTAATATTTTATTAATTTATTATTTATAATTAATCTATATATTCGATAATATTAATAATTGTAAGATATATAACATATATTTAATTTTATACGAAACTAATTACAAAATATATGTATCTTATTTCCGGTAATAATAATTGTTGATTTGATCTAAACTTTATATCATATAGAATTCAATTTTATTAATCTTTTAATTAAATCTATTGAATAAAATATAATTCGTTTAGTGTCATTTAATTATTTTTCATTAATCTGACTTAATTCTGCTATAAATTTATATATATATATATATATATATATATATATATATATATATATATATATATATATACATACATATATATATATCCAACCTAATCGGTCTCGCATTATCAGCCAAGTTCCAACCCTGTCCCATTGTCACAATGTTGCATCCCTGTGCTTGTTTTATAGATATGTTTAATGGAATGTGGTCTGACGAACTCGCAGCACTTGTGCCCCTCTCAATGTAAATACAACCGAATAACCTATCAGCTGATAAAATCCCACCCCTTCACTACTGGGGTCCCAAGATGCCGGAAAAATTTGGAATATATTGTTTAACACATATTTCCATCTTATATTTGCTGGGTTTGCCAGCTTGAAACACTTCAAAACATTATTTAAAATAATAAACATTTATTTCACAACTTTATTGTAAATGTGATGTTATGCCACCCCTAAAAAAGGTGTTATGAAGTAAAAAAAAAAAAAGAAAAAAAAAAGAAGAAAAATACTATAACAGCAAAAAAAAAAAAAAAAACTATAACAAAAAAAATAATAAAAAACAAAAAGAGGAAATAAGTTAATCAGCAGAACAAAACCAAGGAACCAAGGTTATTAGAAAGACAACGGAGAGGAAATTGTTCACGAACGTATACAAAAGAAAACTAAAATAATATTGTTAATCAAGATGAGGCAGTGACTGAAACAAACGACCGGACATGAAGGGCAATATATTTAGAGTCAATTTTGCGACAGTTTACAATAGTTAGGGATAATTTAAGACAGTTAGGAACAGTTTACGGACAATTTTGAGTTTGCAAAAGTCGAGAAGAATCTTAAGTTTGCGACAGTTGCGGACAGTCTTGGGTTTGGGACAATGGACGGCAGGTCGTGTCTTGGAGCAGATCGAGATGAGCGGACGTCAACTGATGACAAAGAAACCTTTACAGATGACTAAAATGTGAACATTAGCGCTTCGAGAGTAGTTTCCCGTAATAGTGTCACAGACTCAAATGATATCTATGGAATGTGTCAGAGGTTTGTGTCTGCTGTGTTAGAGTTTTGTTTCTCTTGCGTTTTTTTTAATTATTTATACATTAATAGATAAATTCTTAAAAATTTTCTAATTTCGATACAAATTTATTTTTCTATTAAATATGAAAATATGAAATTAAATGGAAAATAAAAATAATATTCCTTTTCACCAACAATTTTCTTCATTCTTTATCTGATTAAAACTAAACAAAATTTCCATGAGCAGAGCCTTTTTTCTAGAACTGTCTGTTTGTGGAACGTCATACCGTATGTATCTGCTTCCCTGCTGACTATTACATGGTCGTCTTCAAGTCGTCCATTTAGATAATCTAGCTCTACCCAAGTTCCACCGTGACTGATCTGGTTGTTTCATCATTTACTTTAACACTTAACTCTTATCCTAGAGTGACATCTAGGCCTTGGTAATAGTGACCTTTCAAGTAAAAAAAAAAAAAAAAAATTCATTAACAAAGCTTATCACAAATCAAGTCAGTCCCTCTAAAGAAACGAACTTTTGAACACAAATGCTAAATATTTATCAAGGAAATAAAACAATATTGCAAAATAGAACATTTTGTTTCATTAGAGTGAGAACAATCTTCGAATTAGAACAAACAATAACAAATCAAGTTAATAAAATGTACTTTTTAAAACCAATAAGGACGTTAGTGATATCATGTCTATATGTATTCCCACACACATATATACGATTACTTAATTTAATTACATAAATATACAAAAGTATAAATTTATGCATAAACTAAGTATTTACTTCAACAGTGCTCAATATATAGGTAGAGCTTGGTAGTATGTTATAAAATATATATGGCAATTATTCCGCGTTTCATCCACGCTAGGATTCATCAGTCATAATCCTTTTATATATACCGCCTATATATATATATATATATATATATATATATATATATATATATATATATATATATATATATGAGCGGTATATAAAAAGAATTATGCGTCTATTTTGTACAATTAATTTGACTTGAAATAGAGTGTTTTGACTTAACTGGTGTGAAGGAAAAGAGTTTGGAAGGTAAAAACTGAGATGACACCGGTTTTTAGGATTATTTCCTTTGCTTAGTTTCAATAAATCCGACAGAATAAGATGGCTCCTAATATGAAGAAGCCCTGGTTTTTTTTTTTAGATTATTTCATAACTGACCTTGCCTGGTAGACTTTTACCATGACTTTTCTATTGCATTACATGTTCATTTGCAATTTTCGATGGTTAAATCCATATTTACAATTTTGTATTTGTTAGAATTTTCATTACGTTTTTCGTGCTCAATAGCATTACGCACACACAAACGTGTTTCTTACATAGTAGTGAAATTAACGTATATAATTACTAACTTTAGAATATAATATTATATTGATATAAGCTTTTCATTGGTAAGCCACGCTTCAACTTGATATCTTCTATATGATATATTAATATCTTCTATATGATATATTAATATCTTCTATATGATAAAATAATATCGCCTTTTTCTCGAGAAACTTGAGCTTTTATAGGAAAATAATCGAACACTTTCTATGCAAATCTGATGATTTGCACGCACCACTTACAAGTACTAAAGCGTATTTCACAAAAGTGTGCTTACATTTCGTCCCTGTTTACAAATTACTACATTTAATCCGAATAAACTGCTTCTCTATCAAATACGTGCCCCACAAAGAATATAGCCAAGAGTTTAATTCTTTTGCAATTAATCCTCCCACGAAATACACGATCATTCCTTAATAGGCATAATTTCATTAGACCGCCGTTTATTATTTCTTTTTTAACTCATACTGTTTCTTACATATTACGTTAGATGCTAAGAACAAATAACAGACGCTCCCTAACTTTCAATTATATTTTACCTGTGTTATTTTGCGAATAAAGAATAACAAAATCTCGGAATGGTTTCATTTCAGCTTTTGCATCTAGCTATTCATAATGCTGCAACGAATTACTAAACAACTTAATCGTTTTCAAAATGACGTCTCAGCTTGACGCTTAACCTCGTAAGTAATCTATTTTTTAAAAACACGTATTAAGATTATCTTATTTGTATTGATCGGATTATTATTATCATCTTGAGTGTTATTTTTACAACGTTTCGATAGGATTGGCCTTCGACCGTCTTTTGTCAGCTAATATTTCACAAATATAAAACAATAACCATAAAATACAGACTAACTCAAAGAATACGAAAATATCTACGGAGCCAGTAACTTTTCTCTTTTCATTTCCAAACAACCAACATGGCTAAAATGGTCGAACGACAATCCGACTGAAACGTTGCACAAATAACACTCAAAATGAGAACAATAGTCCTATCGATACAAGTAATAGACACATTCAACCCTCATCTAAAAAATCCAGAACTTTAACGTATTAAGGTTGTTTTTATTTTCGTTTTCTAAAAGCACACAAGATCGACAACTACGTTTCGGCTTTTATTTAATACGACCAATTTTTTGACAGCATAAAAACATTAATTCGATTAAGTTATTTTCCAATGTCATGCATAAAGATGCCCTATTTTTCCAAACAAAACGACATAACAGAAAAAAAACTTTCATTGAAAGCTTCCTTTTTAAACAACCAATTACGTTTTAAACTATAAAAAAACAAAGTACATTAATTAAGTTATTTTTTACATCAAGTATATTGATTGTTTCTATTTTTTAAAATTAAAACAAACGACAAATTCAATAACTAGGTTTTAGCGACAGCCTTCTTTTTAAAACGATCGATTTAGTATCATTGATAAAAAAAAACAAACAAAAAAAAACAGAAAAAGGTAAATCGATTATTTTCCAAAATCAAGTGTTAAAATTTTGATAGCATAAACAATGGTGGGGTTGTTGTGCTGCTTCAGAAAAAAATCACTTCCGGCGCAATCCTTTGCCGGTACAAGGGTCAAATACGCCCTAAGATGGAGTACTGTAGACTGCCACATATGGGGTGAGGTTCCGAAAAGTACCCATTCTTGCCTTAAAAGGGCACAAAACAGTTTACGAAATTTACTGGGCGGGAGCCATTTACCCTCTCTAATCCATCTTTCTCACCGAATGGACGTTGTGAGTCTGTCTCCGCTCTACCATTAATTTTATATTGGTTGCTTGACTGAGCTCCAATCTATGGTCCCTCATTGTATAGCGTTCGCAACAAATACTCGCCTAGCTTTAGCAACCGTCAACAACTCCCCTCATACTATCAGTGTCTAAACTAAACGAAAACTCCATGCACAGAGTTTATTTCCCAGAACTGTTCACCTGTGGAACATAATACAGTGTATTTGCTTCCCGACTGACTTTTACATGGTCCTCTTCAAATTAAATGTGAATAAACTTCTATTAAGCTGTCCTCTAAAATGATGCGGCCCTACCCAAGTTCTATCATAACTGATGTTGTTTCACCAGCTACCCAACATTTAACCCTTATCCCAGAGTGGCTTTCAGGCATTGATAAGTGGTGACCTCTTCAGTTAAAAAAAAAAAAAAAACCCACCACCACCACCAACAACAACAAAGGAAAAGAAAAACGGAAAAACCATTAACGAAGTTTTAACCACTACTTTCCTTTTCAGACGACCGTTTTCCTCCCTTTTAACCTAAAGCAAAACTGATTTACTAACACAAAATAGATTACAAACTTGGCATTTCTTTCGCTTACAGACCATGCTATTTCCTAAATTAGATTTTCAAGTTAAGTTCAATTTTAATGGTATCTTCTGTTTATTCCATCCTTACGTGCAAGTACAGAATTGTTAACTAAGCCCTCCCGCACATGTTCAGAGCGGTTTTCTAATAATGACATTATTTCCGCACTGTTGTGGTGGCTTAATCGTTAAGTGATACCAACGAACGCTAAAAAGTAAATGTTTCTAATTGCTACACTCTTTCTTTCTTCACTTTGTTTGGATTCATTTGTTTCCTCACTTCCTAAAGCAAATCAGTTTCCACAGAAACGTGTGAACTCAAAGTATTTTCCAAGCAATGAAAATCATTCCAAACCAAAAAAGTAACACGTATATGTGAATGTAGTAAACCGACGTGAATTTAGAAACTCCTAAACAAACCAAAAAATCTAGAGACACACAGAATTCTCGAGCCATCGCCCCTTGAGCAGGACCTCAAAAACGCAATTTTTACAAGAATCCCAGTGCCCTATTGGGGCCAGAGTTGACAAGGCCAAAAAAAATCAATGATTTACGCAGCAGCATTCTTCGTCTCATGCACACATTCCTACACACTAACAACAGTCAGGCTAACACAAATGAATTGCTTCTTACAGCTATACATGCACTAACGAGAACAAGGTAAACCAACGCATATACATACTCAATGCCACGCTGCCAAATACGCTCATATATTACTTACACACGCATATTCATATTAGCAATGTTTTGACTTGTGAATACTAACTCAACTTTATTTACCAAACCCGTATTTGTATTATGAACAATTTAATCTTTTCTATAAACATGTTTTGTTATAAAATTTCGTTTCTTTTGCATTTACAAAACTTTATGTTTTAGGCGGCACTTGCTACCTGGTGACCCTTTTATTCTCTTAGTGTTTCATTTTATTTCCATTATATTATGCATGTTTCATGTATATTGATTCTTTAATTTCTAAAACAATAACTTTTATAAATAATGCGTATTAATTCTTGACATGTTTCTTCGCAATACCCAAACACACCACACACTCACTACTCAAGTACAAATGTTTTAAGTACTGTTTTTTTCTGGCGTAATATACGGCAATCGCATGCGAAAGCTTCGATTTATTTTTGTTTCATTACGATTTCAAATCAATAAACTTCTTAACCATAGTGCTTACGAAAATATTATTACTAATAACAGGGAGACCTGACGTTGCCCGGGATTGGATGATAAGCAACGAATGTTTTACAATCCCATATTTTTATTGTCATCGAAATCAGTGAAATCACCAACTTTTTCAATCAAATCGATTGATTGCCTGCTCTAGTTAGCGACTCAACAGTGCACAAGGAGGAAACTTCACATGCATCCCCGCAGAACTTAGTCCACAATACATTGTAGTCTACATTGCACTGTAGAGAACCTATTATTGATTTTATAAAATGTTTCATATATAATAGCTTGAATTAAAGTTTAAAATGCAAAAGTCAAATATCATCCTTCAATTTTTAAAAATTTTATTTATTAAACCTCGGAATTTTTATTCAAATTTTTATTAAATATTTTTTCGTGCACACAAGTTATCCATGAACACGTGTTTGCGGGTCTCACCCGTTTTCAGCATGCCTAAACTTTTGACAAAGATTGAACTCGTAACAGCTAGTTTGGCAGCCTGATATTTTACCACCAAGCCAACGATACTCAAAATTTTATGCACGATTTTTATCACTTTTAAATGTAAGATCTATTCTTTATTTATTTATTTATTAGCTATTCTGTGGTATTTAGTTGTTACGCTCGCCTGAGCGTTTATGGGGTTACCTGCCCTTTTGTTTTTATTTACGCCACTCCTTTATTTGTGAAGTATTTTTGTTATCAATTTTATAAATTAAACCTTGGAATATTTGATTCAAATATTTATTAAATATTTCTCGTGCGCAAAAAAATATTTAAATAAATATTTAAAAAAAAGGCGAGCGTAACAATTAAATACCACAAAATCGCTAATAAAAATCAGCTATAGATCTTACATATAAAAGCACATTAAATGGGCGTATATTTTCTCAAACGTAAAAACACGTGAGAGTGATCTATAGCTTTTAGCATTACTAGTAATTTAAAACACATAAATATTTATTATAATTTTTTTTTTTTTACATAGGCGGCACCACTTATCAAGGCCGATAGGCCACTCAAGGATGAGGGTTAAAGAGTGTACAGTAGTCAAAAGGACAATATAGTAATCGATAGTAATGGAAGTTCGGTAAATTTGTTAACTTAAGTGGAACGGCTCATCAGAAACTTGTTCACGTTGGACTTGAAGACAACCATATTATAGACAGCTGGAAAGCAGGAAAACGGAAGACAATTCCACAGGCGTGCAGTTCAAAGAAAAAAGCTTTGATCATGGAATCTATGTTTAGGTTTAGGCACAGATAAAGAGTGGGGAAAATTATTGATAATGTTTTCAGCTAGTCTAGTGTTTCTTGTGAAAGTTTGGCGAGAGGGGACCATAGATTGAAGCTCAGTCGAACACTTTCCATGAAAATAGCGATAAAGCAGAGACAAACTCGCAACATCTCTTCTGTGAGATAGAGGGTGCAGTGGAGAGAAAAAGACATCTCCCACCAGGCCACAAAGTCAATTTTGAACCCTATCAAGGTAGGACAAGTCTTTTCTAGCAGCTCCTGCCCATATGTGGTAAGAGTATTCCATCCTTGGACGTATCTGGCTCATATAGATAGAGAATTGCATCAGCAGTGAGATATCTACTGGATCGATAGAAGGATCCGACCATTTTTCCAGCAGCCTTGGCAACAGATTTGATGTACGTATTCCATTTAAGATCATGAGTAAAGGTCAAGCCCAGAAGCCTGTCAAAACTTGAGGCCTCCCAAGACGAGAGCCATTCATTTTAATTGATGTCAGATGGGGATCAGAACGTTGATGATGTAAAGATAGAAGCTTGGTTTTAGTTGCATTAAAAGTAACCAGCCACTCCTTTCCCCATTGTACAACGTGATTAAGATCAGAGGAGAGAGAATCAGAGAGAACTTGGTCGTTTACTGTCTTAGATGTGCTACCATAGATGGTAGTGTTGTCAGCAAAAATGTCTACGAATGATGTAAGGATGTGATTTGGAAGATCATTAATGTAGATCAGGAAAAGAGTTGGGCCCAGGATGGACCCCTGAGGGACTCCAGCATTTATACTGTGAACTTCTGATTTTTACCCATCAACTACTACTCTTATGAGCCTATCAGAGAGAAATGATTTAATAATTAAGAAAACATTTCCAGCTATACCATAGCTGGAGATCTTGTGAAGTAAACCTTTATGCCATACCCTATCAAAGGCCTTTGATATGTCAAGAGCAATTGCCCTAGAAAGGTTGCCTCTGTCGAGAGATTCGCTAATCCTATGAGATATAACTGTAAGCACATCTGCTGTAGATCTAGAAGAACGGAAACCATATTGAGTGTCACTAAGAAGGTTATTTTTGCTGAGAGAGTTGATTACTTCTCTATTTAACACAGATTCCAGCAACTTACTCATGACGCACAGGAGACTTATTGGCCTGTACTGAGAATGGGATGAACGATCACCTGAATTCTTAAATACAGGGCATACTGATGAGATTTTCCAGGGTGATGGGAAGCAATTCTCCTTAAGACAACGTTTAAACAGTTTTGTAAGTATGGGTGCTAGTTCTTGTTGAAGTTTTTTGAGTACTATAATTGGAATACCATCAGGGCCGGTTGCTTTACTGGAATCAAGGTTTTTGATTAGCTTGGCAACATCACATACAGATATTTGTATATCACATAGTGTGTTTTCTGATATAGAAGGAAATATTGGGAGTTTGCGGCCTTGGTCGCAAAGGGTAGAATTGGCTGCAAAGTTCTTGGCAAAGAGTTTGGCTTTTTCTGATGCTGCCGAGATTAACTCAGGTCCATTGATGATAGTTGGGATAGAGCACACGCTTCTGTTCAGGATTCTGTTTGCGATTTTCCAAAACTGGTGGGAACCAAGCTGCTGCTTGGCTACTTTGGACTAGACGGACTGAGCATACAACTCTCTTGCGTTCTTTATTACTTTCTTACAATGGTTGCTGGCAGTCCTGAAAGCGGCTTTAGTTTCCATACATCTATTACGTTGGAAGCAGTGGAAAAAGTGATTTCTGTGCGCAATAGCAGCAGCACATTCTGGAGAAAACCATGGCTGGCTGTTAGGTTTTTGCTGGAACTTTTTCGAGGGTATGAAATTGTCTATACCTACAATTAACCATTCAGTCAGGTCTGATACTATAGATGACACATCCTTTTTAAACATGGAACACAGAGGAAGATCCGATATAAATGTACAGAAACTATCCCAGTCAGCCATAGTGTATCTATATACTGTACGATGGAGAGGTACGTCTGAGGACTTATTACATTTCATTTTTATCTTAATTGATACAACTGAGTAGTCGGAAGATCCAAGAGGAGACAGAACGGAAACTGAACATAGTTCAGGGCAAGTTGTGAGAAAAAGGTCTGGGAGACTTGCATACTGGCCGTCATTGTCGGGCACATGGGTGGGTTCCTGAACAATCTGAATGAGGTCATAAGCAATGGAGAAATCATGACAGAATCTCCCCTCATCATCGATCTTGCTTGAGTGGGTCAACCATGCCACATTGTGAACATTGAAGTCTCCACATACGTGAATGTTAGCTGAAGGATATGCTGATAGAACTTGGTCAATTTTCTCAGATATGCTTTTAAAAATAGTAACTCCGCTGTTATGGGGGCGATAGAGAGTAAATATAAATGCCGTAGTGTGAGCTAGTGCTACTCGGAAGCACATATAGGGTAAGTTAGGATCTTCTCTGGAGATGTCCCTACCACATGGACAGCCATCTTTTATATAGGCACATATTCCATGCCCATGGCGATCTTGGGGGTCAGATTTGGAAGTTAGGTTAGAGTATCCTTTAATTACGAACTCATTTAGGGAAATAGTCTGTCCAATTCCAGTTTCGCTTAAAAATAAAAGGTCTGGTTTAGTCTCCTGTAATTGGGCTTCAACCTCTGGAAGGTAAGAACGTAGACCCCTGATGTTGAAGAAGGAGATATGGTAGTGGGGGTCTACGTTGGAAGTTTCAGATCCGGGTTTAATCGTGTATTTTTTATTGAAACTTGTCATGATGGAATTTTGGAGTTTGTGGACTAGGTCGTCAGACTTGCTTAGAGCAGGACAGAGAGGGGAAACAAAGAGAGAAAAGTAACGAAGAATTTTTTTTTTTTTTGTAGCACATGATAAGGTAAAGCCGTAACAATTACCCACTAGTATGGCATCGAGAGGCCCCACCAGATTACTAGCAGTGAAAGGTTTTGTTTTAAACAAAATAATAAAAAGATAATTAAAGGATCATTTTTAACGTCGGAAAATAGGCACAAATTTTTCCAATTTCGATACCTCAAAAAGTTCTGATTCTTGATTTCGTTTAATCGTCCCACCACTAATATAGTGTCAATATGTCAATTAGGAACAAAATAGGACAAGATAAATTTAAACATATTTACTAAAAAATATATTAAATAAAAAAAATGAAAAATTGATATCAAAATAAAATATATAGAAATAGGGACAGACAAGCTATAATGAAATAAAAATGAACATCATTATAGATAATGTGTGCGGTCCTGATCTTTCCTCAAACAGAAAACAATATGGCTGACGAGAGCCTAACATTATTTACCATTAACTGGCCCCCCCTTATGTTAGGCTTGAAACCGACGGTACCAATGTTTTTCTGACCTTCTATACAGTTTTAAATAAATATTAAGCTTATATATTGAAAATATTTTCTTTGTAATCGAGCACTTTGTTGGAATTCTTTCCCATAAAACTATATATATATATATATATATATATATATATATATATATATATATAATTACTTGTATATAACTAACAATAAATCAACTGAACTGTATTAATACATCAATCTAAGAAAAGATTAATGTATAAAAAAAGTAGAAAAATTTTCAAAGATGTTTTCCTTTGAGCCAGAAAAGGAATCGAAGACACAGAACGCAACTTGTATTGTTCGATTGAAAAATAAAAATCTCTATTGAAAGAAGCAGGTGTTTCTTAAATGGAGGTTATCAGTTGAAACGTTTGTGTTCTTTTAATATTCATTTGTCTGTGAAAAGTTTCAATTACGTTAGGTTCTTTTATAGCTAATAGCAAACACAAACGAACATATTTCCAAAAATAACAATTCAAAACACTCCCCCCCCCCTTAAGTAGCGGTTGTATAATGACGAGCTCGAATTGTATTGCCCAAATTGGTGGAGGAGAATGATTCAAATAATCATTTTCAACTTTCTAATGACGTGCTCTTACTTTCCTCAATGAAAATTTGAATTTTAGGGGTTTTACTAATTATTAAGGCACGACAAATGTACGACAAAGCACGACAACTGCTCCTGTTGATTCTCTTAATGAGATTTAGGCACGTCATTCGAGCAACCCGAGATTCTTATGTCAATAACAAGAAATAATCGATTTTAATCTAAACTGTTTTTTTTTATCGCTAAAATCTTTGTATAATTTTTTTGCAGATTTGGAGCAATCAAATACTTTTTTGATATATTTACTTTTCATCGCCATTGTTTCGTAAAGGTTTACTATTTAAAAAAAAACACTTAAAAAACCAGCATAAAACATTTACGATTAAAAAAGAAAATGCAAATATATTTTCTTTTACCTTAAGCGGACATTTTTTCCTTTTTCTATCGACTCATATTGTTTTTTCTTTTTTTTTTATATTTGGCCAAAATCTAAAAATAAAAACAACATGAGCAATTTGTCATGACTTAATTCCTGGTGCCCTCATTTTTCATGCTTTAATTTATCCTATCTTTATTTCTCTGGCATTAATTTGTCGTACTTTAAATGGTCGTAATTTAGTTTGTCGTAATTTAATTTGTCATACTTTAATTTATCGTGCTATAATTTGTCTGGTCTTAATTTGTCTGGTTTTAATTTTTCATGCCTTAAATTTTTAACCTTACTTTGTCATACCTTAATTTGTCTGGCCTTAATTTATCGTGCCTAAATATCACACAAATAGAGAATAAGCAGCAACTGTTGTCGTACTTTGTCATAATTTGTTGTGTTATGAGAAAACCACAGTATTTAGATCATATATTCTAAAGGAGAATGTGCATTGGCCAAGGAATACGAAAAATCCAAAGATACTTTAGTTGCAAGTATCCTAGTTATTTCCTGACACTAATCATCGGCACCACATCTTCTCCCATTTCATGATGAAGAAAGTTCCTTTAGGTGCTTGTGTGGATTGGTTATCTTTCAAAGCAACGCATTTCCGGTGAAAACATTACGTACATACGTGTTATGTTGAAATTAGTACGAATTCCAAAAATGATTCAGTAGATAGGCTAGATGTACTTATAACAACAAAAAAATCATCTACAATTAAAATGACGGACGATGAATTCAGTCAATTTAATTCAATGTAAGTCAAGGGAGGTAAGTCAGTTTGTCATACTGAATTGATTGCACAACTCTTCCGGTACTTGTACAGATTAGTCAAGAGATTAAAAAATGAAAATATCGAAAAAAGGTTATATTTCACGTATCCGTTATGGGACAAAGTTCTCCGAAAAAAAAATTTCACTTAATTTCATCAAGTAGTTTTTTTTTTTTACAGCGAAAAAACAGTTTGTTATGATACCGAGCAAAAGCTTCGATTTTTAGGAAGAAAAGCTAGAATTAAAGATGGGAAGGGAGTGTCGGCACTTTACATAGAGTTATCTCCCCGTGGCATGTTGTTCAGCTTCAGCAAATTTCACAATGGCTGACTTCAACGCGCTCTCATAAGAACATGTTTTTCCGCTGTAAAAAAAAAAACAAAAAAAAACTAAATGAAATTTTTTTTGAGATCTTCAGTCCAAAACGGATGCATACAATATAACTTTTTTTCGATATTTTCATTTTTTAATGTCTTGACTAAACTGTACAAGTGCCACTCTTCCACATTAAAACATACGAGAAAACTCGATATTTGGATGAATTCTATTTTTAATATTAATTTTTCTACTTGATCATCTATAATTGTTGGAATTTATACTAATTTTGACATGACACCTATGTGATAATGTTTTCACCTGAAATGTGTAAGTTTAAAAAAGCACAAGGACCTTCTTTCAAATTTCACTCCAACAAATTATTTTCTTTTATTTAACTTAATGTGCCCATATGTATACATTCCAGCAACATTCACCCCAGGTGGGTTGAACCAGTTTCCTTTGTAGGAGAAAACGTAAAGGAAATATTAAATTCACAAGCAGTCTCCAGTCACATGTATATCCCACTCAGGGGAAATGACGATGTTAGGTTTTTGCAGTTCTTGCAAAGAGGTGTCGACATTCTCTTACATACAGCATCTAGTATTCCCAAGTGGTCACCCATCTAACCAGGCTCAACGTTGCTTAACTTCAGTGATCTAATGAGAACCGGTAAGTCAATATGATTATGCCATACCTTATGTGTCCATACGGAGGAATTGATCAATTATCCAATACGAATACTTTACGTAGCATATACTTCCGTTGAACAACTTAAATAGTTTTTCCCTGCTTTTCAGACAGTTGGATTCAGGACATTGACCAGAGAAGATGTGTTGTGCGTCCTCGTTCCAACTAAAGTACTAGGAGGTTTTTTCAACATCAATAGGGATCCAACTGGATGCTATGCTATCCAGCAACAGATAAAAAATCATCAAGGCGTATTTTGCCAAAAAAAGCAGTTCTTCTAACACAGCAGCAATGTAGGAAAGATTTTGGTAGGAACAATGTACCTGATAGAAGGACAATTCGATGTTTGGTGGCCAAATTCCGGAAGGCAAATATCTACAAAGCCATAGAGGCCAACATCTTTCAGCCTTAATTCCTAACAATATTCAGATTTTACGGGAAAATGCCTTGAGAAATCACCCAGAAGATCAACACGTCATTTCTCACAAAAGATTGGCATCTCAAGAACATCAGTTTAAGGATTCTCCATGATCACCATCACCATGATCCTTATAAAATTAAGATCTTGCAGAGGCAAACCGATCACAAAGTGGAACGAGAAACATTTTGTGAAGATATCAGTCCAAGTATTAAAAATGGTCCTGACTCATTGGATTTGATTTTTTTTATAAGTGACAAAGCTCATTGTCACTTGAGTAGGTTTATCAACAAGCAGAATATGTGCTTTGTGCTCAAACTCAGCTCCACGAATCTGCTCATCGCCCTTCTTAGCCAATAAAACGTAATTGTATGATCTGCTATCAGACAAAAAGGCATTATCGAACCATACATACTTTTAATATGAGAATAAGAATCGGGTAACGGTGTACACAGACTGTTACATTGCACTCATGTGGAGATTAAATCAGATTTAAAGGATATCATTTCCTATCGAAATGGTATTACGAACCTTCTTTTAGGAGGAGGACAAGAATCAGATGATGGTGGACACAGACTGTTACATTACACTTATGCGGGCAAAATTCATTCCTGCACTGATAAAGTTTCAATTTTAATAAAGTTAAAGATATACTCTCTTCACTCAGCTACTATTTGGTGCTTAAAAAAAAAAAAAAAAATTCAAAATACCTCCTCTGGGAAAAATTTGAAATCAAAATGAAATCGGAACACATTTATGAATCACTCTTTTCGTCACATGATTAAGTACAGTCGAGTGTTTGCCGTGAATTACTTACGGGGGGGAGCAGAGGCATAGAGTGAAGTTAATTTGAGCACCTGCCATGAAAATAATAGAGCAGAGATAGGCTTGCAATACCTCTGTGAGAAAGGGGTAGCAGGGAAGAGAAAAGATTTCAAAGTCGGTTGTGTACCCTCTGAAGGCAGGAAAGGGTGCTCTAAGCATTTCCTTTCCATATATGGCAACACTACCCCATCTTAGGATGTATTTGGTTCTTATACAGCTAGAGAATTGTGCAGGGAGTGAGATACTTTCTGGAGCAGAAGAATGATCCAACCATTTTTCTAGCAAATTTGGCAATATATTTTTATGTTTGTCTTCCATTTCAGATCAGGAGTGAAGGTCAGTGCGAGAAGATTGTAACAAGGGTGCTTCCTCAAAACGAGAGTCATCAGATTCGACAAGTTTTATTTGATTAGAGTTTTACCGCTCTCTCATCACGCCCTCGCTTACAAAAACTTTTAGCTCTTTTTCATGTCACTCTTTCAAATGAAAGACGGAAATATTTTATATGTACACAACGATGCAGAAGCACCAGGTTTTTTGGTTCTTGTTCAGAATTTATCCTATAACAAAAAAGCAGAACTAAAGAAAAACCTATATGATGTGCATAGCCGTGACGAAACGAAAATATATTTTAAAAAAATCACATAAATTGTTCAAACAAAGTCGGTCTTGATCGTACTACACAAGGACAGCATTTGATGAGAGGAATCAGTAGTTCTTTTTAGGCAAAGATAACTCCACAAAAACAACAAAACAATTGAATATACCCCAGGCAGATGGATATGCCACCACACCCACGTTGTGTCTTCTAATCCATGAGCCACGCCCTCTTCCTTGTGGGTGTAGTTAAGCAGGTGGTCCTCTCAGTTGTTTCCTGAAAATCAATCCAATCGCTTCTTCCGGTCCTTCAACAAATGTTAAACAACATCTATGAAACGACAAGTATATCTCCAATTCGTTTTATATAAAAAGTTATATAAAGTAAAAAAAAAATATATTTAATACAGCGTTGAAGAATAATAAAGCTGAAACAAGTGGAGATCAAATTACTAGTGGAGTAGAACACAATCAATTCCGTAAAGTATAGTCTAAGACCAACGATGACGTCCAGTTAAGGTTTACAGTTGCAGTTTGGTGTATGGATTTTGAGCTGTTGTCTTTTCACTAAGAGAAACAATTAATTGTAAATTGTCCGAGAGGTGAGGTGTGATATGCCATGAACAAAGTATCACAGAAATAAAGCAAATTTTTTTTTGAAAGTTCGTCAATAGTGAATAATTTTGTAAAACTAAAATCAATACACACGCGAAAGTATCCTCTAATTTCTCTCATTTTTCAACAGTCACTTTGTTGCCTGAGATCTATTAATTATCCTGTCGTTTTCCTGGTAACCAGCCAAAGATAGGAACTTCGAGGTTTCTTTTAACAACATGTGAGCTTAATTCTGGTGGGTTGGTAAAGCTTTCCATAAAGGCGTTAAGATGTCCAACTTGTCATGGAGGTGATGCGAATGGGGTGGGGGAGAACAGAGAGCAAAGTTTCCTTCTACATTAATTGAATAATCCAATTTATGTAGAAGGAACCTTTTCTAAAAATCAGGGAACTAAAATTTAGCGTCCATAACCTGACGGGTCCTCAGCAAATAAAAGCGGTTAGTAGATCAGCTCAGACTGAAAAGTTTTTATTGTCGGGTAGCGCTGTAGGATTGATGTAGCCTGGCAGCCAATCAGCTACTGCCTCGTCACAATTGAACACACCCTGATTGGCCAAATTGCCAACACTATGTATGCATAGTAATTAACTAAATTTCCTATTGAAGGTTTCCCACACCGAGTAAATTATAAAATTTTGACCTTGGGTTCACATCTGGCTTGGCAAAACCCAAACAATAACTTACTATCTCTCACAAAACAATTATAATCTTATTGTATGAATATTAGTATTTAGTATTAGCCCAGCTGAATTTTGATTCCTTTGCTTTGATTTGATTTTAGCAATTACTGACAGTTTCGCGCTTGCATGGGTTTGCTCACAATTCGTACGTAATTCAACATAAATCTCACAAGTTTAAATTGTTTTTTAGTTCTCTCCCTTGTTTAGTTTTAGATGGTTTTCAAAATAGTGGGCAAAACAGTTATTCATCCGTGATTTTCTTATTTAAAAATAAAACTATTTGATCAATTTACATGATTTTTGGAATATGATATGCTTTGTTTCGTCACGGATATGTTTATCATAAAGATTTTTCTTTATTTTTGTTGTTTAATATGAGGGAATTCTGGACAAGAACCGATAACGTAATAATTTTTTTTAATTTCTACAATTTCATTCATTTTAGAAGAATTTTTCTTTTCTTTTAGGGAGAAATTACCTCCCCCTTATTCCACCTACATACACAAAATAAAGAAACCTAAGACTCTTAATATTTTAATACAAGATTTTGATTTTGATTTTTTGGGGAAGAGATCCAGCAAAGAATATCTTAATCAGATTAATTAAATGTTTACTTGAATTGTTAATGAGGACAAAAATGGCCGAGAAAAAGTGTTGATAGAAATTAAATAACTGAATGGGACACGGAAAATAGAACAAGGCCGTCTTGATATTCAGAAAATTTCAAAGAGAAACTGAAACACAAGTTGGCAGGAGGGATTGGAATTATACTCTTGACACAAGAGAATAGATAACAAACGATCAAAATCGGTGTTTTCTTTGCCTGCTATGAATAAATATGATTAAAGAAGAAATCTTGTTATTACGAGGGTTACTGTGCTAGAAAGTTACTTACACTTGAGAGTATCCTGTACCGCTACAAGGCCACCATTCTCCCATGTATGGAATATTGTTGCCACATTTGTGCTGGTGCATCTGCTTCTAGTCTCTCTTTCTTAAACAGGGTTCAAAAGAGTTGTCAACCTAACAGATGTCACACTATGCTTCAGTCAGTGTCCCATTGATGAAATGTTGTATCCTCTGCCTGTTGTACTTTAATGGTGGATGCTCCGACGAAGTGTAGTCCTTGCATCCCCTCGGTGTAAATGCGCGACAAACCTGACAAGCAGCAAAGTTCCACCCCTACACAGTAGAGATCCCTAAATGTAAGAAAGCCTTCTACTCTAATAGTTTCTGCCCAAGGACTGCTAGACGCTGGAATTCCCTTCCGGGTTCCTGTTTCCCTGACTGTACTGACATGCAGAAATAGACACCCCTTCAACAAAAAAAAAAAAAAAAAAAGATCACAAGGTTAGGGTTAATAGCTGGATTACATGTTGAAATGCTGCTCAACTCCCTACATACTACCTTTACAAATTATTTCCCAGATAGTAACCCACTACAAAGTAGCACTGTGCGTTGTTTGGGGTGAAAATGCAAAAAAAAAAAAAAAAGAAAAAAAAGAAAAAAAAAAGAAAAAAATCACAAGGTTAGGATTAATAGCTGGATCACATGTTGAAATGTGGACAACTCAACAAATTGCATCACCATGTAATGTTTGATTTATGTTTTAGGTGAGCCAAGGATGTGAGGAGGGGGAGGGGCAAAACAATCCCATCCCTTTGAAAAGGAATGTGACCATAACAGGTACTCGTTAGTTTTTACTTGTTGCATGTGATGTTCTCTCCCTACCCTTCCATTTACTCCCGGGTAACGTTGGGCAATCTTGTTAGTCCGTTTGGAGTTTTCAGAATAGTTAAAGCAAAAAAAAAAAAAAAAAGGGGTGTGTGAAAAAAATAAATACACGACAAATAAATGTTGCCAAGGGCAAGATAGGTTATTTTTCTACCTACTTGAATAAGCTTTTTTGAAATACAAAATGGTGGTCTCATTCCAGCCAGAGTCGAGTCTAGATAATCTCTCAAAAATTGAAAATTAAACAAAATACCAGTACGATTGGTTACACTTATTGATATGTTTCTATCAGTATTTTGTATAATTTTCCATTTTCCAGCGATTATCGAGGCTCGACTATAGCTCTAACGAGATCACCATTTTGTTTTCCGTTCAACTCAACAGGCTTTACACTACCTTTATTTTTAAATAAAAAATGCTTTAAAATAAGTTTAAACGCACAGAATCTAGAAAGGGACGTTCAAAATCCTAAAAAGATCTCTTGGTTGAAATATATGAGATTACGGGTGAATGTTTGGCATCTGATAAGATGCCCCATCCATCCCCAGCTTGAACAAATTGATAAGAAAATTGAAAGAGAGAGAGAGAGAGAGAGAGAGAGAGAGAGAGAGAGAGAGAGAGAGAGAGAGAGAGAGAGAGAGTAACTAATCTTCCCTTCGGTAACATTTATTTGTAGTGTACTAGTGTACTTATTTTGCCAACATATTTTGCTTCGTTGGATAATCTAGAAGTTCACTATTAATTATATAGAATTATTATTTTAGCCCCAATGAGTAAAATCAAAATTCAGGTGACACGTGTGTGTGTGTGTGTGTGTGTGTGTGTGTGTGTGTGTGTGTGTGTGTGTGTGTGTGTGTGTGTGTGACCATGAATCTGGTCATGGCGTCTACAAATGTTAACCTCATTCTCTAGTTTTCCGTCTTTTTCATTTGCGATTCGGTGTGACAAAGTAGTAAGTAAATATGCTCATCACACACACAAAACTTATTTATAACTTAGATAAAGATATTCTTGCGTAGGGATAGAAGCACGATTAGATGAAGAGGTTATGTGAAAATGACACCAGCAATTCTGAAGCATGTATGTGTGTGGACCGGTAGAGGGCGGTTTTGTTGCAGTGAGCTGATATAGGTCAGCAAGGAGGAAGGAGAAGGGGGAAGAGGCGGCGGCGTATGCTAAGGTCATTCAAAAAAAGAATATATATATATATATATATATATATATATATATATATATATATATATATATACCACCGCTTGATAATGAACACTTGCAGACAAAAACACTTAAGAAGAGAGAGAGAGAGAGAGAGAGAGAGAGAGAGAGAGAGAGAGAGAGAGAGAGAGAGAGAGAGGGCAGGATGCTGACGACAAGGGATGTCTTACAGATTTTCAGGCCGCCCCCTTTTCCGCCCAAACATACAGGAACCAGTTCATGCACAAAGCACTCAACAGGCACCTCCAATAAAAAAATAAAATAAAAAGTATATATATATATATATATATATATATATATATATATATATATATATATATATATATATATATATATATGAGGAAAAGAAAGAAAAATGTCTGGAAAACGAAAGAACAGGATACATTTGCAAGTTTACTCTTTACTCTTATTCTCCTTGAGCTATTGCATGCATCGGTCTCATCGCACACACACAGACTTATGTACCCTCAATGCATCCTACTTATGAAAATCAAACTATTCAGGCAGCTTTTTTTTTTATAAACATTTGGTTCTTTATTTTTTTTTTATTCGTTTTATGTGTTTCTAGATCTTTTCACTCCCCGTCTACCCTCATTATATATATATATATATATATATATATATATATATATTATATATATATATATATATATATATATATATATATTATATATTATATATATATATATATATATACTAGCTGGACTCGTAAACCGGCGTAGCCCGGTGGAAGCCTGCGGCTGCCCCTCGCAAAAAAGTAAACTATGCCTGTTGTTGCTGGCTACTGACGTCCCTGAACAATTGCAGACACTGGCAGCCGTGACCGAAATGAAATTATCTGGCTTTCATTGACGATTGATGGCTAGGGGCGATAACATGCAGGTACTGTTTGAATTTAAAAGAAAAAAAAAAGAAAAAGCAATTAAGGGAATGCGTAAAATTGTATGAGTTAATAAAATGACGAAAAATGGTCCATTAGAATAATACTAAAAAAGTAAAAACAGAAGTTTTTTTAGGGATTCTCACTGTACATGAACTGTTTACAGTGATTGAAATCAGTTGTAGCAATCCTAGCTGTTTCTGGTTGTTGTTAAAATCTTCCTCTTTTCAACTCTTCCACCAATAATATTAAAGTAAATTACAGTTTTATGTCGTCTTTTTTAACGTGTAAAACAAACCAATTACGATTTTCTTTTTCATTTTCACTGAGTATTGTCATGTTAAGAACAGCGTTTGGAATAGACACCCCAAACCCCTCATGTTAAGAACGGCTTTCGGTACAGACACCACCAACCTCTCTATCTTAAAAACGGTGTTTGGAATAAACAACTGCATGTAGAGTAGACAAACCCCATTTTATTTTATTTGGGGGGGGGATGCGAAAAATAATTCCCTCAAATTTAACCTGATAATCGTTGTCAACATACCAACCTGCATATGCTTAAAAAAAAAAAGAAAAAGAAAAGGTGTTGGCTGGTAGGAGAAAAGTAGATTTGTTTATCGCGTGTGCATACAAACCTGGCAGCCAGTTAATTACAATGCATAATATAGGTTTTTATATCACTATAAGTCTATGCACAAATGAATGAGATTTTCTTAATCAGCATAGTCGAAATTCTTTAAAAGTAGCCATTCTTAAAAAAATCTTTGGAGGTTGACCTAATGTACAAACCTACTCCCAACCAAAAAAAAATTAACGTGGGGTGTAATACTTAAATTTAATTTTGCGATGTTTTATTTAACTAAATAAATTGGCATTTTCATTCGAGTTAAAGTGTAGGATGGGCTCTAGCATAAATGTAGCATTGTGGTGACTACAATAATTTTAGCTAAATTTGGCTAACAATAAAGTGTAATATCTGTTCTTATGCTACTCTTAATTTGTTCTGCCCGAAGTTGAAGGAGAAATCTTTTTAGACTGAGGCATTTTTTATTTTTATCTCAATCTAGAGTAGTCCATTTTTAGAGAGCAACTTTTCCCCACATTAAAACCTGACCTTGTCTCTAACTCCACCTCGATCAGTTAGACACGAGTAAATAAGGAGTCTAGCTAAGAGTAAGATAAGGGATTACAAACTCCACACTTTTTGATGGCCTTATGCTTAAATTTTTAAATTGTAATTTTAGTTTATAGATATATAATCTAAAGTTAAGTATCTGTTCTTTATCTGTTCTGTCTTCGGTCAATGAAGTAGAATTCTTTCTAGACTGAGGTAATTTTCATTTTATTCATAATCCAAAGCGTCTCATTAGCGAGCTGAATTTTCCCCATATCAAAAACTTACGTTGAGTCTAGCTGTGCCCTCGTGGAAAGGCAAGTAAATAAAGATTTTTTTAAGCATCAGTTTGTTATGCTTAGGTTTGAGATAGCATTTTGAAATGCGTTTTTATAAGCAACCTAAGCCTCCTCAAGATCCCAGTGCTATCTGCACCCTTTCAGTGGAAGTGTGGTTGGTGCTTTCTTTCCTTTGTCTTTCCATAGTCCTTGATCTTCTTGATTACTTTGTGTGTGTGTTTTTTTTTTATTATTACATTTTCACCCCAAACAAGGCACAGTGGCACTTTGATGTAGGGGACTACTATCTGGGACATAAGTTAAAGAGATACTATGTAGGGAGTTGAGCAGCAAGATGTCTGTTCACATTACACTTGAACTTCTGCATGTCAGTACAGTTGGGAAGCAGGAGCCCGGAAAGGAATTCCAAAGTCTAGCAGTTCTGGGAAAGAAACTATTAGAGTAGAAGGCTTTCTTACATCTGCGGATCTCTACTGTGTAGGGGTGGAATTTGCTGTTTGGGAATGGAGACAGTTTATAAGATCTTATTTCATGTGGATTGGGACAAAAATACAAAAGTTGCCTGTTTATAGGGACCTCTTCTTCACTGAAAGAGGAAAGAAGTGATGAAGCGTAGCATCATGTGAGTCGGATATCTTACAAACTGAGCTAACGATTAAATTACAAGAGTGGAGGAAATTATATGATTTCAATGAATTTTTCATTTTTTTTTTTCTTTTTTTACTTCTGTTACAATTTCCTTGTGTTCATAGTGTATGCGTGTTGGTAGCTGCATTCAAGGATTTTCCTTAAAATTTCAGTTGTTTTCACCATTGCTTTCCATTGTATAGTCTCATTCTTTTTTATTACAATTTCTCCTCGTCTTTATTCAAGCAGTTTGGGATCTGTTATAATGCTCCCAAGATTATTGGATGGAATGGAAATGGCATTACCCCTGTGCGAGTTTAACCGGCTTCATCCAAAGGAGAAAGTTCTATGGACATATGAAACTCACGAGTGGTCCCCACTCGCATGTATAGCCCCGTTAGGGGAGATGGCAATGTTAGGTTTTTGCAACTTTTTTTGCAGTGAGGTGTTGACATCCTTCTACATACAGCACTTGGAATTCCCAAATCGGTCACTCATCTGATACGTACCAGGTATAATCACGTTGACACACCGGTTCTTGTAAGATCACCGAAGTTAAGCAATGTTGAGCCTGGTCTGAGCTTGATCTGAACCTGGTCTGAGCTTGATCTGAACCTGGTCTGAGCTTGATCTGAACCTGGCCTGAGCTTGATCTGAGCCTGGTCCATGATTATTAATGTTCTATTTACTTTCTTCATGTTTCACACTCTTTTCAATCCTCTAGCAAATTCCTTGTATCTTTTTCATTTTCCAGTCACTCATTTACCCTGTGTTTTGTGGGTACGGCAAAATTATTATTATTGGTGATGATGGTGGTAGTGTTCCTCCTCCCCTCCATTATTATTTTCTCACTAGGAATTCCCACAAAGGTCATCATCAGAGATAACTCACTGATAATAACCATTGGTGTTCCCTGGAGTCTGAGCGACAACAAGTGTCTCCAGATTTCTAGCACTCCACCTCTTTCGATAACCGTTGCAGATGGATTTACATTATTGCAATAGCCAATTACCATTGATTTCTCACTGGCAACAACCATTTGGTTTCTTTGGGATTTTTTTTTAATGAAAATCAATCCAAACAAGACATAAAACCACTTGATGTAAGGAGCTAAAAAAACAAAAAAAGATTCAAAATCAAAAACTTGCCAACAAGTGTTAGATGGAATAAATTCTAAAAAAAAAAAAAATAGCAATTCTTCCCTTTTTGTCAGAAACATTGTTCATGGAATGTGAGGACTAAAGGACAAAATAATGGAAGCGAGAGTTACGAGGATGCCAAAAGTAAACCCAAAGATCCATTTTTTATTCCTCTTTGATAATAACATGGGGTTAAATTAGTCAGACAATCTTGAGACTCAATCGAGAAATAAATGTCCAAACATTTTTACCGTTCTTCCCCATTACATCAATATAATTTTCCATGCCGCCATTTTTTCCGTTGAAAAAATGATGCGTTTCTCTAATCGATCCATTTTGAAAATATGTTTTTTTTTTTTAATGATTTTTTCTTTTTTGCTTGGTTATCTGTGGCATTTTCAAAAAAGGAAAAACACATCTAACTCACAAAATTTAGGTAGCAATAAGTTTTTCCAAGGCCCCAGTTCTCTCTGCATTTTTTCAAAGATGTCTGGTTAGTTCTCACCTTCCTAAGTCTTTCCATCCTCTTTGACTCTTCATAACTATTTTCTGTTCATCAGCCGAGAGTAATACCCTTGTTTTGGGTATTTTGCAGTTAAGACAACTAAACGAAAAAGTGATAAACAACGCATATAGCAAACAAATGCTACCAGAAGCAAGATATGTTACACTACCACCTACCCGGACAAGTTCTTCATGCCTCTGGCGCGGCCGTAGCCGAGATTGAACTCACTACTCAAGTTTGTAGTGTAATTCAAATCTTGTCAGTAGCTGAGAACTTGATGCTTCGCCAGGGCTATCAAGGGTATTTTTTTTATTGTGATGCCATCACTAGATGGGGCATCTACCACGGCGTAAGAGAGTCCCTTTTACCATCGGGAGAAGGATAGACTGCACCAGTTTCCCAACCTGGTATTTTACCTTGCAGTAAATACAGCGCCTCACCTTCCGAAATGGTCACCCAATTGGTACTGGCCAGGCTCAATGTTTCTTAACTTTGGTGATCTGGCATGCCTCAAACCACCTTAAAATACTCATCTACTCCGAAACAAAAGCAGCTCCGAATCCCAAGCTACAAAAAAAAGAAAAAAAAAAAAAGTTTGACACCATTATTATTATTATTATTTCCTTGCTCAGAGTCTGTACATCAGTCTATCATGCTTTTGTTCAAAAGTCATCCACAGAGAGCGGTTTCGTTGTTTCATGCCTCATCATTGTGGCTAGCCATAACTAGCGTATCAACCTTGATATTCGAAACCAGAATCACCATCACATGTAAAACTAACTACTGGTCCCTGTTTACTTGCCTCCGAGGAGGGCAGAGTAAAACACAAGGTCGGTTTTTATGTGAGGAAAATCTAGCTCCCCGAATATAAAAACTGGATTTAGACAAAAATAAAAATTTCCTCTGCCTTTGTCATCAACAAAAAAGCTGAAATGTAGATCGTAATTCATGCGAGTAATCTCCCCTGAAGACTCTCCCAGTCCGTGGAGCAGCTTCCAACCGGAAGTTGTACAGCCGCCATTACTGTAAATAGATGTAGCTAGAATGAGCACACACACACACACAAAAAAAAAATCTCTTCATATCCATTGTCGAAGTTCGTCATTTAATTTGTGAAGTTCGTCATTTAACGTGTTTATATACTTCTTTGTGATTTTCCAATTAACAGTAGAATTAGTTGGATCTAATGAACCCATCATAGAAGTGGAGGAAATTTTTACTTGCGTGCAAGCGACTCTATAAGTCACTCTGTTGGTCGTAGGGTTGGATCAAATACAATTGTATTTGTATTTCAATTGTATTTAAATACAATTTTTATGTAATTGTATTTGTATTTTAACATCACAAGAAAAAGTAATTTGTATTTGTATTATGGCATCCAGGAAAATAGTATTTTGTATTTGTATTTATATTTGAGAGAGAGAGAGAGAGAAGGAAACTTTCAGAGCTCTAATGATAATAAAATGCAATGAGGATATGATATAGAATGTAATGTAGATGTCAAATTTGGAAGGAAATATTTCTTTTCTTTTTCTTCTTTTTTTGTATATTTTCAGATTTGTTTATTACTTTGAAAAAAAAGTACTTATATTTGTTTTTGTTTAAATCAGTTATTGTATTTTTATTTGTATTTTGAGATTGAGGAATAAAAGTATTTGTATTTGTATTTTTAGACTTAGGAATAAAAGTATTTGTATTTGTATTTCTGGTAACCTAAACGAAAGTATTCGTATTTCAATTGTTAAAAGTCAGTATTTGATCCAACCCTAGTTGGTCGGTCGGTCGGTCTGTCATAACACTTTTGTGCTTGGCCTTTTTGGTTAAGATCAAAGGTCTGTTGTCAATAGATGCTGTTCTTAGCTTTTTAAGCTTTTCTTGGCCTTTACACCAAGATCAAAGTGTAATATCTGTTCCGGCAGATACTGCAAGCAAAGACCATATGTGGGGGCAATCCCACATATAAGACCTTGGTCAATGTAGGGGCAACCCTACATACCAATTGTCACTATCCAGCTCCCCTACTTCCCGGGGAGTTGGTCCCCATTTCCCCTTCACTACTCACATTAAAAATCGGCCTTGTGCCTAATTTGCTCGGTGGAGGAGCAAATAAATACCCTTTTCTTGGCCTTGGCAAAGTGTAGTATCTGTTCTTACTACATGCTGCACTTATTGTGATATAAAGTGGGGGATCACTTTTCTGTATTAATTTAATGTAAAATGATCACCCACTTTACAACCAGTCATTCTCCAGATCATTCAAGTTGTTTTTGAAGGATTCCAGTTATTTTTTCAGCATTCAAGTCATTCTTAAGGTCATTCAATTCATCATTAAGTTCACTAAAGTCATTCTAAGTCATTTACTTTTTATTTATTTACGTCATTTCAGCCCATTTTTCGGTCATTTTAGTTTATCTTTAAGAATTTCATGTCAATCCTACATTCACACGTTCATTACACAAGAGCATGCAACTAATGGCTAGCGGCCTTGTTATCACTTAAATGGATTTTTCATTTATTTACAAATTTATGATCCTAGTAACAGAGAATTCAATTACGCTAAGTGAGAACCACCATTCCTTCTACCGGAGTGCTATATCCATAGAGAAGCAGAGGATGATTTCAGACATATTAGGTAATAAGTTTGATATAGATTTTTCTCAATAGTGTTCGATATCAAAGTAGTTATAACTCATCATCATTGTTTTAATATTTTGATATCATAAGGGTATGATTAAAGAAAATTGGAAGGTTCTACGTCTAGACACTAGAGATGGGAACTCACTAATCAAATGGAGCCATGTTCTACTAGCAACCAATCAAAAACTAATGTCTTCATAAAAATATTGAATCCTTAGGAATTTCTGCACATAATTTTGTCCACATAAATATTTTTGCTCTTTATCTGCAAATTTTAAAGTTCAAGACAAATACAGATTAACTACCCACCAAAAATTCATTTCCAGGACTTGTACAGATTAGCTACCCATCGGAAACTCTTCTGAAATGAAACATGGCTTTCAATTCAAAATCACTTGGATTGAGTATACGAATTTCCAGAGGCTTCAATCGTAGGTTCTCACATGAGAAGGCAGTCCAATTCGAGATGCACACATTCTATCAAAATGCAAACATTATTTGGCAATTGCGTGTGTGATTTCTGCGGCATACTATTCTTGCTGCTTTCAATTCTTCAGGGTTATGACACCGTTCACTTTCAAACTTTTCCACACCAACTCTTATTCTGTTCTTCCACTCTGTTCTCCTGAGTGCATTCGTCTCATGTTGCGTGATCAATTCCACGCATCCTCATATCCTCTTTCAAACAATCCTTATACCGCATATATAGAAGCATCTATCCTCGAGTGTCTAAGGTCTCTTTATACAGGGATTTGTCAGGAAAACCTGGAACGAAGATAAACCCTTGCAAATAAACTCTTATTAAATATTCAAAAGCACATAGTATTCACATCCCAAATTAGATTTCCTCAGTATGGCTAACCAACATACGAGAAATGGTGAAACTCCTCCAACTGATGTTACCTCAAGTAACAACGCGAAGTTGGATATTCCACCAGACTAGATGAATTCTTGTCCTGGAATCCGGTAAGACCAAAAGCTCACCAGAAAGATATACAACATATTTAAATGGTCAGTTGGGAAGATGGAAATAATGTTCTCGACTTCTTTATTAACTGTGTTTAAACGGTAAAGAACAACATTAATCAAATTTTCGAATATCTATGTATCTTATATAGAGATCAAGAGGGAGTCTCTAGGAAGGGTCCCCTTGATTTCTGAGAACTTCAATCGAAGTGAAATGAAACAAAATGTAGTTCTACTAAGAGTTATTAGCATATATACAGATATGATTCTGTTTTTTTTTTTTTTTTTTTTTTTATTAATGGCTCATCATTTATCAAGACTAAAAGCCACTCGATGATACGGGTTAATGAGATGGAATCGTTGTCAGTTTGTTTTACTTACATGGATAAGTCGCCCATCACCCTTAAAATCCTGTTCATCAGCCCCTCCCCCACCAAACACGAACTCTTCAGAATAGTAAATAGTTTATCAATTTCTTAACAGCATAAATTATAACACACGTGTTCGCACTGTAATCTTGAATGTGTCAACTGGATGGTAAAATGACGCAAGCAAGTGAAAACCTTCCAAAAGCTTATCATGCGCTTCACCACTGATCATAAACTATCTGATCACATCAGTATCACAGAGTTGGGAAAACGCATTGGCTTCCTGTCAATGTTTTCTGTCATCAAACGTAAATTCTTGAGATTGTTTGGCCACGTGAAGCGTTCCAATGCAAGACTATGCAAAACATGTGTCGAAAGCATAACACAAGGAAACAGGTCGTAAAGTAGGCAAAAGAAAGATGGATGGAAAACGTTTGTGAACGGACGAACATGAACATAAGCCAAGCGCAGATCTTGGCCCGAGATCGTAAAACTCGGAGGACACTTAACCATGTTAGTGCCTATTCTGTAGCTAATAGAGATAATATTTATAATAATAATAATACAGTGCTAGCATCGGTGGTTGCATTATGCCAAATAATGCAAGGGTCAAGGAGGATGGAAAGACCGAAAAGTGAAAGTACTAACCAGACCTTCACTGGATGGGTGAGAAGGAGACTGGGACCTTCGGAGGTTTATTGCCCCCCCCCTCCTAATTCCAGTGAAGACCAATGGTCATTGTCAGCTAGAAGTGACTGGCAAACGACTGTTGCGAGAATGCAAAACTATTTGAAGGGTTATCAAAAGAGGAAGAGTACTGGTAATCTCGGGAAGACATGCTGTCACCCAGACTCCAGGGAATACCACCGGTTGTTGCTGGTAATCTTATACCTACTTGAATGTGTCAACTGAACGGTAAAATTATGCAAACAAGTAGAAACACAAGGAAGCAGGTCGTAAAGTAGACAAAAAAAAATGGATGGAAAACGTTTGTGAATGGAACTAAACGAAGCGAACATCTTGGCCCAGAGTCCGTGAGTTTGGCGGACATCCAGCCATGTAAGTGTATATTCTGCATAATAATTGAGAAAACGTTTTTTATATTTATTATTATTCACTCACTCACTAGGAGTTTTCACACAGGCCATCATCAAAGACCTCTCCTTGAGAACAACCTGTGTTCTTCTCTGGAGTCTGAGTGACAACAAGTCTCCCCACATTTTCAGTATAGCAGAAACCCGGAATACAACATAAAAAATTAATAAAATACGGTACAGTATATAATATACATGTATATAATCAAATAACATTATAAATAACACTGGAAGGCGGAGCAAATACTGTAACCAGGGGATGGAAAACCTTGTATTCCACATCGTAACCTGGGGTTCTACTGTACTCCTTACTTTTGATAGCCTTTGCAAATTAATTTGCGTTAAAGCAACAGCCGCTTACCATTGATTTGGTCTTCACTGGAATATAGGTGGAAATAAGCTTCCCCAAGGTTCCCGACCTCTTTGTATTCATCCGCTAGAGGTTTGATTAGTGCTTTCTTCGGTCTTTCCATCCTCTTTGCCCCTCTTCAACTATTTGGTGTGATGCTTGTTCAAGCCGGCACTTTTTGGGGGATTTGTAGGTAACTTATGATTATACAGTTTCAGTTTTCTTGATTCCATGTGGTATTTTACTTCTGTAGCAGTTTCTATGTTATCCACCTAACGCCTGTAGCTTATGTGTATGAGTATCTACATTCCAGGGCTTTCCTTAATATGTTCGTTGTTATACATTGCATCGTCTCAGCCATCCCACTAATTCCAATTTCTCCCATCTTTTTTTTTTCAAAGTTTTTCGGCATGGTTAATAGTGCTCCTACTATTATTGGTGCTATCTCAACTTTCCTTTTTCATATCCCTTTCAGCTCTCTGGCCAATTTCATGTATTTAAAAAAAGATTTTTTTTTAATTTCATTATGATTATCATCAGCATCATCATCATTATGATAACTTATTAGGAACAACAACAGCAGCAGCAGCTGAATGAATGAGAATCACTTCTATCCTCTTTTTCCCTTTTTCTATAACTCCTAAGACTTTCTTTGCTTTTACTCTCCCTCCCCCTCATTCTACCATTTGAGCCCATACTATAGCCAGAATAAGTTGGAATGTTGTAGAACTCTCTGAATTAGCGTCTTATACATGTGGTTTCATTAAAACCGGATATACATATTTGCACTTTTAATGGCGCTTTGTCCTCCTGGGCTACTTAGAGGTGGGGCACACATTCGACATATAGAGGGTAAAACAGAGTTTCCAGATCATAGCCAGAAAATTTTGTCCATAAGATTTCAATTTCATAAAATTATACATATTTGAAATTTTAAAGGGTTTATGCCTTCATAGTTTACCCCTGAGGATGCATTCAGAGATTTGTGAAAACTTCCATTGCCTTTTCCCGGTACATTTTTACATAAAAATACACTTTTAGATTTTATATAGATTCTCTAACCTTTTTTTTTTTTCTATATGGAACACACAAACCTCATAGATACAGAGATAACTAACAAGCCGCTCTGCATTGCCCATTCATAAAATACGTATAAATACTATATTTTAATTGATGCAAATTTCTTTTTCTTTTTTTTTTTATTATAGAGCCAATTCTATATTCATTATTATCCACGATATAGTAAGCATTTTAAAATCATAAAAAAATATGACTTGGTTACTATCCGCTAGAATCGAAACCAGAATATTTAGCATCAGTCGTTATTTATCTCTTCCAGTGTTGGTACCACCTGAGCTACTAACAGATGTATACAAAAGGTTAAAAATTAAGTGACTTTGAAGTATAAATGTTTAATTTTGCGCATGTGCAAGAGTAACAGCAGGAGTAATGTTTTATACTATGATCAACTGTTTTGTTTTCAATTTTGACCCGTTAACAGCAATTTTTGCCGGTTAAAAACCAAATCGGAAGTGTGATACAGGTCCTAATACTCTGTATATCGAATTTCACCTATGTAGATCAAATATTCGGAAAGGAGTTGGTAGAGACTTTTCACATATGCACAGACTAGGTCACTTTTATATGCATATTAGCAAGCTACCCAGCTTTGCCCGGTCATAAAATATATTTTAGGTCATTCAGATTTCATATTTATGATTATAGAGTCAATTCTCTATTGATTCTTATATTGTACCTAATATATAGCAATGATTTCAGAGGTAAAAGAAAAATGACTCAGTTGGAATAGAAACCAGAACACAGTTATCCAGCCCTATCCAATATATATGATGATTGCAACGTCTTGTCACTCCCTCAGACATTTAAAATCCATGATTCCAAATGTCTGAGGGAGTATCTATACAAATATGATGTTACAGAGTCTTAGCTTTGTACAACAGCTAAGTCTCTCTCTCGGTTCAAAATGTTGAGATCCAGCAACAAGCAAGAGCAAGATAGCCAGCAACAAATTAAACTGCAAACCAGCTTAATGCGGGCACTGGTCTTCCGCTTTATGGTTTTTTAAATCAGAGATGTGCTTCTCCTAGAAAGGTTGCCTTCACCACGGCTTACGGGAGCCCTCTCTACCCCAATACACATATACACACACACACACACACACACAAATACACACGGTGCTAGTTGGCTGTTTACCCAGAAAAAGAGTTCATTCGCCCTTTGGAAGGTCTTGTTTTTAATCCTTCAGGGAGACTAGCCGCCCTCCTCACCAAACAATATCCAATATATATCCTCCAATATATATAATGGGAACCATACATACATATGGAAAAAAAGGGAAAGAAAACATGTGGCCTTTCTAGAAAATACTCAAACTACCGTCCCCATTTTCGGAGAATGATAAGGATGATTGAGGAAAATAAAATATATCAAAAATATATAGATATATATATAAATATTTCCATGTGCTTGAACGTTTCTATCATAAATTTTAAACAATTATGCAAAATGTAGAAACTATGCATTAACAGAATCCAGCAAATAAAATGAAACTAATCATATAATAAGAAATCATAAAAAGTAATTAATTAACGCTCATTTTTAAAGGAATATGCGAATTAGTTAACCTTCATGTCATGTAGTCGCTCGCATATCCATGACTGAGTATATTAAGTTCATTTTAATTTTTAAATAAAAAAGTAGGCTTTTAGTATCAATGTCAGAGCAAGGAAAAAAACCTCAACTTTATATATAGATAACGGTTCACTAGGAGTTCTCACATCAGTGATCGTTAATAATGATGGCTAAGGGTTACCAACACTAGCTGCAAACTTGGGTGTGCCAAGATCGAATCGCATTCATTCCACAAAAACACTTTCATCAAAGCCACATCTGACCTTGCACCAAACCTAGCAAGGAGGTAAATAAAACAACCGGTGGTGTTATATGGAGCCTGAGTGACAACAAGTCTTCCCAGATATCTAACACTCATCAACTTTTTTCAGAAACCATTGCAAGTGCAAAAACAGCTTACCATATTTAGCGGAAATGATAATTTTTTTTTTTATATCTAGTACTAGCTGAAGGCCTGGCGTTGCCCAATCGTACAATACGACTAAACATGATATCTTAATTCATGTAGATTGCATATGTATTATAGAATCAGTTCCATACTGAATATTATATATTACGAGGAATAATTTGCCCGGTGGACTAATTTGCAAAAAAAATATAAAAAACAATAACGTTAATATCATTTATCAAATTCCATCATTCATTTACAATATCACGTCAGCTGATATTTGGGCTTGAAAATCTTAAAAAAGTCTTTCATCTCTTATATAAAAAAAAGAATTTTTACAGGAAAATATTTTACGTTACACCGGCCAAGATTACACCGGTGTAATGTAAAATATTCCCTTGTAAAAATTCTTTATCTATAAGAGAAGAAAGACTATTTTTAAGATTGGATTTTTTTCGATACTTAATGAATTTCTGTATAAAACATATCTAAGAACACTGCCAGACATAAATTACCTTTGTGTGAAATTTGCAAAAGATAGGTTCCGAAATGGCTGAGCCTATGCGACAGGAACTCACACACACACATTGACTTTTATATAATAGTAGAGACTTTTTCCTGTAATCTAATCTCATCTCCGTAGTCTGAATCTACACGACTTCTTCAGTTCTCGCAATCCTGCATGACAGTTTGCAGGTCTCGAACACTTTCCAATCCTGTGTCTTGTAGCAGGTTGTCCATGTAGGTCATTCTTTTACCACGATTTGGGTGTCCATCTGTTGGTATCCAGATAACTAGCTTGCTGGCTTTCTCTTGACTGTGTCTCATGCAGTGACCGGCTACTCTCATCCTTCTCTGCTGTACTTTCAGCGATATTAGTGGTAGATCACGATAAAGCTGTTTGTTTGTTGCATAGCTCTTCCCTGTAAGACATGTATTATTTCAAAAGGAATTTTACAATTAAGAGTAAATTATGCAGATTAATGTAGAAAGCAGTGTGAACCACTCGGATTTCTATGTAGATTAAGTGTTAACACAAAACAGGAACCTCTTGATTTCCAAGACCTTCAACTAAAGTAAAATGAAATAAAAAAAGGGAACTTGAATACCTACTAGACACTGTCCTCGAGTGTTTAAGGTCTATTTGTACAGTGATTTGTCAGGAAAATCCAGGATGAGAATACTTTTTTTTTCACAATGGAAGCCACCACTAATCAAGGCCTGGGGTCACACGAGAATAAGGGTTAATGAGTGTAAGGATGCTCACTGAAGCAGCATAGTTATTGTTGGTGGTGGAAATTGGGTAAAATTTGATTATTCAAGATGATGGTTCAACAAGAATTTGTTTACTTTCGACTTGAAGATGACTGTTGTAGTTAATTGGAAAGCCGACTTGCAGTACAGAGTTCCGCAGGCAGGCAGTTTTAGGAAAGAAACTTTGCTCATGGAATATGCGTTTAGATTTAGGTATAGATAGCAAGTGGGGGAAATTGTTGATAGTGCTTGTTGTGAAAGGAGGACAATAGCTTGACGCTCAGACGAGCACTTGACATGAAAATAACGGTAAAGCAGAGACAAGTTCTGTGGGAAAGCAAATGCAGGGAGGAGAAAATGGCATCGCCTACCAGGTTTCGAAGCCATCTTGCTACCATAAATCCTCATGAAATATTCAGATTAGCCATATTCAAAGACAAATATGATTCCTTGGTTAGATGTACACTTGGCTTATATGAGGAATGGCACATCTTCTTTAAGGATTGCTTTACCAGACTAGATGAATTCTTCTCCTGGAATTAAGACCAAAAGATCACAATGTTCTTAACTTCTTTATGAACTCAATGTTTAAGAGGTGTGTGTGTGGGGGGGGGTTGATTAAACACTTGGATATCTATGTATCTCATATAGAAGGCGTCCACTTGACTGATAAGATAGCAGGTGGATATCATCTGATAGGAGGATGCCCCATCCCCAGCTAAAACCACATAAGAACAAAAAAAATGAATTGAGGGGGTGAATTACCTACTATACCATCCTTAGTGTTTTCAGTCCCTTGGTACAAGGTTTGTCAGGACAACCTGACATGAGGATTATTCATGCTTCAAAGAAACCTTAACTAAACAACAGCGTTTTTTAATTTTTTTTTTTTTAATTAAATAGACTTAAACACATTTGACAATTCGGCCATCAGAGAGAAATATAGCATTCAACATTTTGGAGGTAAATGAGAATCTTCATTGAACAGTCTATTATCTATGTATCTCATATAGGAATCAAATGTTAACCTCAGAATTTATGCACTGGAGAAAAAAAACCCCCAAAAAACTAAAGACAAACAATTTTCTTTTATATGATAAACAAGCAAGGTTACCCGATGTTGCAAAGTCGAATATATTTGTTATTAAAACTTCACCCTTAAACCAATTGAATCCTAGAGAACAATTTATTATTTTTTTTAAAATGGGAAATATTATCCATTCAAGGAAAAACTGATGACAAATATACTATCTTTGTGGGTATTTGTTTTATTGTTTTCTATTTTTAGTTGGACATACAAACATACATACAGGCAACTGCCTTTTATATAATAGACTAGCAGGACTACCTGAAGTTGCCCAGTGCCACACACACAAAAAAATATTAAAACTTTTTATCTCTACTTCTCTCAATCCGTCTTTCTCTTTCATTCTTCCCCGTTTTTCCACATCCCTTTCACTGTTCCAATTTCGCCTCTGCCTAGCCCATTCTTCTGTCTTGTTTCAGTGTAATAATAATTTACATCATTTACCTCCCTTTTATACAATCGATTACATTGGAAATGCCTGGACCCCCCCCCCAAAAAAAAATCTGGTTCAGTTGGCTCCCGAAGAACGAATAATTATTTTTAAGTTACTGATATTAATCATCCAGGGCAACGCCGATCAAAAATATACCAACCTTGTGGGTGTTTGTTTTGTAGTCTTTTTTTTACTTTTATGTGGACATACAAACACACACACAAATATATATATATATATATATATATATATATATATACACACACACACACACAGACAACTGCCCTTATTATATTAGATAATCCGTCATTTCTCTGTATCCTTTTTTATTAATTGTTTCCTCAAAAGTGTTATAGGCAGACGGATAAAGCCACTTGCAGAAATTCAAGGACATCTTTATATTAAAAAAAATACCCAATAAAAAATGTCTTTTCGTTGGGGAAGCAGGGGTGGCAAGATGGTGGAAAATAAAACCCAGTCATGTCATCCCCAACAGCATTTGTCAAACAAATGATCTTAAAGAATAGACATAGAATTTTCTTTCCTCTTTTTTATCTACATTAAAAAACGTTTCTGAAAAAAAAACCCAAAAAAAACTCTTTTACTCGACATTATACTATCATATAAGGTTCTTTTTATGATCTTAGGCATAATCAACAGAAAAAAGAAGCGTATTCCAGTCACTAAAAGAGAAGATATTTGCTAATAAAATCAGGAAGATAAGTCAAGAGCAATTTCTTTTCATCAATATTTGGATGTTATTCAGTGTACAGCTAAATGGTAAGTACAATTCAGCAGAATTAGAGGTCAATATGAACTGGATTTCGATACTGAAGTTAATTGGTAGGTTAACCATTGAGACTTAAAGATGCCATAAATAGTTGATGAAATTCATACCATTTCGTATACGTAATACTTGTTGGCATATGTGGACTGGTGCACCAACTTCTAGTCTCTCTTTCTTGGACAAGGTGCAAAAATAAATTTCCTATCCTAATAGTTCCTATACTGTCTGTCAAGCTCCAACCTCTGTTGCATCACCACAGTTTTGCATCTCTGCATTTGCTTTACAAGTACTACCACAGAATGTGCTTTGATGAAATTAATCCACTTGTATCCCCTAAGCAAAAAATTCCAAGTAATACCAAATAAGTGACCATTTGAGAATACCAACTGAATTGATTAACTATTGAAATTTCAAAAAGATGCCATAAATGGTGAACGATCTTGTCATAGAACAATAAAATTGTCGCCCTAAAGAAAACAATAGAGCTTTATTTTAAAACTTTTATTAAAAAAAATCAATTCCGGTAACTTGATTATGTAGTAGAGCTGACATCTATTAAATGTACCCACCTTCAGCCTCAATCATCGCTTTGATACGGTTCCAGAACTGGGAGCATGCCTTTTCCACAAGCACCGACGAGAGCTTGGCAAATACTCTGCGGATGGCAGCGATCAGGCTGGCTTTGGTGTCATGGGAGGTCATGTTTTTTTTTTGTTTTTTTTATTACATTTTCACCCCAAACACCACTTTGATGTAGGGGGCTACTATCAGGGACCTAAGTTGCATGGCTACTATGTAGGGAGTTTAGCAGCAAGATGTCTGTTCACATTACACTTGAACTTCTGCATGTCAGTCCATTTGGGAAAGCACAATCCCGGAAGGGAGTTCCAAAGTCTTCTGGGGAAGAAACTATTAGAGTAGGAGGCTTTCTTACATCTAGGGATATTTACAGTGAAGGGGTGGGATTTAGCTGCTTGTCAGGTTTGTCAGGGCTATTCACGTCGAGGGGTTACAAGCACTTGTAGTTCGTCAGAGCATCCACAATTAAAATACTTGTAAAACAGGCAGAGAGATGCAACATTTCGTCGATGGGACAGGGGCTGAAGTTTAGATGATAGTTGAGGACATATTAGGTTGGCGACTCTTGTTTGGACCCTGTCCAGGAGCAAGAGACTAGTAGCAGATGCACCAACCCAAATGTGATAGCAGTACTCCATACATGGGCGAATGGTGGCTTTGTATAGGTATAGAATACTTTCAGGCATAAGTAACTTCCTAGCATGACAGAGAGCCCACCTTTGCAGCAGCCTTAACAATAACCTCGCTGTATCTACTCCAACTCATGTTTCCTGTGCACGTTAAGTCAAGGAGCTTGAACGAAGTATCTCTAGCCATAGCTATTATTGGTTTTAAAGGAAACAAGATTTATCTTGGCAGCGTTGAACGTTACCATCCATTTTTTACCTCATTTCACTTCAGACTGAAGGTCTTCCTCTAGTGTTTCGGCCATTACCTTAGATATATGCTTATTAGTTTTCCTCACGTACCTGCTATAGAGCATGGTGTCGTCGGCAAATATACCCATCTCAGAGACAATTTTATCAGATAAGTCATTTATGAATATCAGAAATAATAAAGTCCAAGGATAGATCCCTGAGAGACACCCACATTTATATCAATTTTTTTGGACGCACGCCCATCGAGGACAACCTGGATTCTTTCTCATTTAAGAAGGATCTAATTATGCTAAACATTCGTCCAGTAATACCATAGGATTTTTTTTTTCATCAGAAGACCATTGTGCCATACCCTGTCAAAAGCCTTAGATATATCTAGAGCTACTGTCTTCCCCTCCCCTGCCTTATCTAGTGCTTGGTATAAACGTCCAGAGATTACAGTTAGAATATCTGCGATAGAACGGGTTTGCCTAAATCCATATTGGTGGTCTGACAGAAGTTTAGCAACTGTAAGGTGGTGGACTAGAGCTTAATTAATTAAGGACTCAAATATTTTGGTGAAGAGAGGGAGGAGGCTAATTGGGCGATAATTTAATGGGTCAGTTCTTACAGAGTTTTTGTAAACTGGTACCACAGAAGCAGTTTTCCAGCAACCAGGAAAGCAAGATTCGTTAAGGCATTTGTTAAAGAGTTTAGTTTTGTTGGTGATGTTCTCGACGTATGACTAAACAAAGTAGTCCAGCGCGTTCAGGTCGAGGAGGAGAAGGCGGTGGCCAATGACAGAAAGGTACAAAGTCGTAGCACTCCTTCTGAAGCCAAGCCTGGGTCTCTTTGGACTTGTGGGCCAGCACAGAGTCCTGCTGCCACACCCAGGGAATCACCACACTCTTCAACATATCCAAGTACATTTTGGTGTTGACTTTCAAGCTGACTTCAAAGATGTGAGGCGGCATGATGTGGCCTTCACTTGAAACCACACCAAAGACCATAACCGTGGCTGGAAACTTTATTTTTATCACCCTGAGCACGTCCCTGTTACTTGTGGCAATCCAGCGATGCATTTGGAGATTGCTGGCAATGGTCCTGTAGTCATAACTTAAATTGGTAGACAATACATGTTGTACAGCAGTACATCTTTGATCTCGCTTGTTGAACATTGTGTCACTTTCAGACAGACACCTATCTCTCTTAGGATTTGTACACAACTGGCCAGCTAGTAGATGGTTTGCAAAAAAGAAAAAAAAAAAAACCCAAAAAACGGTTTTTATCAAACGGAAATGGAATTATGTCTTTTCTAGGGCGACAATTTTATCGTTCAACTCTGTATGCATGCTCATGAATGATTGTAGACCTGAGAAACAAGCAATATGAAAGATAATGGATGTGAAAATGGCAGCTGTTGTTGCAGAAGAATTACTGAAGATGATGCATAAACAAGATGAGAATGGACACTGGCACCACATTCTGATCAGCACTTCTTCAGACGATGTTCGATAATGGAGACTAAGAAGGTACTATATAGCGCCCTATGAATGGAATAGTGGATTAACATAGAATATTCATCAGTCACAACGACAAAGACCACTTGATCATCCCAGGGATGATGAATGAAACTAGTTGGCACAGATTCAGCCTCACTCTCTCGTCCCAACCAGCTTCATCTAGCAGCAAGACAGAGTCGAGACAACTGGCGATTAGGTAGGATTTAGGAGATGCTGGAAATATCGACATCCCCCGTCATACAATTCCTGGTATTCTAAAATGGTACGGGCCAGGTTCGACATTAACTTTGGTGATCTAATGAGAACCGGTGTGCAACATGATTATACCATATATAGTAGAGCGGCATTATTGCTGACAGAGGAAAGATATTGTCTGTAGGGGGATACATTTTAGTACAACATGACGCGCAAGGTCAGACAGAGAGAGGAAACAGTACCACAAAGAATAATTTTGAACTATAGATGAAGGCACCCAAGAGATACATACCCATGTATATCAATAAACAAAGGCTGATTAGAAATCGATTAAATAAAAAAATTGGGTGAAGCTACCAAATGCATTGTGTGTAAAGATGGAGATGTGAACATTTAATATTAAACCAATAGATGGCAGCGACGCGAAAATTGCAGAGATAACACAATGTATTGACCTGGACATGGGTTGACGTAACATTAAATGATTTTAACAATCATATGGACATGTAGTTTGAAAATTAAAATGAATAAATGTTGCTTACTGAAATGTAAATGAAAGCTTACCAGCTTTGAAACGTCTAAGATGTTTTGCTGGTCAGGCACATATTTCCCAGTGAAAAAAGAACTTGTGTTTGTAGTTGCATATTTTTATATGTGAAATTGATTTGCATATGTGTAGACCAACTAAAGAAAAATGGATTATGGGGGGGGGGGGCGTTAATTAAATTTTGAGTAGCTAAGCAGGAATGTTGGAGCTTAAGATTTGTCAATGTTTGTAGCAGTGAAAAGAGAAGTATTTTTTTTATTATTACTTCCACCCAAGGTAAAGATTGCAGCAATGCAATGATGATTCTTGGTTCCGTTTTGTCCACAAAAAAAAAAAAAAAAAAAAAATAGCTGACTGTTTTCTGTGATGCTTTTTTTTCAATTGAAAATAATTCCATCAATTTATTTTTTTTTTCGATTGCAAAATTAATTTGCAATTACAATAAGGATTATGTTTACTCTTGTTTCAAGATTTAAAAAAAAAGCAAAAAAAAAACATAGTAATGAAAAGATATAATACTTTTCATTATTTTTTTTGTTAAAAATATTTTTGTGAAAACCAATTTAAAAATAACATTCTACAAAGAAATGCAAACCCTACTATCCCTTCCCTGCGTAAGTGATTCGATTTTTGATAATTTCAATTTATAAAATGTCAAAGCAGAGACCAATTGTCGTAACCAAAGCTTAACGCCATAAGATAAGAATTATTCGATATTTCCATCAGGTACAAATGAAGAAATTTAATTCAAATACCGCCGCCAGCGCCGCCAGCGCCGCCACCACATCAGTTTAACATATATTTAACATGCTGCCATGCACTGGACAGTTTTAAGAAATTGGCTCCCAAACAAACTTATCTTTGGTGTTTACTTATTCTTCTTTCTCTCAGGTTAATTTCTGTCACTTTCTCCCACGTTTTGCCAGCTCAACTATTCTATTATTAACCCGAGAACATTCATCTATTGTCAATGTGGCAATACTATCAGAGTCTCCTTATACCGTCATGATCTACTCTTCCTCTGCGGTCATCAGAACTAAGCCTGTCTTTAAGATTCACATTACACGTCCATCGTTTCATCCTCATATCATTTCTCTACATGCAACGCATGTCTTCAATCTTCACTGATCAAGATTAACTTATGTACGTCATCACACTGCATATATGTGCCTGGTAAACCCTCCTTTTGGTCAACAATGGTAACACTCTACTGGTTAGTAATGGCAGAATTTCCATGACCTTATTCTATCAACTCCTAATTTTGCAAATTACTCTAGTACCTGCCCCACTGTTCTTCAACTTAAAACTTCAACAAAATAACTTCGCGATCCAGATATACTTTCTCCACATCCGTTCTTATTTAGCCATATTGTTTTACACTTTCTGCCCACAAATTGGTCTTCATCATCATCATCATCATCATCATCTCGTATAGATCTGAAAATTCTATTGTTGACATTCTGATATTTTTATAGTCAAATTTTTTTCTAAAAAGACATAAGAGATGCCAACATCCTAAGTGAAAGTGATTTTTGTGAAACGAACTGGATTCTAACTTAGGACACTCAGATTGTCAGTCTGTGTCATTAACCACTAGACAACCGTCACTTCCTACACAAATTGATTATTCTCTTTTAAGCAACTAATAATTCCACTAGACTTCTAGTATATCCTATGATTAAATAACTCAAGTCTTATTTATTCTGCACTTCAAATCACCAATTTCTCGGTTAAATTCGACACTGTTGACAAAACTTCTGACTTCCAAATGCAACGATTTTTCCAGCCAACTTCCACACGTCTACGTAAGTAGTACGCCTTCTCTCAACTCGCCTCATGCTGCGCTTCACGTCCGCTTTTAATGATCAGTCTCATTTGCATTAACATTCACAGTCACGTGATTATTCACCATGGAACAAACTGTCTTGCCATATTGGTTTTTCTTTCTCTCTCATTTCGTTCCACGACCGACCCTTTAAATCATGCACAAGTGCTAGTCGAATAAGTCACACGTTTCCCTCCACCGTGCTAGAAAGCTACTAATGCCCGAAAGTATTCTGTACCTCTATAAGGTCACCATTCGCCCATTTATGGAGTATTGTTGTCATATTTGGGCTGGTGCATCTGCTACTAGTCTCACTCCTAGACAAGGTTCAAAAGAAAGTTGCTAACCTAATAGGTCCTGAACTGTCATCTAAGCTTCAGCTTCTGTCCCATCGATGAAATGTAGCATCCCTCTGCCTGTTCTTCAAGTATTTTAATGGTGAATGCTCCAACGACCTGCAAGCACTTGTACCTCCTCAAGGTAAATACCCCCGACAAACCCGACAAGCAGCAAAATCACACCTCTTCACAGTTGAGATCCCTAGATGTAAGAGAGCCTTCTACTCGAGAAGTTTCTCCTCCAGAACCGCTAGATTTTTGAATTCCCTTCCAGGTTCCTGCTTCCCCAACTGTACTGACATGCAGAAGTTCAAGTGTAATGAGAACCGACATCTTGCAGCCTAACTCCTAAATAGTACCCCTGTAGCTTATGTTCCTGATAGAAGCCCCCTACATCAAAGTGGCAATGGCCTTGTTTGGAGTGAAAATAAAAAATAAAAATATCCAATGCTTACATTTTTAGCACGAAAAAATTGAATTACATTCCAAACTGATCAGAGGAAATTCACTCTTTTTGCGAATTTTCCGACACTACAACCCCTTGTATTATTTGGAGTTTTTGAACTACTATTTTCACAACGTTTCAATCAATGTAATCTTCGACTTTCTTAAGGTAGATATTGTTAAATTTGGAAATCTGTGTCGAATCCTTTTTTTTTTTTTTTTTTGATCACATGGGAGTCACGATGAGAACACGTTATTTCTGTGGATTAAATAAAAGATTCTGTTTGTAATTCCATGCAGATACCAGAATCTCTCTATCACACCCCAATTGTAATGAATAACTCATCTTCAGGAAGCTCCATGTCTTGACGAGATACACCTGAAGAAGGCAAGAAGTTATATCGACCAAACCATTGTGAAAACTTATCAAGGCCTGAAGGACACTCGAGGATAAGGTTTAATGAATGTAAAGTGAGAGTATAGTAATCGTTAATGGTGTAAATTGGATTGAATTTGATTATGAGGATGGCTCAACTAGAATTTGTTTACATTGGATTTGAAGGGTACCATGTATTTAACTGGGAAGCAGGACAGTGGAACTGTTCCACAGGCAAGCAGTTCTGGGAAAGAAGCTTTGTTCATTGAATCTACGTTTAGATTTAGGCACAGATAGAAGATGGGGGAAATGGTTTCTAGAGGTTGTTGCTAGTCGAGTATTTTTTTGTGAAAGTTTGGCAAGGAAGGGACCATAGATTGGAGTTCAGTCGAGCACTTGCCATGAAAATAATGATAGACTTGCAACGTCTTTTTTGTTGGAAAGAGGTTGCAGGAAAGAGGAAAAGGCATCACCTGGTTTTGAAGTCTATCAAGGCAGGAAAGTACACGTTGAACAGCTCCTGCCCAGATGTGGCAACAGTGCTCTATTTAAGGGTGTACCTGGCTCTTATGAAGGGTTGGATCGGCAGTGAGATGCCTACTGGAGCAGTAGAGTGATCTAACCATTTTTTTCAGCGATATTGGCAAGAGATTTGATGTAAGTGTTCCATTTCAGATCAGGAGTGAAGATCAACTCCAGAAGCTTGTCAAGACATGGAGTTTCCCCCCCAAAACGGGAGTCATTCATTTCAATTGGCGCATGATGGAATCTGCATGGAATTACAAACAGAATCCATTATTTAACCCACAGAGGTAAAATGTTCTCTTCGTCAGCAGATAAAAGTCTTAAACAATTTGCCATTGTATTTGTATTGCTTGCACTGAGAATTGAACCTTTAACCGCTAGAGGATTTTCACTTAGAACTGAATTTTACTAAGTGCTTTATCTATTGCGCAATAGGTCCTTGTGTCCTAGCTGATGGAACTAGAGCATGCTACCCCTATGGATAAAATAAAGTGTTCCATTTGAAATTCCATGCAAATTCAAGTTCAGCAGAAAGATTCCGAGTTTAACAAGATACACCTGAAAAAGGTTAGATATATCGACCAAAGCATTGTGAAAATAACGCTCCAGATAACAAATTATTAATCCTCATCTAAAAAAATCAGAGACATAACAAGTTTTGGTCAATTTCGTCTTTGGAACTTACACTCTCAGACCTTCCCATAGCTTTTCCGTTAGCATTTTAACCATAATTTTGATTAGGAAGAGAAAAATAAAGACACTTAATTCAAATGTTTATGAAAGACTTTTTTTTTTTTTTTTACCTTTATTTTGTGCCTAATGATGTCATGCTTTTATTTTGTCGTAGACTCGCCCCCCTCCTTGTTTCTTCTTTGTATGATTTTTTTTTTAACTTATGGTCACCATTTATCAAGGCCACATGCCACTCGAGGATAAGGGTTCATGAAATTGTCAGTTAAACGACGAACAACATCATGAGAGGATTGGACACAATCGAAGAAGGGTCAGAAGTTCAGTATTTAAGAGGACGGTTTAACAAGTATTTGTTTATATTGGACATGTAAACAACGATATGATATTTAGCTAGCAAGCAGCCCTGTGATATTATGTTCCACAGATAGGATGTGTTGGGAAATATTTTTCATTTGATTTTAGGTAAACACAGTATGAATGTTCTTTGCAGTGGCTGTAGCTAGAGGAGTTCGTGTTGTGAATAGTTTACTGGGGGACCAGAGATTGGAGCTCAATCGAGCATCGCCATGAAAAATAAAAACAAACAAACAAAAAACGATTGAGTCAAGAAAGTCTAGCAACATCTCTCGCTAAGAAAAAGTGCTATATTGTGAAATCGATTTTGTATCCTGCTAAGGCAAGAAAGAGTGCTCCAGGAGGCACCTCTTCAGATTTAGAAGTAGTGCTTCATTTTAGGACGCATCTGACTCGTATAGATAAGATTGCATCAGGTGTCAGGTACTTCCTGGAGCAGTAGAATGATCCAATTTTCTAGTAACCTTTTTAAGACATTGTTTTCATGTTTGTCTCCATATTAAATTCATACTCATCAATCATGACTAATTAAATATTTACAAAGTTACATTTTATGATTAAAATAATATGCAAACATCCAATCTTCTTTCTAATAACATTCTTAGAATATACATAAGAAAACGTCCCTTATAATTCTTTATTTTAAAATCATACTTAATAAACACTACATACTATTTTTCATATTCGTTTGTAATACATGGATGTTTCGGATTTTTAGTTTACTTACTTTTAGTCTATTTGCAGCGTTTGCTGTTTGCATATGACGAACTGAACTTACAGAGGAATACACATTAATCAACTTAATTACAGCAACTGGAGTTTTGTTTATGTTTGTCTTGAGCAATCCTTTTAGCAAAAACAAGAGCAATGAATACTCAGTGGATAAAATAAGTTCATCTTAAACAAGAGAAAAAACAGAGAAAACGAAAAGATAAATATTTTTTCTTTCAATCCACTTTAGTTGATAGTAAACATTAATCACAGACATCAAAACCTGCAAGAATGAATATTTCAGAAGCATAGTAGCAATAAGATTAATTTACCCTTCCAGTAATAAGTCCTCATCTTTCAACTCATCACACTATAGAGATATACAAAAAAAAAAAAAGTCGCTTTTTCATATTACATCATGCGTTTGCTCACTTTTTAAAAAAGTTTTTCACTCCAAACAAGGAACGTAAGGGGTTACTATTTGGGATCGTGTCTAACAGGAGACTGGAGAGTTGAGTAGCGAGAGGTATGTTCGCATTACATTTAAGTTGAAGAGAAAACATCGGATTATTTGGTGGGATTTTTCCCCCTCTAATGAAAACGTTTGCTTTTCGCATAAGCAGTAGCAGTCCACACACACCCTTTTTTTAAACTAAAATTAAACTTACAATGCCACGAATTAAGTGGAGTCCAAATATCTTGTAAAGCAAAAAAAAAAAAAAAAAAAAAATCCGTTTGTTATACCCAACAGTGCTTAAATTTGCATAATCATTGTGATATTGCATCAGTGTGCTTTTGTTTTAAAAGTATTCTTACATCCAACGAGCAACAAAATCATGCCCTTTCACTGCCGACGTCCCTAGATGCAAAAATATCTCTTTAACCCGATAGCTTCTTACCTTTAACCGCAAGCCTTTAGAATGTAAATATCTTCCTGCCCAATTCCTCACCCAATTCTCCTCACTATAAATCTGGTCCTTTTCACAGTAGCTCCTTACACTTAAATGGTAATATACCTTGTTTGAGATGAACCAGAGTAAAAAAAAAAAAAAAAAAAATTGAAAAACAAAGTTATCTCATTTTTTAAATTTTTTATTTATTATTCAAACAAGTCACATTTCCATTTAGAAATAAGGGGCTACTATTTGGGATCATGTTTCCAGGAATACTATCTAGGAAGTTGAGAAGCGAGATGCCTGTTTACATTACATTTAAATTTCCAAACGTTAGTACAGTCAAAGAAGCAGGAGACAATGAGAGAATTCCAAAGTTTAGCAGAAAGAAACTATTAGAGTAGAAGTCTTTCAGGCATCTAGAGACCTCAGTGAAGAGGTGTGATTTTCCTGCTTGTAGGATTAACTGAGGGTATTTACTTTTTTAGACGCTGTTTAAGAGAGAGAAAGGTGACTACTAGTACACACACTAGTCCAGACATAGCAACACTCCTCCATGCATGGGCGAATGCTGTGTTTGAAGAAATATAGGATATTGTAAAGTTATTTATTCCTAGAACTAGCATTTCAGCCCGGCGTTGCACGGGTGTTTGGATGTGTATGTTGAGCAAAAAAAAAAAAAAAAAGTAGTAGTAGGAAGGCAGGCTCGAACCCATACCGCGAAGGAGAAAAAAAACGGGGAAAAAAACCTTGACCTCTTTGCTGTTACGACCACTGCCAAACCGGAAGTGACACAAGTTTAAATTTAGGCTAGACAATCGAAAGGAGAGGATGACATTCAAAAATATCGGCGAAAAAAGCCCCCCCCCCTCCCTGTAGGAAAGTGCCCAGTTGAAGGTGAAGATATTAATGTTTTTGGCCAATTTTTCGATATTTGTCGTCAGAAAGGTCGAACTTCAAAACGATACTGATTTTGTAAAAATCCGTCGCCTCTGTCGAAAGTTTTAGGCAGACATGCAGACATGCAAACATACATTTATATATTGGTAACTAAAAATTTCGACACAAACCAGTTAAAAAGCTTGCCCTATCTCTGAATACCCTTTATGTAAAATTTCATATGTTTAGACCAGAAATTGTCTGAGTAATTGGGTAGAGACCACAGAGGTCATTTTTTTTTAACTTTGACCCCTATCATGACCCCTGAACATTTATTATTTTGGGCTCAAATCAAGTTATATCCATGTCCATGGAACCTATATCTAAAACTTCAATTGTTTCGACCCAAAATTGGCAGAGGAGTTTGGTAGAGTTCTCAACGGTCAAATCGTCGAACTTTCACCCTTTAACAGCCAAATTTCTGGCCGAAAACGGATTACAAAGATTTTCCCAAATCTCCATACCCTGTATATCAAATTTCGAGTCTGTAGGCTTAAAATTGACAGATTTATTACATAAGGAAACGTACACAGATACACAGACACGTTCACTTTTATAGATATATAGATTATATAAATGCAACTCTGTGTGTATGTGTGTGTGAGTGAGTGCTTTACAGACTCTGAAACAGCTGAACAGATTTTCTTTAAAATTCACAGAACTTTAGTGTATAAGTCTGAGAGTGATCTTAGTTAAGTTTTGTCTCAGAATACCCTTGAAAATTACTGATAATCAATAATCAAAACCGTTATTTTAATTTATCATCGGTAAAGCCATTTTTCCATGTCATTGCTTAGCAACAATGATAGAACAACGGGCCGTGAAAATTCTACCATGGATAAATTGATAGCATGTTGTTTTTTTGCATGACAGTCTGTAGGTTAAAACTCTGCACATACATTTCCTAATTTTTTTCTCATTAACTGAATTTTAAGAATTTTATAAGATTTGAAAATTTACATTATTTTTTTTAGGTTCAAACCCCGCACGTAAATTTCTTAATGTTTTTTTTTTTTCATTAACTGGAAAGAAGTTTATATACCAATTTTATAAAAGAAACAGTAGCTTCTCTAGAGTTCAATGTAGAATAACATATTTTGGCCTAAATTACTGCATGGAGGCATGTGAAGCTTCCTCCCAAGCGATTTCACTGATTTTGATGACAGTAAAAAATACAGGAGCATGAAATATTCCTTGATCATCATTCACTCCCGGGCAACGTCCGGTCTCCCTGCTAGTTTTATTATAAATGAAGCAAAAAAAAAAACAAAAAAAAACAGATGAAATACAAAATTGAAGGAATTAGAGTCATTGTTATCAATGTTTTGTTTCAATTTCAAAAATGCAAACTGATATGGAAATTGATTAGAGATAAAACTCAGCAACACGAGCATAAAACACAATAGAAATACAACAGACATTGAAGCATTCTGTAACACATAACATCTAAAGTACACTGGTTAAGTGAGGGAGAGAGGTGACCGTAACAATCTACAGAAACAGTTTATGTTCTGCGCCTGATCAAACAACCGACGATTTTGAATTTTATAAAAATCAGATGCGGATGATTATGGTGAAATAGGAAATAAACTGGTCAAGTGATGACGAGCAATAGTAAATATAGGCGTACGTTCACTGCACATGCCGTGATCGTCCAACTCATCATGATGATCCAAAGTTTTTGATTGATTCGGTAATTGTTGCAACAAAGGAATTCTACTTCCAAACAAAATCAATAACTCCAGACTAAAAACAATGATTAAAGATTTATTTTTCTTTGGAGATTAAAATGGGACTCGTTTTCTTATGTTGAATAGCTCACTTTCAAAATGAGATTTTATGTCTAACCAAGCGGAAATATAAGTCCAATCAATGCAATCTTTTAGCTAAGAGCACCCAGAAAGAACAGATTATATATAAAATAGAATGAGCTGAAGCCACTGTTGACTGATAAAAGGTTTTATCAGAAATCATAAATTTTTGAAGCTTATAAAGTAAAGTGGATTGTTATGCGTAAACTTGTTGATGAATTATGTTGTTTATATTATTGAAGGCAGGACCACATGGTGGTTGTTAACATCCCTAAGTGAAACTAATACTATGGAACCAACTACATTTGAACCCAGATCGTTAGCTCCTGTTATCTACGTAACAACCGTCATCTCATGAGATTTTATGTTTCACTATCTTCGGTTAGACGATATTGCTCACTGACATGAATATTCTAATGATAGTTTTCTAAGCCTTGCTACTTCCGTGCTTGCTCATGACAAATTGGAAGGAAGTGTTTTTGTTTGTCGCACTGTTACTAGGAGATTGTTTCTATCCCATTTTTTTAATTTTTTACAAATTCTTTTTTCCTAGATGTCTTCATTATGGCAGAGGAACTCTAACTACCTTTTGTATTCGAATTCCAATGTATTGTCATCGCCTCCAATTAATTTTGTATATAAATGACAAAAGTCAATATTCCAAGATGTTGACCATGTTACAATTTATTTCTTTAAGTATGCTGACATGCACAATTGTTGACAATACCTCTGCAGAATAAATTCATTGATATAATTAAATTTTGCACTATCAAACAGATGCTGTCAAGAATTGTGCATGTCAATATACTTAAAGGAATAAATTGTAAGCTGGTCAACATCTTGAAATTTGAAATGTAGATTTTTGTCATTTATTTGTTATGCTTTGTAATTACATGGAGCTTCATAAATTAAAGGATTAATATAACACAAACACACATATATCACGCAATGCTTTAAGCAAACTACAACCTTTTCTCACTTATCCTTTTGTCGTCACTATATATAATGGCATTCTTCTTTACTCATTAATACTAATTCAATATGTAATTATCAGAGTAAGTGTGAAATGGTAAACACACACATAAACATGAGAAATGGTCACACAATTTATGTCGGTAATAGTAAAGATTATCATAATGCTTTCGTTTGCTTCTAGAAATATTAAAAATGGTTATTTAGCCTCTTATTTATGGCCAATACATTGGAGAAAAAAATTTTCCCAAATGTGAGAGACGTCTATTATTATTTTTTTTGCAATATTATAATTGTTATTGAAATCGTGGCCAAAAACTGGAGGAAAGTTGGCTGAAACCCTAAAACTGAATTCAAACTTTGTGTGATTACCAGAAACAACAGGTAGACTTTCTGAAAGAGTTCCAACGCTGAAATCCTCGAGGCAAGACGTCAGCAATTCAGAGCAAACATGACGGTTTGAAATTGTCCAGTGTTGCCAGCATTTATTAACACCGGCTTATGAAGCGGTCCTAAGGTGCAGAGAAGAAAAATGTTTGATAGAAGCAAAAGCAAGGTGGCAGGATTTATTAATTCTCATGCTGAAATTGATTTTCTTTAAACGTTATTCCCTTGTTTGAGGTAAGATTTTTTTAAGCCGGATGCACTTCCTGATGCCTAACCAGTGCATATATATATATATATAAAATGAAAATTAGAATTAAATTTACCAAAATGATCCAAGATGGTAAAACTAAAGTATATTATAACTATTAAAGAATTAATATTTATAAAGTAATCTCAACCAGATGTAAAAGCTCGATAAAACCAAATAGGAGATAATACTTACATATCCTGTATATATTTACTTACATTTTACTATATGCATTTACTTACATACTTACTTGCTTTATCCGAAATTTGACAGATACCGGCCATCCTCTCCCCTTAAATTTTATTTTTTAGTGTCTTTTAATAACTTCTGCTGATATTTTCTTAAGTAATAACCTGTACCTTTCAGTTGACCTCTTTTTTGCCCTATATTTTTGGTGCCTTTTAACGTCTTGTCTGAGTCATTTTGACATTTGCTTTTCTATTTTATATTTAATTCTATCACCAGTCAGTCTTTTTTTTTCCACTCATTTTTTTCTCTTCATCCATTTTTCTTAATTACACCTTGTCTCGGCAGCCGAGATAATGCATATCTTATTTTTCTTTTAATAATATTATTTGAATTCTTTCCCCTTTTCCTTGTACCTATTTGTGAATTATTCCACGGATTTCGGCCTTTTGGATTATTTTGAACCATCTTCCAATCATGTGATTTCCTTGGATTTCACTTGTGCGAATGGAAATTTAACTAGCTTTCTTGGATTTACATTTTTGGATTTTACCGTTATTGGATATTTTACCTTTCATCAGACTATCCATTCACGTGAAATCACCTTTTTCTTCACCCTATTCCCTATGCTTCACTTTTTGTTATCAAGTAAGATCTTTGACTTACTTGCAGTTTCATCAAATACTTTTGCATGCAAAATCTGATCCCGCATTTTGCTAATTCCTTCCCTCTGATGAGACGGAAAGTATTTCTTCGAAACTCCGTGGATTAAGGACTATCCACTTATTTAGTGTTTCCTTTTCAAATTAAAGATGTTTTTAACTCTTTTTCAAAGTGTTTTTTTAACATGTTTTATTAACTATTTGCTCTTATATATATGAGAGAGAAACCATCTCTAGGTGATTTTCTACCAAGGCTAAAGAACGCTTCACCTACCTTTTTTATTTGTTTTTTGTTTCCATAAAAAAACCCCAAAAAACTGGAATTATTCGTAGTATAATGATTTATGGAAATTAAATTTGGCCAGTGGAGATTGAAGACGGGTGTTGCATGGAGTAAAATGATATAAGAATGATATGATGGATGTGTAATGTGAATAGAAATCATCACTCGTGTTCGCTTAGTCTGTAAAATAATAGCAGGAAATGTAAACAAGAAAAGACACGCATAATTTTGTAGGTCGTTCATTGGTGAACGTATGCCATTACTTTGCATAGTAACTGTTAAAAGGGACGAATTCTAAAGCAGGAGAGTTTTTTTGTTGGACAGCTTAGAAAGAGAACAAACGGTGGAAGATAATATTGAATACACAAGGATTTATTGCAAGTTGAGGGAAGAAAGAAAAAAAGAAAAACTTTCATGCGCTATATCGAAAAGAGGACGTTTTGACACTGCCCCCCCTTTCCATTTTATATAAAGACAGGTTTAATTCTCATGACACCAGAGGAAGATTAAATCTGGACACTATAAGATTAAGATTATAAGATGTGTCCAGCTTGAAAGAATGGAAGAGAGTTCTTGAATCAGTGGGTATAGAACAGTTAGGATAAGGTTCCGTTCACAGAAGAAAGCCAAGAAAAACATGGACGGCAGTAATAAAAATGGATCTGAGAGAAAGAGGAATAAATACACACCTGACCAGTGATAGGCTATTTTGGAAACCGATGAGGAAGCTGCTGCTACGAATGATGATGATAGCGGTGATGGTGGCGAGAATATTTCTATTTCTTTTTATCAATAATCGCATTTCAGCTTATAATAAAAAAAATGAAATGATTACATATATGCTCCTTCTGGCTGTGCAGTTTTGTGAGCTTCATGATGAATGAACACATAACACTGCCTCTCCCTACCCCCAAAAAACAAAAAAAACTGAAGGTAATGCCTGGGAGGATGATATAACAGGCATTACACTACGATTGCCTAAAAGAACCACCTCAACAAAAATAACTTCCTCAGTGAGATGCAATGTGGTTCTCATTCTGTTAGCTATACAGCAGATGTGCTGACAGTTATATCTCATAGGATTTGTGAATCTCGACAGAGGCTTCCTTTCTAGGGCAATTGCCCTTGACATATCAAAGGCCTTTGATAGGATATGGTATTAAGGTCTATGCCACAAAATCTCCAAATACAGTATAGCTGAGAATGTTTTTTTTTTTTTTTTTTTTTTTTTTTTTACACAGTGATCACCACTTATCAAGGCCCGGAAGCCACTCAGGGATAAGGGTTATTGCAAGTACATCACGTTAGTGAGGAGATTTTATGAAGTGTTTAATTAGGGGGGCGGTTCATTAGGAATTTGTTAACATTAGACTTGAAGAAATCCAAGTTTTAGTCCGGAGGGAAGAAGGCAGATGGAACAGAGTTCCACAGGCGTGCAGTTCTAAGAAAGAAGCTTTGCTCATGAAATCCGCGTTTTGATTTAGGCACAGATATAGAGTGGGGGAAATTTTTCACAGTGGATTCAGCTAGACGGGTGATTTTCGTGAAAGTTTGGCGAGGGGGGACCAGGGATTGGAGTTCAGACGAGCACCTGCCATGAAAATAACGATAAAACAAGGATAGGCTCGCAACGTCTCTTCTGTGGGAGAGGGGTTGCAGGGTAGAGAAAAGGGCATCCCCCACTAAACCACGAAGTCTATTTTGTACTCTGTCAAGGCATGATAGGCTGTTTTTGGCAGCTCCTGCCCAGATATGGCAACAGTATTCCATCCTTGGCCGTACTTGGCTTTTATATAGATAGAGAATTGAATCAGTAGTGAGATATCTTCTGGAGCGGTAGAAGGATCCCACCATCTTTCCTGCGACCTTGGCAACAGACTTGATGTACGTGTTTCATTTCAGATCAGGAGTAAAGGTCAAACCCAGAAGCTTGTCAAAACACGGGGCCTCACCCAGACGAGAGCCATCCATCACAATTGATGCCAGCTGGGGATCAGAGCGTTTATGATGTAAGGATAGGAGTTTGGTTTTAGATGCATTAAAGGTAACTAGCCACATCTTCCCCCACTGAACCACGCGCTCGAGATCAGAGGAGAGAGAATCAGAGAGAACTTCGTCATTTACAGCCTTTGATGTGTTGCCGTAGATGGTCGTGTCATCAGCATAGATGTCAACGAATGATTTAAGTATGTGTTTAGGGAGGTCATTGATGTAGATCAGGAAGAGAGTTGGGCCCAGGATTGACCCCTGAGGGACTCCAGCATTTATATTGCAGGCCTCCGATTTTTGTCTACCATCTACCACTACTCTTATGAGCCTATCGGAGAGAAATGATTTAATGATTGAGAAAACATTTCCAGTTATACCGTAGCTGGAAATCTTGTGAAGTAGACCCTTATGCCATACTTTGTCAAAGGCCTTTGATATGTCAAGAGCAATTGCCCTAGAAAGGAAGCCTTTGTCAAGAGATTCACTAATCCTGTGGGATATAACCGTCAGCACATCTGCGGTAGATCTTGCAGAGCGGAAACCATATTGTGTGTCACTAAGAAGGTTGTTTCTGCTGAGGTGGTTGACTATTTCTCTATTTAATATTGATTCCAGTAACTTACTCATAACACAGAGAAGACTTATTGGTCTGTATTGAGAGGGAGATGACTTATCACCTGAATTCTTAAATACAGGGCAAACTGATGAGGTCTTCCAGGGGGTCGGAAAGCACTTCTCCTTAAGGCAGCGCTTAAATAGTTTCGTAAGTATGGGAGAAAGTTCTGGTTGAAGCTTTTTTAACACTATAATTGGGATGCCATCAGGGCCAGTTGCTTTACTGGAATCTAGGTTTTTTATTAGCTTGGCGACCTCATGCACGGATATTTGTATATTACCTAGCTTGTTCTGTGTTATAGGAGGAAATATGGGGAGTTGATGGCCTTCGTCGCATAGGGTAGAATTAGCTGCAAAGTTCTTTGCAAATAGTTTGGCCTTGTCTGACGCTGACGAGATAACCTCTGGTCCATTGATAATGGTTGGGATAGAACGCACACTTCTGTTCAGGATCCTATTTGTTATTTGCCAAAACTGGTGGGAACCAAGCCGCTGATCAGCTACCTTGGATTTAACAGACTGTTTTTTCAATTATTAAATCATTTCTCTCTGATAGGTTCATAAAATCAGAAGCTCATAGTATTAATGCTGGAGTCCCGCAGGGATCCATCCTGGGCCCAATTCTCTTTCTGATCTACATCAATGATCTCCAAAATCACATTCTAAGACCATTCGTAGACATTTATGCTGATGGCACCACCATCTATGGCAACACTTCAAAAGGCTGTAAACGGCCAAGTTCTGATTCTCTCTTCTTTGCTCTTGATCACATTGTGCATTGGGGAAAGACGTGGCTGGTAAATTTAATGTATCTAAAACCAAGCTTTTATCTTTACATCAATACTTCGATCCCCATCTGGGTTCAGTTGAAATGAATGTCTCGTCTTGGGGAGGCTCCATGTTTTGGCAAGCTTCAAAGTCTGACCTTTACTCCTGATCTGAGATGGAGCACCTACATCAAATCCTTTGCCAAGGCTGCTGGAAAAAATGGTGGGATCGTTTTACCGCTCCAGTAGATATCTCACTGCTAATGCAATTCTCTACCTGCATAAGAACCAAGTAAGTACAAGGATAAAGAACTGTTGCCACATCTGGGCAGGAATTGTTTAACTTATCCTGCCTTGACAGACTTCAAAATAGACTTTGTAGCCTAGTAGGGGATGCCCTTTTCTCTTTCCTGCAATCTCTTTCCCACAGAGGAAACGTTGCAAGTCTGTCTCTGCTTTATCGTTATTTCCATAGCAAATGCTTGTCTGAGCTCCAATCTATGGTCCCCCTCCCGGCCCGACTTTCATGAAAAACACTTGTCTAGCTGAAAACACTATCAATAATTTTCCCCACTCTTTATCTGTGCCTTAACCTAAACGTAGATTCCATGATCAAAGCTTCTTTCTTAGAACTGCACGCCTGTGGAACGGTGTTCCATGTTCCTGCTTTCTAACTGACTACTATATGGTCGTCTTCAAGTCCAATGTGAACAAGTTCTTGACAAGCTATCCCCTTAAGTGATCCAATTTATCAAATTTCCACAACTCATTGCCCTTGTTCTCGAGTGGCCTCTGGGCCTTGATAAGTGGTGATTCATTTGTAAAATTAAAAAAGAGTCTTATGAGAAGAGAACAGATAAACCCCATCCCCCAAACTAGGAGGTAATACTGGGTGGATGGTCTTGCGACAACAGAATAGATACCATGGTACACCATCCCTGAATCGAGCACTAAAAGACATTAAAACATTAGTACAATTAATACAAGTGATAACAGACTTTCGGTTTCATACAGACAGATACCAAATCTCCATTAGTAAAAAATAGGTTTTGTGAGAATAACAAAGGTACTGAACAAATGTAAGACCTCTATTTCAACCATTAATGGATCAGAGAGGATTTCATCAGCATCTGATGAAGCAAAATTTTCATATGCAACTTTGCAGCAAATTCCATGCTTTGCAATTAGGGCTATCTATCCAAAAAAATCCTCCTGTGACATAAAAAAAAATAAGCAAAATCCAAATAACTGTCTGGGACATTGTCAAACTTATCAAGAACGTTAGTACCAACAAGGCAACTGATCCCAACTGATCATATTACTGAAGATACTGCGACCCAGACTAGCTCCTATCCTGACAAAGCTGTTAAGTCGTTGCTTAATGAAGAAATGTTTTCTATCACCTTGACGTCATCATTGGTCCGTCTGATATTTAAAAATATTGAAGATCTGGCCTTTGCCTTCCAGTACAAACAAACCAGTCTCATGTGTATTATATTATAAGTTGCTTGATCCTAATAAATCGAGAAGTTGTTAATCACTTTAACAAAAACAATTTTTTTTAGTGACAAGCAATATGGATTTCATCCTGCAAAATCTACAGCTGATGTACTGACTGATATTACACAAAATCGGTGAATCTATTGACAGTGATTCATTTCTAGGATGATAGCTCTTGATATATCAAAGGCCTTCAATAGGATCTGGTAAAAAAGTTTGCTCTGCAAGCTTGCTAGCTATGGATTATCTAGAAACATCCTTTCAACCACCAAATGGTTTCTCTCTAATAGGTAGGCAACAGAACACCAAAGCACGAAAACCAACTTGCTTTAAGAATTTGTTCTGGGACCAACTCTTTGATTTTCATAAATGGCCTTCAAAATCAAATTCTGAGATTATTTGTTGACACCTATGCAGACGACAAAGCTATTTATGGCAGCACTTCATAGAGCATTGATGAACAAGATCTTTTTGACTCTTCTGACTTGATGCATAAAGTAAAAGCAAGTTTCCTACTTTTAATGACCCTAAGATCAAGTTTCTCTTTTTCACCACCAATGATCTTTCTTTGATAATCTTCTCAAATTGATTTTTATCCCAGACCCGAGATGGAAGACTTACATTAAATTTGTTACTAAGGTTGATGAAAAAAAAAAAAAAAAATAGATGGATCATTCTACTGTTCCAGATAGTACCCCAGTTTCGATACAACCTCTAGAAAAGCCAGATATACAGGGTGAAACAATAAAATTATCACCCTAGAAAAGACGAGATGATTCCATTTCTATTTGATGAAAATCATTTTTCCGTTTTTGTTGTAGACCATTTACTAGTTGGCCAGTTGTGTACAAATCCTAAGTGATAGGTGCATCCTATCATGTCTGAAAGTGACACAATGTTCAACGAGTGAGATCGGAGATGCACTGCTGTACAACTCATGCTCTCTACCGATTTAAATTATGACAACAGGATCACGAACTGCAAACACTTGTACCTCCCCGACGTAACTACCCCCGACAAACCCGACAAGCTACTAAGTCTCATCCCTTTACAGTAGAGATCCCTAGGTGCAAGAAAGCCTTTTACTCCAAACTCCAATAGTTTCTTCCCCAGAACTGCGGGTCTTTGGAACTCCCTTCCGGGATTCTGCTTTACCAACTGCAACGACATGCAGAAGTTCAAGTGTAATGTTAACAAACATCTTTCTACTCATCTCCCTTCATAATGACCCCGCTAATTAAGTCACTGTGCCTTGTTTGAGGTGAAAATTGAATCAAAAAAAAAAAATTACCAAAATGCAAATCTGGACAGTTCAACGCTTGCTGAGGTTGTATCTAGACAAAGTTTTTGACCACAGTTATGGTCTTTGGTGTGGTTTCAAGTGAGGGCCACATCGAAGTCAGCTTGAAAGTCAAACTGTACTTGGATGTGCTGAAGAGCGTGGTGATCCCCTGGTGCAATCAGATGGCCGCTACACACCCTAGGTGTGGCAGCATGACTCGGCGTCAGCCCACAAGTTCAAAGAGACTCAAGCATGGCTTCAGAAAAAGTTCTATGACTTCTGACCCTTCTCTCACTAGTCCCCTTCCTCAACCTGCTGGACTACTTTGTTTAGTCATATGTCGAGAACATCACCGACATGACCTCTCACAACACCAAAGCCAGCCTGATCGCCGCCATCTGTCGAACATATGCCGAGCTCCCACCGGTGCATGTGGAAAAAGCATGCTTCAAGTTACGAACCCGTATCAAGCTGGTGATTGAGGCTGAATGTGGCTACATTGAATAGATGTCAGCTCTACTACATAATCAAGTTACCCAAATTGATTTTTTCAATAAAAGTTTTTAAATAAAGTTGTGTTTTATTTATAGCAAGAAATCTATCGTTCCATCCTGCATCTTGAGATGAAGTAGTGCTGCTAGGAAGGAACCGCTTAGGGGATACTGTCTTGTCTTGAGTACAAAATCGACTTTGCAATCTAGTGGAAGTAATCGCTTCATGTCCCTATAATATCTTTCATACAAAACAGGTGTCATTAGCCTCTCTCTACTTTATCGTTATGCTTATGGTATGTGCTCTACTGAGCTCTAATCACTGGTATCCTCCTGTAAAGCATTCACAGCGAGAACTCGTCTAGATATAACCACAGCAAAGAACTTTCATTTCTCTCCCTCTTTCTGTACTAAAAACTAAATAGAAGATTTATAAACAATTACCTAGAAAACCCCATCTGTGAAACGAGATACTATTTGACTGCTTCCCAATCAACTACAACATGGTTATTTGTAAGCCTAATATAAACAAATACTTGATGTTTTTGATGATTAAATTCTGCCCATTTCATTAATTCCTTCTAATCCTCTTGTGGCAGCGATTATCATCTGGGCGATGATCTCTATTCCATATCCCTGAGTTTTTATAGGTAGTAAACCATTGTTAGGAAATAGATTGAAAATAAAGAAATATGTTAAATCATATTGTAGACACATTTTACCGGAAGTGAGGGTCAGCTGATCGGATCTGCTTGTGAGTCACGTGATCAGGTAAGCTGGAGTCAGTGAGTTTGGGTTTGGACATAGAGAAGAACAGCCGGCTTAACAGGTCGTCCCCTCCCGTTCACTGGTGAGGGGGACGTTGACATTTGTAAAAATAAGATCTATGCAAGCAAAGAAATTCACTTTCTATTCTTCTGCGATTGACACCTGGAAGGTAAATAAAAAACTATATAAAACCATTCATCGTCTTGGAGTGAATGAATATTCGTCCAAAACAGGTTTCCAGTCTCCCCTCTAAGAACAAGATGAATTCCAGGTGGACAAGATCAACGACGCATGAAGAAGGTATGTTCAAAATACATGTATCACACACACACACACACACACACACACAATTGCATATGAACAATTAGATATGAATATATCACAAATAGACAGAACATTAGACGATCATTCAACAGTACCCCTTTTATGATAATACAACAACATCGACACACACACACACACACATATATATATATATATATATATATATATGTATACACACACACACACACACTCCTATAAATTCGTTTCTTGTGTGTGTATTGACATTTATATTAAAAACCCTGTCTATTTTATTTAAAAAGAAAATACAACTTTCTTATATATATGGGTCGTGGAATTGCATTCACTAGCAAAAGATCTAGCTAATTTGCATTATTTATTTTTTTTTTTTTTACACGGTGGTCACCACTTATCAAGGCCCGGAAGCCACTCAAGGATAAGGGTTATTGCAAGCACAGTACGTTAGCGTGGAGATTTAATGAAGTGTTTACTTAAGAGGGTGGTTCATTAGGAATTTCTTAACATTGGACTTGAAGACATCCAAGTTGTAGTCCGGTGGGAAGCAGGCAGATGGAACAGAGTTCCACAAGCGTGCAGTTCTAAGAAAGAAGCTTTGTTCATGGAATCCGCGTTTTGATTTAGGCACAGATATAGAGTGGGGGAAACTTTTCACAGTGGATTCAGCTAGACGGGTGTTTTTCGTGAAAGATTGGCGAGGGGGAACCAGAGATTGGAGTTCAGACGAGCACCTGTCATGGAAATAACGATAAAACAAGGATAGGCTCGCAACATCTCTTCTATGGGAGAGAGGTTGCAGGGTAGAGAAAAGGGCATCCCCCACTAAGATACAAAGTCTATTTTGTACTCTGTCAAGGCAGGATAGGCTGTTTTTAGCAGCTCCTGCCCAGATATGGCAACAGTATTCCATCCTTGGACGTACTTGGCTTTTATATAGATAGAGAATTGCATCCGTAGTGAGATATCTTCTGGAGCGGTAGAAGGATCCCACCACCTTTCCAGCGACCTTGGCAACAGACTCGATGTACGTGTTCCATTTCAGATCAGGAGTAAAGGTCAAGCCCAGAAGCTTGTCAAAACACGGGGCCTCACCCAGACGAGAGCTATCCATCACAATTGATGCCAGATGGGGATCAGAGCGTTGATGATGTAAGGATAGGAGTTTGGTTTTGGATGCATTAAAGGTAACCAGCCACATCTTCCCCCACTGAACCACGCGCTCGAGATCAGAGGAGAGAGAATCAGAGAGAACTTTGTCATTTACAGCATTTGATGTGTTGCTGTAGATGGTCGTGTCATCAGCATAGATGTGAACGAATGATTTAAGTATGTGTTTAGGGAGGTCATTGATGTAGATGAGGAAGAGAATTGGGCCCAGGCTTGACCCCTGAGGGATTCCAGCATTTATATTGCAGGCCTCCGATTTTTGTCCATCTACCACTACTCTTATGAGCCTATCGGAGAGAAATGATTTAATGATTGAGAAAGCATTTCCAGTTATACCGTAGCTGGAAATCTTGGGAAGTAGACCCTTATGCCATACCTTGTCGAAGGCCTTTGATATGTCAAGAGCAATTGCCCTAGAAAGGAAGCCTTTGTCAAGAGATTCACTAATCCTGTGGGATATAACCGTCAGCACATCTGCGGTAGATCTTGCAGAGCTGAATTAGGTTGAAGCTTTTTTAACACTATAATTGGGATGCCGTCAGGGCGAGTTGCTTTACTGGAATCAGGGTTCTTGATTAGCTTGGCGACCCATGCACAGATATTTGTATGTTACCTAGCGTGTTCTGTGTTATAGGTGGAAATATGGGGAGTTGATGGCCTACATCGCATAGGGTAGAATTAGCTGCAAAGTTCTTGGCAAATAGTTTGGCCTTGTCTGACGCTGACGAGATGACCTCTGGTCCATTGATAATGGTTGGGATAGAATGCACACTTCTGTTCAGGATCCTATTTGCTATTTGCCAGAACTAGTGGAAACCAAGCCGCTGATCAGCTACTTTGGATTTAACAGACTAGGCATATAGCTCTCTTGCATTTTTTTTATTACTCTTTTACAGTGGTTGCTGGCAGTCCTGAAAGCAGCTTTAGTCACAATGCATCTATTACGTTGGTAGCTATGGAAATAGTGATTTCTGTGTGCGATGGCAGCAGAACATTCTGGGGAGAACCATGGCTGGCTGGTAGGTTTTTGTTGGGATTTTTTTAGATGGTATGAATCGGTCTATTGCTACAATTAACCATTCGGTCAGGTCTGATACTATAGAGGACACATCCTTTTTAAACATGGAATGCAGAGGTAGATCAAATATAAATATACGGAAGCTATCCCAGTCAGCCATAGACTATCTGTATGAGACTTATTACATTTCATTTTTATCTTAACTGATACAACGGAGTGGAGGAGGATCCTAGAGGAGAAAAAAATGGAACATGAACATAGCTTAGGGGAAGTTGAGAGAAAAAGGTCTAAGAGGCTTGCATATTGACCTGTAGTATCGGACACACGGGTGGGCTCGCGAACAATCTGAATGAGGTCATAAGCAATGGCAAAATCATGACAGACCCTCCCCTCATTGTCCGTCTTATTTGAGTGGGTAAGCCATTCCACGTTATGGACGTTGAAGTTACCACAGATATGATGTTAGCCGACGGATGTGCAGACAGGATGTGATCGATTTTCTCAGATATGCTCTTAAAGATAGTAACTCCGCTATTATGGGGCCGATAGAGGGTAAATATAAACGCAGCAAGTGCAACCGGAAGCATATGTAAGGTAAATTAGGATCTTCTCTAGAGATATCCCTGCCACATGGGAAGCCATCTTTTATGTAGGCACATATTCCATGCGATCTTGGGGGTCAGATTTAGGTGTTAGCGTATTCTTTAATTATGAACTCAACTAGAGAAGTGGTTGGCCCTATTCCAGTTTCGCTTAGAAAGAATATGTCCCGTTTCATCTCCTGTAATTGTGTTTCAACCTCTGGAAGGTTGGAACATAGACCCCTGATGTTGGAGAAGGAGACCTGGTTGTAGGGATCTATGTTGGAAGATGGGGTTCTAGGTTTATTCGAGTTTTTTTTCTGGAGATGTTTCATGTTGAGGTTTTGGGATTTGTGGAACATGTCGGCATACTTGGTTAGAGCAGGATAGAGAGAGAAAAAGATAGGCAATTTTTTTTTTGTAGTACATGAAAAGGTAAAGCCGTAATAATTACCCACTAGTATGGCATCGAGAGGCCCCACCAGAGACTACTGCATCGTCCAAAATCCATTCATCAAATGGCAATACAGCAGTCCCAGTACTTTGTGCCTGCTGATAGGACAGCCTCCTTAGTGGTTAATCCAAGTTTCGGGTCCCTGACCATCAGGTGGATAACGTCAGCTCAGACGAAACATTTACCTCCAGCACCCTTACTAGTGACAAGGCCACAAGGATCGACATAGAGACAGAAAAATTCCCGACATCTCAGACTATTGTTCACCAAGTACTACCGACCTTTAAAGCAGCTTTTTCTTCACCCTTTGTCAGAAAAATCACTCATTTGAATGAGGACTGAGGGACAAAAAAGGAGAAGCGAGAGTTACTGGAGCTGCCTATAACACATCCACTGTATTATCTACTCTCCATTAAAAAAAGGGGGGGATGGGTACAAGGGACTTATTAATATCTACTAGTCCGGTGCTCAATTATCAATTCAGGACGCTTTTGAAGATAATCTTCTCTCCCATACTAATGGGTGGATGTTTATCTATCTCGAGTTTGAATCATTCGAGCTTCACCTTATAATTAAAATCCAATAATGAACTTTTATCAATTTGTGAAGTCAGCTTATTCTTTTAAACATTCATTTTAATTAATTCCCTATTAGTTTCTTCGGTTTTCTTATGGAATGATCATCTTTAGTTAACTATTATGTATAATTATATTCATGCAGCTATTCTACATGATTTATACTTGCATAATATTTGCATAAAAAGTTTACAGTAAACACAAAATTGTTTCCATATATATTTATGTATACGTATATATTTTTGTCTAAAACATTTTGCCTACCAAACTTCTTTATTTTTTGGTCTACAGATATGAAACTTCATATATAAGGTATTTGAATCCATGCGAAACTTTATATTTGGGTTTTAGTCCAAAACATCGGCGCAAAAGTGTGAAAATTAAAAAAAATTAAATTTGCCAGGTGAAGGTCGAATGCTGGCATTACGAATGCACAACGTAGTAGCTATTGGTTCAGGTTTTAATTTTTAGCTTTGTAATAGATCTGTCTTCATAGCCCAGTCATTAGCGGCAGAGGAAAAAAAAATAAATCGTGAGCTGAACGTTTTGGTTTCGATTCTCGGTGGTGGCGCACAAGTTTTTTTTTTTTTACACACTTTTTCAATCATTACTATATATTACGTCCAATATAATCTATAATATAAATCTCACCTGTCTGTTTAAATGTATGTATGTGTGTATGTTTTTCAGCCTAAAACTTTCGATAGAGCCGATGGATTTTGATGAGATAAGCGTTTTGCAGCTCGACCCTTCGGACGACAAATATTGAAAAATTGGCTAAAAACATTAATTACTTCACTCTCAGATGGGCACGTTTTTACAGGGAGGGGTTGCTTTTGTCACCGATATTTTCGAAAGCCATCTTCTCTTTTTGATTGACTAGCCTTACGTCACTTCCGGTTTGACGATGGATGCAACAGCAAAGACGTCACGTTTTTTTTCACTTTCGCAGTACGAGTTCGAGCATGCCTGCCGACTACCACATTTTTTTTTTTTTTTTTGCTCAACACACACCTTCAAACACCCAGGAAACGCCGGGCACCCGGGCTAGTATATATATATCAGGTCGAAAAGAAAGCTCTTGTGGTTTTTAACTTTTGAATTCAGATGAACATACCTCGGTTCAAACAAAAATTTATTGATCAAAATAAGAACCATTAGAATCAACAAACTTTTGTCAACGAAATACAAGTTTATTTATGCTTGTAATGTACAAATTTGTTTGGATGGTTGAAAAAGTGATAGCTAATAGGTGAGAGTCTGGAGAGTATGGCGGATAAGACAGAAATTCGTAGCCCAATTCGTTTAACTACTGCAGGATCGGTTTAGTAACAAGTGAATTTATGCCAGTAAATAAAAAATCTTGCATTCTGGTGACGATGAAGTCGCTGAAGGCGTTTTTGATATCGCTTAGGTTTTTGAAGCATTTCTCATGCAAAAGGTGTTGAGATGCTTTAAAAAGTCAGTAGGTGAGAAGTCTGGAGAGTATGGTGGATGAAGAAGAGTTTCATTCATTTAACTTCTGCAGGGTCGTTTTAGCAACATGTGGTCGGGTATTGTCGTGGAGGAGAACTGGGTCTTCTCTGTTGACTAATGCTGAGTGTTGTTGTCAAGGTTTTTGAAGCATTTCATCCATTTGTTGACAATACTTCTCTGCTGTAATGGTTTCGCCTGCATTCAAAAAACTAATGGATGAGATAGGTCGCAGACTACAAAAGTCAGCATAACCTTTGTTTTTAGTGTAATTATGGATTTGAGAAGTGTCGTGGAGCTTTGTCAGCGTCTAACCACCGAGCTGAGTGTTGCCGGTTGTCATAAAGAACCCACTTTTCATCGCAAGTCACAACCCAGAGGAGAAACGGGTCGTTCTTGTTGCATAAAAGGAAAGATGATACTTCATACCGGCGTTTCTTTTAGTTGTCATTCAATTCGTGTGGCACCCATTTATCAAGTTTTGTTGTTTCCCACCTCTTTCAAGTGGCTGGAAATCATTATATACGTTACAATTCAGAAGTTCTCAAACAATATTGCATGGATTGGCTTCGACTAAGGCTCTTAATTGATCGTTGTCAACATCCGATGGACGATCACTAAGCTTATATCTTGCTGCTCAACTCCCTACACAGTGTCCTTATAGACAGAGTCTCAAATAGTTGCTCTTTCGTCCACTGCGCCTTGTTTGGTGTGAATAAGATTAAAAAAAAAAAAAAAAAAAAATGTTTAATACCGTTACAACTGGTACTGGAGTTTATTGTAAAACTTCTTGACTGGAAGAGATTCAAATTTATTGGGTGTCTCATTAATTTTATCTTTTGCCTTCCCCCTCCAATGAACTTAAACGATCATTGGGGGAAAAAATTATATAGAATGTCTAGGTAAGTAAATTGCCTTCTATAAGAGCAAGGTCAGTTTTTAATGAAAAAATCCTGCTTCTAAAAGGGGGCACACTGTGTTAATGTACGCCTTCATCAAACACCCAGTCTCAGCTAAACCACCATCTTGTCAAAGGAAACTACAACAGCAACAACCACCAGGAGGAGATCACTCATAACAGTTTCTTTTATCTATAGACAAGGGGAAATAACTCAATAGTCTTAACTCAGATTAACACCCTGGATTGGAGGAAAAATAAAAACTGTCTTAGTCTAGAAGGATTTCTTCACTAACTGAGAATAGAAAAGATGAAGTGTCATAAGAAAACAGATACTACACTTTGCTTTGAGCCAAAAAGGCCAATGAAAATTATATGGCGTCGCTTATAACAGTAACAAAAATTTTTTTGAAAACGTTACTGCATAAGAGATCGTGTGCGCAAGCGCGTGGCCATATGACGGAGGGGGGGGAGAGGAGAGTCACGAGCCATTAGCGCCGGCACTGAACAGCATTCATCTCTACAAGATATTCTAGGAATTATTCTGGTGGTAATTACAGAAAAGAAGTGCTTGTCCCGGATTTCTAATCTTTTAAAGTAGCCAATAACATTTCAAGATAGTTGATGATAGGAAAGTGTGTGCGGTAGGGAAAGGGACAAAGTGACCATCCGTCATTTTTGATCATCACTGAAGAGTGAAAAAGGGCTTTTATTAGTGGAATTCCCCTCAAGGGAATCAAGCATGTGATGCTGGTATGACCGTAATGCAAGAAACAAATATAACAGTATTAGCAAGAAAGAGTATTCAACATCATCTCTTCTCCTTCTTTCTGTTTGTCTGTCTCTCTCTGTATTTATATATACTAGAGAGTACCCGTCCCATGACGGGTAAACTTGATTCTCCCAAGTAGAAGTTTTGCACTATTTTCTACCCCTTCATGAAGATTCTGATCCAGATACTAATAAACCCGAAGTCTAGAATCCTTATTCCAATTTTAATCAAAATCCAATCCATTACGTGATTTTGATTCTATAAAATGTCTCACATTTGAGGCTTAAGCTTAAGGAGTCTTACTAAAACATTGCAATTCAAGGAATCTTGATTTATTGGTGTCCAATGACTCTGGATCAAATGCAAATCTGATGTATTTGAATTTGTAAATGAGAAGTTCCACTCATATTATACTCTCTAAAAAGTCTTTAAAATACTCTGAAGAAATTTAAATTTGGCAATATTTATTAATTGATATTTAATATTGTTATCTGAATTTTCATTATTGGCTTCCAACCAATCTTTGCTTATTTGGTTTAAACTAAATTAAATTAAATATAATCCACATTACACCACTGTGTTTCGTAATTTACAATGACCAGTTAATTAGTTTAGAAGTGAATGTTATGCATATAAGTATATACACACATACACACACATTATAAAACTCAAATCGTCTTGCTTTGATGTTGAGACCGTGTATCCGGTTCCAGTTTACGACTTCTGTTTTCAATAAAAACAGTCATAAAAGCTTTTTTTAATCGATAATTTATAGGATCGTCTTTTTTTTTTTTTTGAATAGATTTATACATTTTATTTTTCTACGCTCCTAAAACCGAAAATATATTTTTTTTAAATTGGTTTGCGTCATAAATGGAAAAAAAAGTTTTAAAAAATGGCTTAAATGTTTTACTTTTTTCTTCATTTAAAATAATGTTTTCATAATTTGCCGGTGAATGTTGAAACAAAAATAGTAATAGTTTGTATCGGTTTAAAACTATGAAACCAAACTAACGGTTTTCTAGTGTAAAAAAAAAAAAAAGAAGAGAAAAACTACTTGATCAATTTCAATATTTTATAAATATGTTCTTTGCCCAAGTTGTGCATGATTAGAACTTGATTAAAAAATTGTATGTTTTATCTCAAATTGTTTATTTACGATTATTTTATTTCTATTTTTTATTGCAAGTTAAAATCATTTTAAAAAACAAACAAAAATACATTTTTCTAATGTAAAAAAAAAATTGTTCCATTTACATATTTAAAAGAAATGTTTTTTACAACTTAACCCAGTGTAGTTTACCTCCTAAAAAGAAATCACAATCTACTTCTTTTGAACGGCCTTTAAAGAGAAAAGAAGGAATAAAAAAAATTTTTTTTTAATTTCCTATATAAATTTAACGTAAAATGAGCACTCACATCTTGGCCACGTAATCGTAAACGAGACTTGTAATTGTTAGCCTTTTTTCAAGTTTATTGGCGATGGGTGGGGGTTATAAGTTCCAAACATTTTAATATGTAGAAACACTTCAAAACGCGTGTTGTTGACTTTTCATTTTTTTTTTTTTAAAGATTTGCTTAGAAAAGTCTAACCCATTCTGTGGTGGCATGGCTGCTGTGATGTGGTGTTGGGTTAAGCTGCTGACAGGATAAACCTCACCGCTCGGCGATCTAACCATTTCTGCTCGCTTGTTGAAAAGCCTGCTGTATTTATACTCATCCGGTGGACGTAGTTGTAGACAAGTGGTCCCCGACGTTAATCGTTTTCATTTTTGATTTGTGTTTTTCATATTTTAACGTATTGTATAGAGCCATCTGTCTGAGGGTATGTTGACTTGTCCAAATCAAATTGAAGCTGATCAAGTTGTGGATGTATTCAAGTGGGAATTGTACTCTTACAGAGTTCCATGGGATAATTATTTGTGTCGATGTATTTGCCGGGAGGGACGTCGGCTGTGATGTTTAGGTTTTGAATTTTTTTTTTTAATGTTTTTTTTTTTTTTTGGTTGAAACCGCGACATATATATTAATTCACTGGGAGGAATGCACCTCTAGTCTTCAGTAAAACATGCATCTAGGAGAAGGAAACCTCATGTAAAAACCTGTGCTCCACTGTATGCTGTCTTGTGGCAACCATTACATCAACCAAGATTAGCATTATTACCAAAAAGTGTAGCTGGTTCTACACAAAGCCTTCACCACTACAAATGAATCAGCTTTGTGAATTTCCAAACAACTTAATTGTTGTGATGAAACCTCGTACGTCAAAATGTATATGAATAAATGATATATACGTATACATGAATAAATAGAACAGGAGATCGTTGGATTTGGATTCTATCTTTTGATCTGTCTTCATTATTACCAACTTCTTAAATTGACTAAAAAAAAAAAATAAAATAAAAAACGTAATTAAGTAAATAAACAAAAAAGGGACATAAAAAAGAGAAACAGAATTAACGGGTGACGTCGTAAGTGAAATATTATCAATCCTAGCACTTTTGTTAAGTCTATAAAACCCAAATAAGATGTCATGCAAGCGACATTCCCGCTATGATTTATGAAGGTGTCGATGACGAAACATTTTGCTATGGTAACCAACAGCCAATCAGAAGAAACAGTCTCACGTTTCTTACTAATTCTGAGGACTTTAACACCAGCAATTTTATTGTAAATTTTGTTTTAATGAACGAAAATTAACAATTTTTATTTCAAAATGTAGCTGAAAAGGTGACCTATGAACTGTAAAGATTGAAATTCAGTTGCAAAATGAGTGAGCTGTGAAGCTTTAAAGCAGTTCTAAATGAGTTTATATATATATATATATATATATATATATATATATATATATATATATGAGAGAGAGAGAGAGTGCTTCATAAATAATTAGGACGGCGTACGCAAATGCAATAACGCTTCAACAACACTTGTGTTTCGTCAGAGTCAGAAGATAATAATCTTTAGGAATATATTATTACCTTTCAACTCTGACGAAACACAGGTGTTGCTGAAATGTAATTGCCATTCTAAATGTTAATATCTATATAAGTAGTCGACTATAATCGAGGTGGCCTGAAGGCTTCATTTTTTATTAGCTGCAACACCAAGCTGTAAAGGAGGATGCCACACCATTCCCATTATTACCCTACTTGCCCTTAATCTTATTCTTATCATGCTGAGTGTTTAGTAAAGGGATATAAAGCACCATTTTTTGTAATCTTTGGTCTGACTTGACGAGGATTGAACACCGGTTTCCATGCTAATTAGGCCGGTGTGTGTGTGTGTGTGTGTGTGTGTGTGTGTGTGTGTGTGTGTGATGGAACAATTACTTGGAATCAGAGTCATAATAAAAAAAATCGGAACATTTTATAATATCAGTATCAGGAAAATTAGAGTCAAATATGAAATCCCAAAAACGGTTGTTTTAATTTTTCTTTTTTGACAAAATAGAAAAAAACAAACAAACAAACATGCACAGGTGTATTTATTTGATAGAAGTTGTTCATAAAAATAAGAGTCACAAAACCACAGGTTACATATCCCATTCCCAGACTATGTTTTTGTATTGGCCAACATTCTAAGGTACATTTGCATATTCCCTAAGTAAACCTTTTTTAAAAACATTATTTTACTTACTAAGCATAGTCACTGTTATGTTTGCAGGTTGAACCAAATAACGCATAAGGCAATACAAATGAAGACTCAACAAACAAAGGTAGATCAATAAGAAGTGTATTAGGAAAAGTATATTTACATAATGGTTGTCAAGTAAGAGAGTCTTGGCTGGAGAACATATCTGCTCTCAGCTCGGCCTTCGGTGGCTTCTGGTTAACACACACTCAGACTAACCGAGTCTTGTTATTTATGTGTAATATTATCCACATATGTAAATGAGTGGGTGCCACCACAACAGTCACATAGGCCATCATCTGAGAAAAACTTGTGTTTTCTGGAGTCTGAGAGACAAATCTCCCCAGATTCTCAGTACTCTCCACCTCTTTCGATAACTGAGGCCCCGTGTTTTGACAAGCTTCTGGGTTTGACCTTTACTCCTGATCTGAAATGGAACACGTACATCAAGTCTGTTGCCAAGGTCACTGGAAAGATGGTGGGATCCTTCTACCGCTCCAGAAGATATCTCACTACGGATGCAATTCTCTATCTATATAAAAGCCAAGTACGTCCAAGGATAGAATACTGCTGCCATATCTGGGCAGGAGTTGCTAAAAACAGCCTATCCTGCCTTGACAGAGTACAAAATAGACTTCGTGGCTTAGTGGGAGATGCCCTTTTCTCTACCCTGCAACCTCTCTCCCACAGAAGAGACGTTGCGAGCCTGTCCTTGTTTTATCGTTATTTCCATGGCAGGTGCTCGTCTGAACTCCAATCTCTGGTCCCCCCTCGCCAATCTTTCACGAAAAACACCCGTCTAGCTGAATCCACTGTGAAAAATTTCCCCCACTCTATATCTGTGCCTAAATCAAAACGCAGATTCCATGAACAAAGCTTCTTTCTTAGAACTGCACGCCTGTGGAACTGTTCCGTCTGCTTGCTTCCCTCCGGACTACAACTTGGTTGTCTTCAAGTCTAATGTTAACAAATTCCTAATGAACCGCCCCCTTAAGTAAACATATCAGCAAATCTCCTCACTAACGTAATGTACTTGCAATAACCCTTATCCCTGAGTGGCTTCCGGGTCTTGATAAGTGGTGATCACTATGTAAAAAAAAAAAAAAAACCCATTGCTGTTGAATTTGCGTTATCGCAACAGTCGCTAACCATTGTTTTCTCGTTGGCAGTGACTATGGGTTTTCACTGGAATTTGGACGGCAAAAAGCCTCTCCAAGACCTAGTCCTCTTTGCACTCATCCGGTGGTGGTCTGGCTAGTGCTTTCACTCAGTCATTCCATCCTCATTGAGCCTCATCACTTATTTCGTGTGGCATCAGTTTATGATTACACACACACACAAAAAAAAAAGGTTGAAACAGATTAACTTACAATTATACAGTTTCAATTTTTATAATTCCCTGTGATGTCCCTTTGTGTTTTACGTCTATAGCAATTTCTGTATGTCCGACTTGTGCCTGTAACTCCTGTGTATTAGTCTCCACATTGAAGAGTCTTCCTTAATATTTCAGCTGTTTTCATTGTTATCGTATCTTTCCCGCCATCCCTCTAATTCCAATCTCTCCCATTCTTTTTTCAAAGAATTTCGGTATTGTTCCTAGTGCTCCTACTATTAGTGGTGTTATTTTGACTTTCTTCATCTTCCAGATTCGAGTTCTCTGACCATTTTCGTGTATTTTCATTCTGTGGATTGCTGGCATGGCAAAATCTATAATCTGGCAGGACTTTTTCTTGTTAACAATTACGATATCCAGTCGTCTTGCTTGAATGGGTTTATTCGTTTGTATATCCATGTCCCAGAGAATTTTGGGACTTTCATATTCAATCACTATTGCCGGTTTGTGCTTGTACCATTTGTCTGGCCACTCAAGATGCAGTTTTTTTTGCATAATTTCTTAGGTACAGCCTTTCCCCACCTTGATAGTGTCTACATTTATATTGGGAGGGGGGCTAGTTTACTGCATTTGTTTATTATGTGGTTTATAGTTTCGTTTCTTTGTCCATGGAGTCAGCATTTGCTGTTTTCTTGTATCTTATCGATTCTTGCTTTGATGTGGTTGATTCTAATTGCATTATCTTGTGCGGCTGTTATTAGGAATTTAGTTTCTCTGTTTAGGTTTAATTTTTGTAGGTATGTCCAAGTGTTTTCATTAGTCTCGTCTTTTGTCATCCTTATGAATATTTTGTTTTATAATAAAGCAAATAGATCTAATAACTGACCAAATCTTTATATGTAAGAGAAAAATATAAATATAGCAATATTACTATGTGGAAATTTATTCTTGACATGCGAAGGGGCTTTGTTCTTATTTTGCATACCAATCGTCGATTCTTTTGAAGTGTTTATGAACATTGCAAATAGCACTGACCAAATGCAAATCGGTTTTCTTTAAAAAAACAAAAAACAACTCTTGTTTCACAAGTTTCAATTAATTACAAGGAAAACCTTGTAAAAATATTTATAAAGGTCTACTCTTGTAATATACGCGACTTGTATACGAATCGATAATTTAAAACGGAATCAGTAATTGTATCAGAATCAGAGAAAATTTGTGAATCGTCCAGCACTAATTATATAAATATAGAGATAGATAGATAGATAGATAGAGAGAGAGAGAGAGAGAGAAAGAAAGAGGCAGTTGTTCCGCCATATCACGTGATTAGTCGTTGACAGGGTTTTCAAGTTGGAGTCTACTTTCAATTGTGATCAATCTTGCTAGAAATCTTACTTCTGTCACAGCACTTGTTAACAGAGTAATTTTAATATATATATATATATATATATATATATATATATATATATATATATATATATATATATAATTTCCCACAAGAACACTACTACTCGCGGATGTTCAAGGAAGATTCTTGTGTCATTATTTTCTTCATTACTGAAGAGCATTTAGAAACACATTCACTGCGAGTTTCTGCTTCCAGCAAAAAAATAAAAAAAAGTACATTTCAGTTTGGCCAAGTCATGGTATTATTAAGACAAAAATAAAAAGCAAATTATACAGAGTGTCGAGTTTTTATTTTTATTTTGTTCTTAACCATTCTAGAAGGATTAGTCCACAGTAAAGAGTGTTAGGAGGGGGTGGAATTCTTTCCGGCGGCAACAGTTACTTGCGACTTTTTCACAAAGGAATTGGTTAATAGAAAATGCCAAAGGATGGAAAAACGTAACGAGTTGCTTGACAGCTTCTGCCTCGAGCAAAGCAGTCCATAAATATGGATTAAAAAGAATGGCCATCATATTATCAGTAAAGTATGTATGCGTGTGTGCCTGAGGACTTCTGCCTGCACAAAATAAGAAACCCCCCCCCCACACACACAGTAGGTTTAATTTGTATTATTTGAATTACTAGGACTGTTTTTGTAGCAACTGTTATTAACCAAAAGCATTGAAATAGGAAGCAGGAATTACTCCAAATTCCAGTTCCGCATAAAAACAGTCTCTTGTGTATAATCTCAAATGAAATAAGAATTCCATGCAATAATATGTCTGGTTCTTAACTATTTTGTCCTTTCTCCATTAAATAAAACAAAGCAGTTTATTAAAAAAAAAAAAAAATTAAAAGCTTATCCTTTAAGGTGTTGGAAATTAACATTTTACCTGGGCTGACGTCATCATAACTTATAATAATCCACATGTTATCCATCCAATGCGTTTTCTCCTCTCCATGAAAAAAAAAAACAACAACTATGTATTGCAAGTTCAAATAAGCCCTTTTTAGGGGGACAAAATATCGATAGGTTCCCTCTCACTACCGTTCTAAAAACTTATATTTCGGAATTTTTTAGATGAGGATCGATAATTTGGTTACTGTTCTAATCTTGGGTGTTATTTTCACAACATTCCGGTTGATGTAACCTCCGACCTTCTTAAGGTGTATCGTGTTGAACATTTCTTCATGCTGAATTCAGAAATCTACAGAATTTCAAACTGAATTCTTTATTCTATGAGAGGGGATTATTCTCGCTCTCTTAGCCAAGGGATAATTCATAATTATATTCTTTGTATCATCTGCACCGAGGATTGAACCTTCAACCATCAGAAAGCTGTTACTTAGAACGAATTACGACTTAGCACTTCATTCGTTGTATCACTCGTTAATGTTACATTGTCTGCGTCGCTATGAGATTAAGATCTAAGAGAAACATAGGTTAAACAGTATAAATCATACAAATTATCAATTTGCATCGCAAAAATTGAAGGCTATCACTTAAAGTGCTAAATAGTCATTACTTCTATCTGTTACGCCGTTAGTCAATTCTCATTTTTAACAATTCCAAAACAAGAGAGGTTTAAAGTTTTCTGACTGACTGATTTACGGCCTGTCTCAAAAGAAAATGGATACGCTATGAAACGGTACGTGTATTATGTGGATTTTTTTCAGTGAAACAAGGATTGTGCAATTTATAACTATAAATATGATCCAGCTTGCTTATGTCTAGTGGTAAGGAGAGATCCAAAATTTATTAAACTTGGAAAACTTTAGACAGGAAGGAGTATTTTTTTTTTTTTTTTTTTTTTTTTTTTACACGGTGATCACCACTTATCAAGGCCCGGAAGCCACTCAGGGATAAGGGTTATTACAAGTACAATATCACATAATATCGTATTTACTCTATTAAAAATTAACTGTGTAAAATGGTAGTTACATTTTAACACGGACCCCATGTTGTATGCAAAAGTCTTTAAAAAAAAAATAAATAAATAAAACAAAAATAAATTTTACTTTTTTTTTTTAGTTGAAAGAAAAGGCATTTATTATCGGTCATTTTCGCACCAAACTGCCTGATAATTCCCAAACTAGCAACAATATGATCGCATTTCGACTCGGGGTCAATTAATAGTTTCTTAATCTGCAGCTTACACCACTGTATTTATAGTTACCGTTTATCGCCCCCCCCCCACGACAGTGGGGTTACAATCTATTCACATTTGCGGTGACTTCAATGTCAATAATGTGGAATGGCTGACCCACTCAAATAAGACAGATGACGAGGGGAGGTTCTGTCATGATTTTGCCACTGCCTATGACCTCACTCAGATTGTTCACGAACCCACCCATGTGCTTGATACTACCGGTCAGTATGCAAGCCTTCTAGACCTTTACCTCACAACTTCCCCTGAGCTATGTTCATGTTCCATTCTATCTTCTCTGGGATCCTCCGACCACTCCGTTGTAGCAGTTAAGATATAAATGAAATGTAATAAGTCTTCAGACGTACCTCTTCACCATACTGTATAATCGATACTCTATGGCTGATTGGGATAGCTTCTGTACATTCATATCTGATCTACCTCTGCATTCCATGTTTAAAAAGGATGTGTCATCTATAGTATCAGACCTGACCGAATGATTAATTGTAGGCATAGACCGATTCATACCATCCAAAAAATTCCAATAAAAACCGTACAGCCAGCCATGGTTCTCCCCTGAATGTGCTGCTGCCATCGCGCACAGAAATCACTTTTTCCATTGCTACCAACATAATAGATGTACTGAGACTAAAGCTGCTTTCAGGACTGCCAGCAACCACTGTAAAAGAGTAATAAAAAATGAAAGAAAGCTATATGCTCACTCCGTTAAATCCGAAGTAGCTGAGCAGCAGCTTGGTTCCCACCAGTTTTGGCAAATAGCAAACAGGATCCTGAACAGAAGTGTGCGTTCTATCCCAACTATCATCAATGGACCTGAGGTCATCTCGTCAGCATCGGACAAGGCCAAACTATTTGCCAAGAACTTTGCAGCTAATTCTACTCTATGCGACGAAAGCCATCAACTCACAGTATTTCCTCCTATAACAAACAACACGCTATGCAACATACAAATATCTGTGCGTGAGGTCGCCAAGCTAATCAAGAACCTTAATTCCAGTTATAGTGCTGAAAAATCTTCAACCAGAACTTGCCCATATACTTACAAAACTGTTTAAGCATTGCCTTAAGGAGAAGTGCTTTCCAACACCCTGCAAAACCTCATCAGTATGCCCTGTATTTAAGAATTCAGGTGAAAAGTCATCTCCCTCTCAGTACAGCCTAATAAGTTTCCTGTGCGTCATGAGTAAGTTGTTGGAATCCATATTAAATGAAGAAGTAGTTAACCATCTCAGCAGAAACAACCTTAGTGATATGCAATATGGTTTCCGCTCTGCAAGATCTACAGCAGATGTGCTAACGGTTATATCTCATAGGATTAGTGAATCTCTTGACAAAGGCTTCCTTTCTAGGGCAATTGCTTTTAACATATCAAAGGCCTTCAATTGAAATGGATGGCTCTCGTCTTGGGGAGGCTCCATGTTTTGACAAGCTTCTGGGTTTGACCTTTACTCCTGATCTGAAATGGAACATGTACATCAGGACTCTTGCCAAGGATGCTAGGAAAATAGTGGGATCCTTCTACCGCTCCAGAAGATATCTCACTACTGATGCAATTCTCTATCTATATAAAAGCCAAGTACGTCCAAGGATGGAGTACTGCTGCCACATCTGGGCAAGAACTGCTAAAAACAGCCTATCCTGCCTTGACAGAGTACAAAATAGACTTCGTAGCTTAGTGGGGGATGCCCTTTTCTCTTCCCTGCAACCTCTCTCCCACAGAAGAGACGTTGCGAGCCTGTGTTTGTTTCATCGTTATTTCCATGGTAAGTGCTCGTCTGAGCTCCAATCTCTCGTCCCCCCTCGCCAAACTTTCACGAGAAACACCCGTCTGGCTGAAACTACTGTCAATAATTTTCCCCACTCTTTAACTGTGCCCAAATCAAAATGTAGAGTCCATGAGCAGAGCTTTCTCAGAAGTGCACGACTGTGGAACTCTCTTCTGTTTGCCTGTTTCCCAACCTGACTACAACTTGGATATCTTCAAGTCCAACATAAACAAATTCCTGACAAACCGCCCCTTAAGTAAGACACTATCAAATCTCCAATACTAATGATTACTACAATACTATCTCATTGATTACTGTACACGCAATAACTTATCCCTGAGTGCCCTCTGGGCCTTGATAATTGGTGACCTCCATGTAAAAAAAAAAAAAAAAAAAAAAAAAAAAAGCTATAACCAGCTGTTATATCTCTAATTTGTTCCCCTGAATACAGTCGTCCGAAAATCTTGTTAAAAGTTCGGTGGATATATGAGCCTTACATCTTTTTGAAAACTTCCTGTTGTCTGCCACTTGGTTAAAAAACAAATAAAAACTGCCATGTCAACATGTGCTTAAAAGTCTTTCGTCACCGCCACATGATTTTTATCTTTTTCTCCCTTCCTCTTCCTCTGCTGTGACTTCATTTCACGCTGTGGCTTGGTCATTTGTGTATATACAATTTTACTGTTTTAAAAACCATACTGGTTTTTTTTTTTACCAAGATATTTTTTAGGTTCCAAACAAGTAAATATGTATTGTTGAATACAGATTTACATCCATTTAAGATGGTCTCTACATAAAAAATAATTCCGATCCTGGCAGTTTTTTTCTGAAAGTGTTTAAATCGAATTACATTTCATTATTCTTGACATGCAACGAGCCAAAAAAAAAAAAAAATGATCAGAATCAAATCTCTATTTTGTAGGAAAAAGGCGACCCGATTTACTTTATTATATAGATAACAGTTAACATATTGACCATCCTAATATAATTGACTGATCTCCATAAGTAACGAGAGACAATGGACACTCCGTGCAATAAGAAGTTTCGAATGAAGCAAATTTTCTGCAATCTCTAGCTACAATATCTGTTGACCCTTCGTTCTTCAAGATTAGCTGCTCTATCCAGGCTTGAGAGTCTAGTCTATCCTACTATTTGCCTCATGCCTATGAAATAGATGGGTACCAAGGGTATGAGAAAAAGTGTCTTTACCTCCAGTTTCATTTCCAAACTTATTCTGCTATTCCCATTGCTCATTAACTTATACAATTAAAAAAAAATCATGGAAATCGCTCCAGACAAGGCATGAAGCCATATGGTGTAAGAAGCTAAGAAAAACATAAAAAAACAAAAGGAGATTCCTATTAACCTTAGTCTTGACTAGAGATGTAGTTAGAAAGAAGTCAAAGAGTTCGACAAACCTGTAGTTATTGGAAAGAAGCAACTGGAATAAGAAGCTGTATAATAAGGTATCAAAACAGCTAATTGGTGAAGACCATCAAACCAACGAGTTAAACGAGCTGGCAGAAAAGTCAGCAATAGATCAGACAATTCTGAATGCCATAAGATGACAATCTATATATTAATACGATAGCGTGTATTATTTTATGTGTCACATTTACATCTATTTTCTTCCGAGTGACTGTCGTTTAATTGTTATGATCTATTTCTTGTAATAAATAAATTTTCCAAGAACTCTTCGTAAATTTTGGTTTCGGTCTCGATTATAGCTAAAGGAACTTAAGTTTTATATATATAAATATATATATATATATATATTTTTTTTTTTTTCTTTCTTCATATTTTTTTTGTTTTGGTTCAAGCTGATACACCCAAGTCACATGGATATATATTTTTTTTTAATTTTTTGAACTCAACTTTATAATATATAAGAATCGATAGAAAATTGATTAAAATAATATATACGAAATCTGCATGAATTAAAATATCATATTTAAGGGTTTTTACAACATGGACTACGCCGGATGTCTCTGCTAGCTTAGATAAAGACTTCTGCAGTTTTAACAAAAGAGCTACAATAATATCAGGGTGTCTCCATTTACGCCGAACATCCATAGAATGACAACATCAATATATTACATATGAAAGAGTCCTCTGTGGAATTTTCACAGGTCCCGCTAGTTACTACTATTATATTTAAGGAACTCTGTGTGTGTGTGTGTGTGTGTGTGTGTGTGTGTGTGTGTGTGTGTGTGCGTTCGTTCATACCCTATAGATTTCGCATTGGCTGGGCCGATTTTTATAAAATTTCACACAAAGGTACTTTATGTGCCTGGCAGTGTTCTCAGATGAGTTTTGTATCAGAACGTTTTCAATATCTATTATCAAAAAATCCGATAAAAGAAGGAACATGCAGTTTTTACTAACATCACAATTGCATTTAGGGAGTTTTATTACCATGAAGCTGAAAGGCCAGGCATAAAATCAACACTAGGTTTTGTTTCTTTGATGTGACAGGGACGTGTTCGAAATGAATGTTTCTATTTAAAGCGCAATTGCACCATGTTACTTGGCTTTCATTTTAAACTTAAGTTCAAGCCGTTATGACAGCACAAGCAGTAAGGCAAGGCATATAAAATCAACAGTAAGTTCTTTGATATGAGAGGAACGCATTCAAAATGACGGTTTCTGTTTAGAGCACAACTGAAACATGATACTTGACTTTTGCATTTTAAACTTTAATTCAAACCATTATGTATAAAAATATTTTATAAAAACAGGTTCTCTACAGTGCAATGCAGACGAAAATGTAATGCAGACTATTCATGTGGGGAGGTATGTGAATGGGTCCCCAACTAGAGGAGGCAATCAATCGATTTGATTTAAAAATGAGCAATTTCACCGATTTTGATGACAATAAAAATATAGGAGTGTGAAACATTTGATGATCATCATTCAATCCCGGGCAACGTCGGATCTTCCTGCTAGTAATATTTATAGAAAATACTGGGGCTAACAGTATCACGTCTGCAACAGTGATAGAGAGGATGCAAAAAAGAAAGGATGGAGATAACCCAATGACTTTATAAAGAACCCTCAAATGAGACAGATTCAACAGCTCAAATATGACAATACTCCATGCAAAGTCTGAGATTAGGTTTGTTAAAATAGAGAATAGTCTCAGCTGTGAAAAAGTGCTTGTAGCGATAAATGGAATCAAATTTACGTGAAGCACAAAGAGCAATGAATCTCATGTATGGAATAACATTTACAAGAATGTGTTTCATCCATCAATAACTATGACTAATAACATCTTAGCCGAGAGCTCATCGTTCAAACTCCTCGGCTTAACATTCTCAGGCAACATGAATTGGAACAAATATATTGACGACATTGTCAAGGCTGCTATAAAGAAGGTGGGTCCCCTCTACCGTGCTAGAAAATTACTCACACCTGAAAGTATCCTGTATCTCTCAAAGCCACCATTCGCTCATGCCTAGATGATTGGCTGTTGCATCTAACATTAATCTATCCCTCTTGGACAGGTTCTAAAAAAACAAAAAACAAAAAAAAACACACACACACACACAAAACTCTCCAATAAAATCGTATTACTGGACGAATACTTGATATAATCTGATTCTTGTTAGACAATAGCAAAATCCAGGTTGTTCTTGATAGCCATACGTTCAAACAGCATGATATTAATCCGGATATAACTCTGTGTTGATCCTAGGACATTTATTATTCCTGATATTTATACACTACTTCTCTAATAAAATTTTGTCCAAGATGGGTATATTTGCTGATCACACCACTCTATAGCAAAGATTAGAGAATAACGAATGTACACATCTTCAAAGCTGAAATCTTAGAAAATAACTTCCGGTCTGTAGTAGAATTGATACGTAAATGGATGGTAATATTTGATGCTGCTAAGACTAATCTGCTTTCCTTTAACAATTACAGGAAACCTCAACCACCGATTCACATGACTAATAACACTACCTGAGTAAGGACACGGAGTATTTTTTGCCACATCTTGGCTGGTGCATCTGTCATTAGTCTCTTACTCTTAGACAGGATCTGAAAACAAAAAAATCTAATGTAATAGGACGTGCAGTAAGAACCAAACTCTAACCCTATGTCCCATTGCTGCAATGTTGCATTTATGTGCTTGATTTACAAGTACTTGAACGGAATGTGCTCCGAGGAACTCATTGCACTTGTACATCCTTGACGTAGATATCCCGAAAAACCCGTCTAGCAGCAAAACCCCACCTCTTCACTGTAGATGTCGCTAGAACGCCTACTTTAATAGTTTTTTCCCCTCAGACTGATAGAATCTGGAATTCTATACCTGTTCCGACTGTGCTAATATGCAAAAATTTAATAGCAATGTAAACAAACATCCTGCTGCTCAACCTCTTGCATAATTTCTCTGTAGACATGGTCTCAAATAGAAGTCCCTTGTGTCCAAGTGGCAATATGCCTTGTTTGGGGTGACCAAGTGTAAAAGAAACATCAAAGTAATGTTTGATGAGAAAGAAAAGCCAATACAATTCTAACAAAACTGAATGTTGATAACTTTGGCAATCCTATGAGAACTAGTGTTTCGCTATGATGAAAGCCGCACGGGGTAAAACTTTATAGAGGATAAAACTGTTACGCATTTAAAGCCGACAAAAGTTTCCATTTCGAATGCGAAAGAATTATTATTCACGTTGCACTGATGAATACATTTGACCATGCTTCAAGTGTTCATCTGAATAATTTGAAATGGCCTTTTTTCAAAGATCCTTTCCGGGGGGTTGACTTTGAAAACGAATCAACTAATCAAAAGCGACAGTCAGTTAGCAAGGCTGCTTCCTAAATATCTCGTCTTCAGCAATTGAGGTTCGTTTCATAATAAATACAAATCCTCTTTGTGTTGCGTCATCATCTTGTGTTGCATCGTTATATCAGCCTTTAATGACCGATCATGATTCTTTTCTCATGTGTGGTCAGCTTCGGTTTGGACGAAATAACCACAAAACAATCTATGGTTCTATAATAAGACCAATATATATATATATATATATATATATATATATATATATATATATATATGTGTGTGTGTGTGTGTGCGTGCGTGCGTGCGTGTGTTTTCTGGTTAGGTTTGTGATAAGGTTCGTATGTGTTATTGTTTAAGTTGAGTGTAACGTCCAGAAAGTTAACTATCTTGTCGTTGCTGTCCATTGTTATCTCTAATCCAAATTCCTTAAAAAAATTTCTGCTGTTTTTTCTTGGTTTTTCCGTAATACGATCGCTAGAATTAAGTAAGCGTTGTGTCGGCACAAATAATTAACAAGAACAGGGAAAGTAAAGGTATAACAATAATATATTAGGCAGAAAAGTTATATACATATTTATGTCTTCAGACATAATTCAGTTGGAGATATTCCGGCAGGTGGCGTGTTGCATGTCTTACTAGAGGCAACATAGGCGTCTTGGTGACTGATACCTTTATATATCTCATTCACCCACCTATGTTAATTAGTGGTCGTCTCCACAACCCCCCCTCCCAAGATTTGAAGTCGTGTAGATTTCAATATCTTTTTCTCTTGGGGTTCATTATAATTGGTTCTGTAAACTTTCTTTTCCTTCCCAATCTTCTCGGTTCGGGCATGGTTAGTGGTGGTTCGATATCAAACGCTTCGTATAGTATGTCAATTGGATCTTCTTTTTCATCAGGTTTGTCATGTTCGTTGTCTTTTATATGACGTTTTCTCAATTGATTTTGATATCTTTTGTGTATCCCTTTTGGACTTTTTATCATGTAGACCAAGTTGCCGATACGTTTATCTACCGTACTAAACTCCCAATATGAAATATTATTTTTCATACATTTAAAATATACACGATCACCAGGTTTAAACCTTTTACGTGATGTGTGCGTAGTTTGATGGACGATTGCTTGCTTTGGTATTAATTTATCGAATGGTGATTTATTTTTCTAGCAAACATTAATTCTGCTGGCGATAATTTCGACGGTGTATTTGGGTTCTTAGTTATCCTGTATATTTGCAGGAATTGTTGTAATGCTTTATCCGTCGGGGTCCCTATTGATTTTCTAAGTGCCCGCTTTATCGTGTCTATGAACCTTTCCACTAATCCATTGGATCAAGGGTGGAACGGTGGTGTAGTTATATGTTTTACCTGAAAAGTGCCACAAAAGTCCTTGAAATAACTTGATGTAAATTGTGTTCCGTTATCTGTGACTATAATGCCTGGCACACCAAAACGTGCAAATATTTCATGCAGAAAACTTATTGTGTTATTTGTCGTCGAGTTCTTGAAACGCTTTACTTCAGGCCATCTGGAAAAACTATCTACTACGCTTAGGTAGTAGTGTCCTTCGGTCAGTCCAGCAAAGTCTATATGAATGCGTGACCATGGATGGTCAGTTTTTTTCCAAGGTTTATCGGTGGTGCCTTTGCGGCTAACGCACAACCTTTATACTTGTTTACTGTTAGTGCAATATCCACATCCATGTTACGCCAGTAAACCTAACTTCGCATAAGTGCCTTCATCCTATTTATACCCGGGTGTCCTGTATGAAAATCACGTAAGAACTTTTTCGGGATAACAACTCTTTCACTATATAATAAAATATCATTGCATACGGAAAATATGCTTTGCGTTTTTTCATCATTTTCCCTTATTTTTTTCTTTATGTCTGTGATGACATCGTCATTTTCAGCCTCCCTTTTTATATCGGTTGACGTGACTGGTAATTCTTTTATTATATTCGCTACCATGTTTTTTTTCCTCATAATTGGAACGTATAGCTGCAATTACTGACTCTTCAAAGGTTTCCTTCATTTTCGGTATAAGCCTTGACAGGCCCTCCGCATGACCTATTTTTTCCGAACCCAGATGTTTTATTTGAAAGTTATAATTTAGCAAGATCGTACCCCAACGAGGTAGGCGATTTGCCGTATATACTGGCAAGCCCTTTTTTGAGCCGAAGATTGTCACTAGAGACTTGTGATCTGTTTCCAGTATAAAGTGTCTCCCGTACAGGAATTGGTGGAATTTCGTCACCGCGAAAATTATGCTTAATCCCTCTTTTTCTATTTGAGAGTAAGCCTTTTCTACCGGAAGTAGTGTCCTTGAGGCGTGAGCTATAGGTTTCTTCGATCCATCTGGCAGGATATGCTGTATACATGCTCCTGTACCATATGAGCTCGCGTCGCTCACAACACTTATTTCTAATTTGGAGTCGTAATAGGTTAAAAATAGATCGGATGTCAGCGTCTTTTTAATTTTCTCAAATGCGTCTTGACATTTTTTTTGTCCATATCCATGGTGTTTCTTTCTTTATAATGACTCGTTAAGCGGAGCTCTTAGGTCATGCATTCCTTTGAGAAATACTTGGTAGTAGTTTGCGAGACCTAAGAAAATCTGTAGAGTCGTCATGTTATGTGGTGCCGGCATGTTTTTAATTGCTGTCGATCTTTCCGGGTCTAGGTGTCGACCGTCTTTATTTATTATTTGCCCTAAATATTTGATTTCATCTAAACAAAATTCGCATTTGTTTTCTTTCACCTTGAATCCGTATTCATTTATTCTTGTGAATACTTCTTTTAGATGCTCTTGGTGTTCACTTATCGATACGCTCCTGATGATTATGTCATCCAGGTATGCACAAGCACAATCTATTCCGTTCAGCATTGTATCCATTGCTTGTTGGAAAATCGCTGGCGCGACTTTGATCCCGAAGGGTAGACGGTTGTATTTGAACAACCCTTTGTGCATGTTAATGCATAATATCTTTGAGAATTCTTCTTCCATCAGGATGTGTAAATAGGCACTTTTGAAAAGATTTTGCCACCACTTAGTCTGGCAAATATCTCCTCAGGGCTGCTTGGTAAAGGGTAGTGGTGATCTTTTAATTCATCGTTTAGGCCTGTAGAAAAGTCTGCACAGACTCGAATTTGTTCAGACTTATTTTTTACATACACCGTAGGGGCTGCCAAGACGCTAGTTTGGATAAGATGCCTGTTTTTTTTTGTCTATCTAGCTTGCTATTTATTTTGTCTAACCGGCAAATGGTACGTTCCATTTTTTCTTAAACACCAGTGTTGCGTCCTTTTTTTTTCTTTTTTAGCTCGAATGAAGCCTTAAATTTATTGCATCTTCCCAGTCCAGTAGTAAATATTTCTGGGGATTTCTTTTTTTTAGATCGTTTTTAATATTTTCTGGTGTTGGGGTGCAACTGGTTATTGTTCTACAAAAAACGTTCATCAAAGATCAAATTTTTCAATCCAGTCAATTCCCAATAAGTTCTCGCTTTCTTTAATTACGAAGATTTTCAATTTCTTCGTCGTGCGATTTAAATTAATGGGCAGGATGGCCTCTCCTTCGAATTTTATTTCGTCTCCTGTTACTGTTCCTTCATTTTTACTTGACTTTTGAAGAGTCGGTTTACCCAGATTTGTCCAAGTGTTGACGTTTTTAACGACAAATCCGATCCAGAGTCAAGCTGAAATTTCACTTGTTTGTCGAAAATATTTACTGATACATATTTTCGTAAATTATTTTTCCCTTTGTCGTTTGTTCTCATTTGGTGTACTCTATTTTTTGTTCTGCATCAAACACTTATGTCCAACTTTATCGCAATTGTAGCACCTGATATTTTTGTAAGGACAATCCTTTTCCAAATGTTTTTCATCACATCTTCTGCAATTATTACCGGATACTGTCTTTTTATAATTCCTTTGATTATTATCGTAATTTCGTTTTCTGTAATTATTATATTGACTATTATCGTAATTTCGTTTTCTGTAGTTATTATAATTTGAGTATTTATAGAGTATTTTTTTTGAATTTTGACTGGTCTCAAAATTTCTTGGTCCTGAGTTTCTGAAAGTGTTTTTTAATCTTCCTAACGTACGCCACTCCTGCTTCTATATCCCCGGTATCTTTTTTTAGTGATACTGCACTTTGACAATCTTCTGCTAATTTCTGCAATGTCAGACCTCTGAATTTTTTATGGATATTAGACCCTGTGCAAAGATTAAGCATTTGAAATCGTCCACCGTGAGTTCTGATAATTTGAAGTTGTCGCAGTTTTTGTTTATTACTGACGCTTATGTCAGGTAGTCCTGCTCATCAGTTTTCCTAAGATTCATACATGACCATCTCTTGTGGAAAAGAGACATGTTCGGTCCAGATAACTCCTTAAGAAGCTTTACGATCTCAGCGCAATCTAACTGATTCGTTCTCCTTGGCAATATGAAATCAACAAATTTGCAATGTTCACTGGTACCAAGCTTTCGAAATAATAAACTTACTTTCCATTTAGCCAGTTTTCACAGTCTGTTTCGAAAATATCTTCATACCTCTTGAAGTATGCATCAAAAGTTCCGGTAGGTATGTGAACACATCTATGCTGTTAACAATTGTTGTGCTGGAGAAGGTTGTATTACTTCTATGGAATTAGCTGTTAATCTTTATAACAGTTTTTTCTGTTCAAGTTGCATCTGCGCGAACCTTTCTTCCTGCCTTTCTAGGCATTTTATGAGTCGTTCATTTTATCTTTCGTCTCTTTCTGCATGTAGCGTTTGCTGTTCTTTTTGTAAGATCTGCTGATTCTGCATGAACTGTGTCATTATTTTAGCAAATTCCTCCATCTTGTTTTTTGTTTTTTTTCAAAGATTAGAAAAATCAGTCTATTTTACTAATTCACTTTTTACAATAACTACTAACAACCGTTTTTAGGTTCGCTTTTTTTGTGTCAACCGAATTCTATCGATATATTTTTTGCGTTGAACCTTTTTTTCCTTTTCTACTGAGGAATAAAAAAATGTATTTCATTTCTTCTCTTAATCCGTTAAGTTTTTATTATGTACAAGAATTCCTTTAAAAAAATCCTTTCTTGGTACAGCTGAAAAAAAAATCACTTATACTTCAAGACAATTTGCATAAATTAGTTCACGGTGTACTAACGAAAACACCTTTTTTTTTTAACTTTCGTAGTCACTTTGTAATGGTTATTGGTATTTTGCTTTCAAATATCCAGTGTTTGGATATCTCGTTCGACAATTTTGTAATTACTTTCGTTTGTTTTTCTTTTCTTTTGTTTTTTTTTTGTTCGACAGTGATAACTTTCCGCATAAATTATTTTTTGAATACTGTTGTGAAATAGACGCAAGAGACAGGTTTGGTTCAATTCACCATTCAGCGAGCATATCAAAAATAATATACCTAAGGAATTCTACAGAATAATAGATCAAAACTTCCCCCCGGATAATAAATTAAGCAAAATAATAAATAGAAACTCTGTAAAACTATCTTTCTCAACGTCCAAAAACTTAACTAACACTATCATCTGCTGTAACAATAGAAAAATCAGCAAAATAAGGAACAATAACGAACTAGTATCAAACGAAAGTATCCTAAACAGAAAATGTAATTGCAGAATACCTGGAAATTGTCCGTTGGATGGGAAATGCCTAACCTCAGAAATCGTGTATAAATGCGAGATAAAAACTGACAACACTAAGATATATCTGGGAGCCACGGGAACAGTGTTTAAGGACAGATATAGAAACCATGTAGTATCCTTTAAAAAGAAACCTGAGATAGGATAAAAAAATCAGAATTAAAAAAAAAAAGAAAAAAAGAGGAATACAATTGCATTAGGTGATTGGATTAGGGAACTTAACAGAAATAATGAAAATTTTGAATTAAAATGGTCAGTAGTGGACAGGGGGAGGAAGTACAGCCCAGGAAATCAAAAAGGTGAAATCTATGTTTATTGGAAGCCTTCTACATTGTGAATTCCAAAGAGGAAATTTTGAATAAAAGACTAGATGCCATACAGGGATGTCTTCACAGGAATAGATTTCTGCTATTACGCCTTAAATGTAACTGAGGTATAACTATAAATAAGTGATACCCTGTTCAAATCAATAAAACAACTTAATTAAACTAGTTTTTATTAAAAATTAAATTAGCAATTTGGGGGCTGAAAATTAATTTAATTGATTTTGTCATCTGACATCTTAAGTTGGTAGAATCCATGCTGATTTACTTATTTTCCTAATTTACTCCCTGTTCTAAATGTTTTTACTCATAAATGCAGGAGTAGACATCTTCTCATCGGAGTGAAACACATTTGTAGCTATTGGGTGCTTTTGCTGTCAGAATAGGAATTAGAGGATATATACTGTTTTATTTAGATACCCAAGAATACAGCACAAGAATTATAAGACATGAGCAGCATAAATGATTAATAACAGATGTGGGTTAAACCCATCGGTAAAGAACACATTTTTAAGATTAAAAACATAATTTATATCCTTATGTTGTTAAGCCACCGTAGCACGTTCTGGATCTGTGATTAAATTAATTATTAAATCATAGACGCCTTCTAGTAATCAACGAACCGAAAACATCAAACGGCCTGAATTATCTCCCTTTAGCTGTTATAGGAAATAAAAATCGACCCAGTTTCCAACAGAATTAACTAGTAGTAATTAACAATATAACTGGATTATCTCCCTTCATAATTGTCTTTAGAAACGATATGAAAACGTATTCAAGTAGAATGACAATAAATTTTAAAACATTAAATAATAATAAATAGATCAGAATACCTCACCCGAAATGTTGTAATAGGATTTATATATATAATACAGCCTTTTTATTTATTCTCATATTCAATTAAACTTTAAACCTAAAATGGTCTTATCTAAGTACTATAATAACGATAATCTGTAAACATTACTTGCCACTAATATGAAACTAAAATTAACCATAATGCTATTGCAAGGTTGTTACGGCCATACTATAAATATAGAAATAATAATTAAAAAACTCTTTATAAAAAATTAATTATTGGGAAATAAAGAAACAGCGAGATCTAATTTAGGAACTTAATGAATGGGATATATAATTTTTTTTTTAAATAGCTTAGGGTTTCCTGTGAAAACTTCTCATGACTTTGTTCTTAAATAAGGATACGAAAATTAGGCGATATATTAATATTTAAATGGGCTTTTCCATAGCTACAGCTAAGGTAAATGTTTCTCACATGCTTTTCCTGTTAAGGGGATTTTTCTTTTTTTCTTTCTCTTCAAAAATGCTCTATTGTCAAAAGTGTGTATATTCATAAAGTCTGAAGAGATGCTGGTTTTGGAAAGATTTTCAAACGATATAACGTTCGAAATTGTTCGACTGGACATGGAAACAATTGTAATGTAAAATGAAATACACTTTTTGTTGCCATCAACACTCTGAAGTCTTGATTTTGCTTTCACAGTATATAAATGCTCAATTATGAAATATGATAATTTTGTTGCTTACTCCTTAAGTTAACTCTTTTTGGCTTAAAACTCATTGGTATATGAAAATTTACTGAATTACACGAACTCAGCATATCATATATAAGTCTATATATATAGCTATCCATATACAGTACTGTTTCGCTGTTTCACAGCTCATCAGTGCAGCTAAACAAGCAACTACCAGAATCGAAACCCGACCGCCCAAATGATAGTTGGAGCTTCTAATTGTTGCACTATTCGCTATGCTGCTATGAGGACAGTAAATTAACAATGTTTTGACATTGTCCAAATGCATAAGCTCAATTTGTTTACACAAAAAGCATCGCTTAATACGCTAAAGGTAATTTGGTAATTTTTATATCACTTCCCAATATGCTCAACCTAATACATATATATATATATATATATATATATATATATATATATATATATAGTGTAGATGCATGTGTGTGTACACATTTAACCGATAAGTTCTTAAACTACTGGTCACATAACACTGAAAATTAACAGGAAATAGTAATCATACACCAAGGATGGTTTATAATGAGTAAAATCTTTGTTTGGATGGATGGATAACCCATACAGACATATTCAAGTTGAAATGAACATTTCATTTCAACCTGACGACATATTTGTATTTCTTTCTGCTCATGCCCAAATTCAATTTATTTTTTAAGTCGTTAAATTTTAAATCTTTACATCAGTAGGAGACGCGATTATGGCGCTAAACGTTTTGGTTTCGATTCTAGCTGATGGCATCCAAGTCATATTTTAACTTTCGAAATCACTGCTATATGCTAGGTACAGTATAATATTGTACTTATTAGAGAATCGGCTTTGTAATAATAAATACGAAATCTGCATGAATTAAAATATATGTAAGTGTAATTTACGACCCAGCAAGGCCCCTCCCCCGCTAGTATATTGTTATGTGGAGATATGTAGAATGTTCCGGGTTGGTTACCTAAGAAACCGCTTCAGGCGCTTCATCGGATTTTCACCGGACCCTCGTAAAACAGACTTCCCCCTAAACGTTAACACGCTGTATTTGTCTATGTAAATACGTAAATAAACTACTTTCAGTATTCAGACCAGAGTGTATATTTATTTATTCCTTTCACTGAATAAATTATCTTTGATTATCCGAATAATAGGCCACCTAAGGACACACACACATATATTGTAAATTACATTCCAATGACCAAAGGAAAGAATTAGTCCACAATAATACTTCGAAAACCATTTTTTTTTTTAATTTAGTGTCTATATTTTCTTCTTTATGGTCTTATACATATTTCACCAATCTTTTCGGAGACAAACGGATATCAATAAAAAATCTATATAAATTTCAAAACAAAATAAAGGAAGGAAGATATTTACAAAAAATAATGTTGGAATGGTAAATCAAAAACACGGGGCACTTACTTTAAAGATGAAAGTCAGAGGAAAAGAAAATTTTATCCAAACGTAGCGATGTTTTCATCTTTTTTTTTTTTTTAGCCAGGGTGGAAGGTTTAGTTGGTTGACCTCATGGATGTTCCTGATTGTGATACCTGCATTTCCTACTAATGGTTTCATACGAAGACCAAAAGGTCTTATAGCTTTTACCTTTTGGTCAAATAGGTTTTGGTAGTTGGGATTGAAGGCTGGATTTGATGGTTGTGATTTTTTTCCTATCGTAGAGATTGTAATCTAGTTTGCAATACAATCGTAGGTAGGATTGTCTGGGCAAGAGAGAATTTTGGTTAAGTACTGTAAAGCTAATTTGTTGCGCCGAATTGATAATGGCGGTTCGTTGGCTTCTGTATAGAGACTATCGGTGGGAGAAGTTTGGAAGACTCCCAGTACAAGCCTGAGGCCCTGATGTTGAACAGTGTCTAGTATCTTTATGATTTTCTGGTGGCGTCATAAATGAAGCTGCCATAATCTAGTTTTGAGCGTACTAGTGATCTATATAGTTTCAGTAGGGGTTGTCTGTCTGCTCCCCAATCTGTGTGGGCAATGACTCGCATTAGCTGGAGAGTTTTGTTGCATTTATTCTTTAAGTGTTTAATATCAAGGATGAATGTGAGTCTTTTGTCTAATATTAACCCTAAGAATTTATGTTCGTCGACAACAGGAATCTGGGTATCATCCAGTTTTAAGAGAGGATCTGGGTGCAGTTTTCTAAGCTGACAAAAGTGCACGCATTTAGTCTTATTAGTGGAAAACTTAAATCCGTTTTCGGTTGTCCATTTTTTTAAATTTGTCAATGCATAGTTGGAGTTGACGCTCAATTATATGGATATGCCTTGAGCTATATGCAATTAAAAAATCATCTACATATAGTGAGCAATCCACACCTTGATTTATGCATTCAACGATATTGTTAATCTTTAGATTAAACAATGTTACAGATAAAATACTTCCCTGTTGTACTCCCGTTACCTGTTCCTTAATATCAGAGAGGCATGTTCCTACACAGACATTAAATAATCTATTGTTGATAAAGTTGTTGATGAAGATGGGTAGTCTTCCTTTCAGTCCGACTTCTTTGAGATCTTTTCATGATACCATACCGCCATGTGGTATCGTAAGCTTTTTCCAGATCAAAGAATATAGCAGTCATATGCTTTTTTTTGTATAAATGCATTTCTGATAAAGGTTTCCAGTCGTATTAACTGGTCTGTAGTGCTCTGTTGTTTTCAGAAACCGCATTGAAGGTTGGTTAATATGTTATTTATTTCAAGAAACCACATTAGTCTGGTGTTTATCATTCTCTCCATCGTCTTGCACACACACAGCTTGTTAGAGCTATGGGGTGATAATTAGAGGGGTCAGATGCATCCTTCCCTGATTTTGGTATGGGAATGACAGTGGCTTGTTTCCATATAGCTGGAAGGTTGCCATTGATCTAGGTGTCATTAAGAATGGAAAGTAAGTACTTTAATGGTTGATCTGGTAGTTGGTTCAGGAATTCATATGTTATCTCATCTGGTCCTTCAGCTGTGTTATTGGCTTTTTTTTAATGAATCCTTTAGTTCTTGAATGATAAAAAGTTTATTATAAACTTCATTATTACTTTTAAAGTGTAGGTTGTTTTTTTCTGATTCATGTTTAATAGTCTGGAATTTTTTATTGTAATTTTTGGATGATGAATTATGTGCAATAGTGTCCGCAAGCATGTTGGCTATGTCCTTTTTTTCGATTATTCTTTTATTGTTTATACAGAGGTGGTTGAGAGGGGAACTGGGGTTTTTTCCTGATATTTTCCGTATCATTTTCCATATGGTTTTGTCTTTGGTGTTATTGTTGATTTTGGAAACAAAGTTTTTCCATGATTCACATTTGGCTTCTTTTATTGTTCGCCGTGCTTTAGCTCTGCATATTTTGAAGTTGTTTAAATTCTGAGTAGTTGGTTGGTTGTTGAATTTTCTATATGCAGCACACCGTAGCCTGATAGCCTTTTTGCAATCATCAATAAACCAGGGCCGATTATACTTGGTTGATACCTTTGTTTTCGGTATGCATTCCTCAGCTATTGAGATGATGGTATCTGTAAAATGAGTGATTGGGTCTTTCTCATGTTTTCCAGGTAGGAGTTTGTGTTCGCATAATGATTTGAATTTATTCCAGTTACCTTTTTTAAGGTTCCAACGAGGAATTTTTGAGTTTGTTTCAGGACCAAAGTGTTCTAATATTATTGGGAAGTGCACTGTCCAGTTGTAATCCATAAAGATACTAGGATCACTTAAAGAGAGGTCAATTGCTGAGTATGAGTTTGTAGCAGACTGAATAAAGGTTGTTTTTTTGTTATTATATAGGCATAGGTTGTTGTTGATAATATTTTCTATAATGATTCCTTTTGTCTGTGTCTGAACATTCCCAACTAACATTATGACTGTTAAAGTCACCTAATAATATGAAAGGGCAAGGAAGTTGGTTGATAAGTTTTTCTATCTCCGTTTCTGTAGCAGAATTAGCAGTAACCAAAATGAGAAATAGAGCTTACCTCGGATACGTCTGTTTTGGGTTGAGCGAAAGAGAGAGTTCCAAGATGGCGTCCATGGGCTTTTATTAGCGTTTACCCAATGTGATTATCGTTGAATCATGTCTGCTCTCGCGTGATTAAGCAAATATGCCGTTCCCGGCCGCTATAAAAGCAGGACACTGGAAAGGAGAGGGGGCATTCTGCAGATTGTGTGTAGGTGATTCTGGCGAGTAGATTGTGCTTGTTACGACCCACGTGTCTGCGAGAAACGAGTTTTTGTTCCGTCTGCTTTTAGTTGTATTTTTTTTGTTTTGTTTTGCCTACTACATTTTTGTTTCAAGCTATTTCGGCCCGACTATGGCGAAGGTGCGGATAAGCAGCGATATTATCAAGCTGTTCTCTAGCGAGGGAGACGTTGTAGCATGGCTGAAAAAAGTGAGACTTGTCGCACAACTTCAGCAGGTGAATGATGTAACGAGTCTGCTACCTTTATATCTGGAAGGTGATGCACTGGCCCTCTACATGGAAATGGAGGAGGACGATCAAAGAGAAATAGACCGGATTGAGGCCCGATTAAAGGAGGCATTTACCGACGACGTGTTTGCAGCATACAGAAAAATAACTATGGTTAGATGGGCTGGCGAACATGTGGATGTTTACGCCAACAAAATCAGGCAGTTGGTTGGATTGGCCGGATTCACAGGAGAGGGCTTAGAGAGACTCACAAAATTGACTTTCGTCACTGGGTTCCCTGACGCTATTTCAATTGCTCTTCAACAGGTGCCGAACATCAAAGTCCTGACCATGGAGAAACTAATGTCAAGAGCAAGAATTTTGACAACGATTGGTGGAATGTCCCATGCGTGCTGCGGTGTTGGAGCGGTCTCTGTGTCCACTGACGAAGGTGTGTCTGCTAGAATCGATGTGTTGGTGGTGCGTGGCAAACCGCTGGGGTTTGACTTACTTCTAGGGATCGAGGCCATAAAAGCTCTGGGTGGTGTCGTTGTCAACCCTACAGGATCAGTGCAGCTGGGCGACAGGAAAAATATTAAATGCGCAGCCGTTTCTATTAATGAACCAGATTTCACCGCCACCTTTGATCATCAAAACCGAACGTGGACCGCATCGTGGAAGTGGTCTGAGGACCACCCCCCTGAAAGACTACACAATCGAGTGTCAGAATACCCAGTGCCGGCGGAAATCCGTGAAGAATACACGCAGGAGCTCCGCACCTGGATAGATAATGGTTGGCTCGTGCCGTACCCAGAGGATAAATTGGGACCTCCCAAAGGCCTAATTCCCCTGATGGCTGTGATGCAGTAGAACAAAGCCAAAGTGCACCCGGTAATGGACTACCGGGAGCTAAATCATTACGTAGACGTGTTTACGGCCAACGCAGATGTTTGTGCAGCTAAGCGGCGCGAATGGAGACAAAAAGGTGCTAACGTGTCTCTACTGGACCTCAGGAGAGCATACCTACAAGTCCGGGTCCATGAGACACTGTGGCCATACCAGACTGTGGAAATCGATGGGAAAAAATATTGCCTGACCCATCTGGGGTTCGGTTTGAATGTGGCTCCCCTGATCATGAGAGCAATTGTCAGCGAAGTACTGTCTCAGGAAGGAGTTGTAAGCCGTGCAGCATCTGCTTACATCGATGACATCTTTGTAAATGAGGACGTGGTGCCCGCGATCCATGTAAGAGAACACCTAGCGCAGTTTGGGTTGGAGTGCAAGAACCCAGAGCGGTTAAAGGATGGTGCACGGGTGCTGGGATTGGCGGTCTGGATGGAACACAGTGAACTACGGTGGAAGCGAGGAAATGCAATTCCAGAAGCTCCCAGCATTGTTACGCGACGGACAATGTTTTCCCTGTGTGGTCGACTTGTCAGGCACTTTCCGGTGTGCGGTTGACTTCGTGTGGCTTGTGGAATACTTAGAAGGAGAGTAAGTTCGCTAATGAAGGGCTGGGACAATGAAGCAAGGGACGCCGTACTGCATCGTATGATGTTCGAAACCTTGGAATCTGTGCAGCGGAACGATCCGGTCCGGGGAAATTGGTGTGTGGATGGCAAAGAGATGAATGTATGGGTCAATGCTAGCTCCCTAGAAATTGGTGCGGCCTTGGAGATGCGTGAAACTGTGTTGGAGGATGCATGTTGGCTGCGACCTGAAGGTGACTCTCAACATATCAACTTAGCCGAGCTGGATGCCATATTGAAAGGTATTAATTTGGCTCTACAGTGGCAGAGCAAAGTGCTACACATAAAGACAGATTCTGTCTGTATATACCATTGGGTCTCGGACACACTAACTGGAAAGGTGCGAGTGTGCACCAAAGCAGCAAGCGAGATGCTTATTAGGAGGCGACTAAGCACTCTAAAGGAGCTCGTGAAAGAGTACGGGCTGACAGTGGACGTGACGCTGGTTCCATCAGCACGAAACATTGCTGACCAATTGACACGAGTACCACAGACATGGTTTGAGGCAATGAAAAAGAAAAACGGGCCTGATCCGGTGATAGGCGCGGTTCACACAGACGAGCTGGATGAGAGTCAAATCATGGCTATTCACAAAGGTAGTGGACATCCGGGGGTGCAACGCACTACCTACTTTGTCAGGAGAAGTTGCCCAACCACGACAAAAGCAACCATTAAAACGGTCATACGGACATGAGAGGAATGTCAGTCCATTGACCCAGCGCCAGTCAGGTGGGAAAACGAGAGTTAACGAGAATTGGCAAAGAATTGGAATAGATATCACGCATTATAGCACCTTCAATTTTTTTAACTCTGACAGACTGTGGTCCATCGCGTTTCTCCATTTGGAGGAAATTGGCAAGGCAGGACTCAGCAAGCGTGATCCATCAGTTGGAAAGAGTGTTCCTCGAGCGTGGCTCACCGCACGAAATCCTTTTAGACAATGACACGGCTTTCTGCAGCAACGCATTTCAAGCATTTGCACATAAATGGGGAGTTCACTTGCGATTCCGTTGTGCGTACGCTCCAGCCGGGAATGGCATAGCGGAGCGATGTCACTGTACAGTGAAATGAATAGCGGCTAGAATGCGCTGTCCCATACAGGAAGCTGTCTACTGGTATAACATCACATCAAGAGACGACACATCTCCCTTCACTGCGCCTGCCAACAGGATTTATCGATACGAAGTTTGAGTAAAGGAGACCAATCTCGCAACTGCGTCCGCAGATCCCAAGGACAGCTCTTACCAGGTTGGAGATCGTGTATGGGTCAAAAGACCGCAAAATCGATATGACAGGAAGACGAATGAACACATTTCTAAAGAAATGGCAGAAACACTAGAGGAAGACCTCCAATCTGTGGTGGAATGGGGACAAAAGTGGTTGGTCGCGTTCAATGCTGCCAAGACTAAACTAGTTTCATTCAATAATTACAAGAAACTCTCTCTACCACCTATAGTAATGGCCAACAACTCTTTATCTGAGAGTACATCTTTCAAGCTCCTTGGCCTAACGTTCACAGAAAACATGAGTTGGAACAATTACATTGAAGGCATTGCCAGGGCCGCTGCCAGAAAGGTGGGCTCTCTCTACCGTGCTAGACAACTACTAACACCCAAAAGTATCCTGTACCTCTATAAGGCCACCATTCGCCCATGTATGAAGTATTGCTGTCACATCTGGGCTGGTGCATCTGCTACTAGTCTCTTGCTCCTTGACAAGGTTCAAAAGAGAGTCGCCAATCTGATAGGCCCTGAACTGGTATCTAAGCTTCAGCCTGTGTCCCATCGACGAAATGTTGCATCCCTCTGCCTGTTCTACAAGTATTTTAGTGGTGAATGCTCTGACGAACTGCAATCACTTGTGCCCCCACGACGTGAGCACCCTCAACAAACCCGACAGGAGACTGTAGAGATCCCTAGATGTAAAAGATCTTTTTACTCCAATAGTTTCTTCCCCAGAACCGCTAGACTCTGGAATTCCATTCCAGGTCCCTGCTTCTCCAACAGTACTGACGTGCAGAAGTTCAAGTGTAACGTGAACCGACATCTTGCTGCCCAAATCCCTACATAGTACCCCAATAGTTTTTGCTCTGATAGTAGCCCCCTACACCAAAGTGGCAATTTGCCTTGTTTGGGGTGAAAATGTAATTAAAAAAAAAAAAAGGTTCGGCAAGGGTGAGGTGACCAAGGTAATCAGCCCTCAATCGATTTTGGTGGATGGTGTGCCTCGCCACGTGAAAGATCTGCGCCCTCGCCATTATGTTGTTACATCAGAGGAAGAGGAAAACAGTACAATGTCTTCTGAACGAGCAGAGAGTATAATGCAGGACGATGGAGAGCCATATAATGCACATACGGAAGAAGCGGAAGAGGGACCACCTGTCTTGGCTTTACGAAAGAGTACCCGACAAAGACGGATACTGCCCTGATTGTAAAACACTGCCTATGGAACAAGCTGGTGGCAATAATGGTGGTAATGAGGAAGATGACAGGGAGGAAGTGCTGCCTCCAGTTCTTCGAAGAAGTACCCGGCAAAGAAGACTGCTCCCATGCCCCGTTTGTGATCATGAGATCAGGGGGGAGTGTAGCAGAATTAGCAGTAACCAAAATGAGAAATAGAGCTTACCTCGGATACCTCTGTTTTGGGTTGAGCGAAAGAGAGAGTTCCAAGATGGCATCCATGGGCTTTTATTAGCGTTTACCCAATGTGATTATTGTTATGTCGTTCCCGGCCGCTATAAAGGCAGGACACTGGAAAGGAGAGGGGGGCGTTCTGCAGATTGTGTGTAGGTGATTCTGGCGAGTAGATTGTGCTTGTTACGACCCACGTGTCTGCGAGAAGAGAGTTTTTGTTCCGTCTGTTTTTAGTTGCATTTTTTTTTTGTTTTGCCTACTACATTTTTGTTTCAGTTTCATCTATAGGGTCATTTGAGCGTAGATAGATGGAGCAGATTGTGACTATTCTATGTAGGGTGGTTGTGGTGACAATTACCTGTAAATTAGTTTGTAGATTTATTTTGCTTTGTGCTGTGTTTTTGTTGATGAGAATGGATGTTCCTCCAGGAGCTCTATTTGGATTATTTGTTGTGTGGTTATATTCAGTGAAGTTACGGCGATTGATAGTTTCAGTTGGTTTTAAAAAGGTCTCTTGTAGGCATATTATTGTAGGGCAGAGATTTGATATTAGTAGAAGTAATTCATTCTGGTTGGCTTTTATACTTCTGCAATTCAATTGGATTATTTTGTTATTTAGTTTTATGTTTTTGATTTCCTTTTATTTTATTAATAACAGTGGTTGTTTTCTACTATTTGATTATGGGGGTTCAGAGGCTCTGTCGTCTGTTTCCATTATTTCCAAGGTTTTAAATTTGTTCTGATCTGTAGTTCTAGTTTTTGACGTGGAGCGAGATCTGTCATTTTTGGGTTTTTCATTTATTTTCTGTTTGGCTGGTGTGAGATTTGATTTTTTTTTTCTTTGCGGAGGGTACTAGCGATTGTTCTTTTGGTTTTGGGATGTTTTCAGTTTGTGTGGGTTTTTTGTTAGAGGATTGTGTTTGATTTTTGGGATCTGGGTGGATTTGATTTTCAACTGTTTGGTAGTTATTTTCAAGTACAGCTTGAGTTGACGGCAGTTGCTGTAAGGTGGCCTTCAATGCCTCAACTAGTTCTTGAAGTGATTTATGAGAGTAGAGATGTCCTTTAGTTCAATGTTTTCTATTGTTTTTAATTGATTTTTGGTTGCACCTGCATATGATCTAGTTGGTTCTGTTGTGGTGGCTGTTTCCATAATTTTTCTAGCTTCGGTAAAACTTATGTTTTTGGTATATTTTAGTTCGTTTATATATTTTTTTTTGATCCAGTTTTGGCAGAGCAATGAGTATGCTGGATGGTTCGCACCACAGTTTGGGCATTTTATATTTCCTTGGCATTCTGTTTCCCGGTGTTCACTACTGCTACATTTTGGGCATACTGTTTTCCTGGTGCAGTATTCTTTGAAGTGGCCAAATTTTAATATATCCAATCTTGAGTTCAGTTGGTGGGGTGGGAGTATTGAAGGTTAATCTGTATGTGTTGGTGTTTGTTCGTTTCTTTTTATTGTAATTCTTTTAGTATCTATAACTTTGTTTTTTTTAGGTTTGTTTTTATTTCTTCTAGAGAGCAGGTGTTTAGTTCTGGACATCTGATGACTCCCTTTGAGGTGTTGAGGGTTTTGTGAGAGTAGACTTTGATGTTTATATCATGGAACTTTGTCCATGTTAAAATTTCTTCGGCACTACTTTTAGTAGATACTTGTATAAGTAAAGTTCCATTTTTTAATTTTTTAATTTGTTTTGTGTTCAGATTTTTGTTGATAAATTTTTCGATTATGTATGGGGACATTTTAGTTATTTGTGTGTTATCTTGCGATTCCAAGATTATATACCCCGGAAAGTTTGTGTTTTCATCTTCATCACTTTCTGGATGGGGTCTTTTAATTTTTTTTGGAAGCCATAGAATATTTTGTTTTTTTTTCATCATCCTTGCTCCCCACCCTCCTCGGAGCCCTAAATTGGGAGATGGTTGGGGGGGAAACCCATTCATTCGCCCAAGCATCTCAGGGATACAATGATGATATACTCAAACAGTGAGTATAGCTGCTTATGACGATTTTTTTCATTTCCTCAGACCCAGCAAGGTATAGAAAGGGTTAGTTGTCAATCACCTTCTGATTGGCCCTTGCCATCGCCTTCTAACGATAGTATGTGTGTGTGTTTTTTTTTATAAGTGTAATGTGTTTGTCTTTCTCTTTTTGTGGGGGTTTACTATTATTAGGGACTGTCATGACTAGCCGATGATCGGATCGAGCCTGCCCGACAGCAAGTCTAGCCGAAGTAAAGGCCAAAGTGGAGCATTGCTAACTCATGGCCACTTGGCTCCGAGGTCATGAGGTGCTCAGCTACTGGGATCCCGTTCTAAGGTATTACGGGTCGCCACCATTGAGGGACTTTTACTCTCTGCAGGGGGGCAGTCGGTGTATTCTGATACTCCACCGACAGGGTCTCGGAGTGGGGTGGGGGAATAAAATAAAAAGGAGAGGGAGAGGGGCTGTTGTTTTTCTTAGAATATCTGCATGAATATAATTACTAGGGCTAGGACAACAGCATATTCTTTTCATCGTTTTGGCACTCGAGTGTGTATCCTGTATGCTTTTATATAGAGTGATGTGGTTTTCGGTTGATTAACTGTGTCTAAAAGGGTCGGATATATACTCGAAAGTCAAAACAATGCTGTTGTCATAGCCCTAATAATTACACATAATAGTTAATAATTACACATAATAGTTAATAATTACACATAATAGTTAATAATTACACATAATAGTTAATAATTACACATAATAGTTAATAATTACACATAATAGTTAACTAATAATTACACATAATAGTTAACTAATAATTACACATAATAGTTAACTAATAATTACACATAATAGTTAACTAAAAGATGAACATTCCATAAGAAAACGAAAAACTAATAAGGAATTAATTAAAATGAATGTCTTCATGTTTTAAACCTGTCAATCGTGGAAAAATTAAAACCTACAAAATTATACGGTAGGAAAATGGAGCTTCGTCTTTTTTTCATAGGATATAAAACACCGTCCTGCGAATGAAAATGCTGTTGCTGATAAGTTATCACGAACATGTGGTATTGCTATTTCTTCCTTGGAACTAAAATCAATTCATAATTTTTTAATACATCCTGGAGCACAAGGCTTTTGGCATTTTGTAAGGCCAGAAAATATGCCATATTCAATCGATGTAGTCTCGGGCATGACTTCTGCATGTCCTAATTGTGCCAAAATAAACCTCGATTCCTTAATTCCCTTATTCATATTCTTCTTCGTTCTACTATATATAACAGTAATAGTTTAGTGGAATACTGTTGGTATATAGATCTCTAAACACTTGTTATAAAATACGTTTATAAGCCAAATTACAACGCAATATTATGAATAAACAAATCGCCGAAATATTACTTTTAATCAAATATATTGTAATGAAGATGCAAGCAGAAAGATCTTTTTCCAAGGTTTTACTTTACGACAAATGCACCAAGTAGCCATGAATGCATGGTAATAAAATAAGAAAAAAGAAATTATTAAAAATAGAAAATAAAGAAAAAGCAAACAGCAAATTCACGTGAGAGGAGATATGCTAATAAAGAGAAAGTCACTTTATAAATTATCATAAAGAAAATTATAAGATACAGATTTGTTTATTTTCATAATGCGTTGTAATTTGGCTTATATACGTATTTTATATGTATCTTATTTTAAAATTTAAACAACGCTTCTATCACGGAAAACACAACTGACATTCACATCTTGTTATATTTGTCCGAATGAAAAACTTAAGGTAATTAGATTTAGTGACAACAATTCAAAACAGAAACCTTGATTAATTGCAGGAACAATATGTTGCATATTGAATCTAAATATTTCACTTAAAAACATTAATAACTGTAAACTTTATTTTGTTTTGTTTTTTTGCAGTGGGTGAATGAGGAGCCAAGCTTAGTAACTGACATCAACAAATTCTCAGCTGACAAAGAGTTTTTTTTTAACGTTTTTATTTTTTGTAATTTTTCATTTTTCTAAGTTTTAATTAGTCCCGCATTTTGCATGGGATCACGTCCTGCATACAGCATCTCACCACCCATGTGTACATTAAACAAGGCCAATAGCCATTAGTCACGTGCTCTTGTGTAATGAATGAATGCGTGAATGTAGGATTGACATGAAATTCTTAAAGATAAATTAAAATGACCAGAAAATGGGCTGAAATGACTTAAATAAATAAAAAGTAAATGACTTAGAATGACTTTAATGAACTTAAGGATGAATTGAATGACCTTAAGAATTACTTGAATGCTGAAGAAATAACTGGAATCCTTCAAAAACAACTTGAATGATCTGGAGAATGACTTGAATGGCTTTGAGACTGACTGGTTGTAAAGTGGGTTATCATTTTACATTAAATTAATACAGAAAAGTGATCCCCCACTTTATATCACAAAGTTACAAACATAAGTACAGCATGCAGTAAGAACAGATACTACACTTTGATCTTGGCCAAAAGGCCAAGAAAGGGGTATTTGCTCCCCCACCGAGCAAATTAGGCACAAGGCCGATTTTTAATGCGAGGAGTGAAGGGGAAATGGGGACCAACTCCCCGGGAGTAGGGGAGCTGGATAGTGACAATTGGTATGAAGGGTTGCCCCTACATTGACCAAGGTCTTATCTGTGGGGTCGCCCCCACATAGGGTCTTTGCTTGCAGTATCTGCCGGAACAGATACTACACTTTGAGATATTAAATCTTTTATTCATGTTAAAAACACAGTCAAAATCAACAATGAACAAAAAAACTTAGGCACATGGCCAACTCAAAAGGGGGGGATTGTGGGGATCGTTGGTCATCCTTGTCACTCCAGAACTAAACAAAATCAAAAGTTTCTCCCAGCTAGTATCTTCTTTCACCATAATACCACATTCACCCTTTCATATTGGGGGATGTCCTACTTAACTCCCAGTTTTTAAAACATTTTTTTTATTGACGTGTAAAAACAAAAAAGGTAATAAAATGGTACAATAATAGATACTACACTTTGATCTTGGCCAAAAGGCCAAGAAAAGCTAAGAACAGCATCTATTAACAACAGACCTTTGATCTTAACCAAAAAGGCCAAGCACAAAAGTGTTACGTAAAGACCGACCAACTGACCGACTGACGGAGTAACTTATAGAGTCGCTTGCACGCGACTAAAAAGCCATAAATTGCAGCATCGTTCGTTGAATTAAGCGCCAAACTAATATGCCACCTGAAAATCATGAAATGAATCAATTTTATAATGGAACATAAAACTTGCAATTTGATAAAAATACTCGATGACCCATCCATAAAATTGAAAAAAAAATCCAAAAGGACACACCAAGCAGATGCATTCCTATTGTTCAAGAAATGCATATATTTATATGATAATTGATACTCGCATCGATTTTACCCTATGAAGTCTGCCACAACTGAGTTGTCCAGAAATTCACAGATGATTTGTTTATAGTGGTGAAGGTTTTGTGCAGAACCAACTACACTTTTTAATACAGCTACTAATCTGGTTGACAAAAGACCGAGCAGACAGTAGACCTTAGGTTTTACAGAATTTTTCCTTTTCCTAAATGTATGTCTTAGTGAAAGTGCATCTCTCCCAGTGAATTAAATGCACCCCAGATGATAACGTACATCCCAGCGCAGTATATACAGCACCTAGTATTTCTAAATAGTCACCCATCTGGTATTGGCCAGGTTCATCATTGTTTAACTTCGGTGATTTGGCGAGATATGAGTGTGTGTGTGTGCGTGCTTTATGCACAGTAATTAAAAAATTGGTTTGTTTTAAATGTTTTGTTTCATTTTACTTCAGTCGAAGTTCTCAGAAAGGACCCTTCCTCGGGACTCACACTTGATCTATATAAGATACATAGATATTCGAATATTCCATTTAAAGTTTTCTTTTACCTTTCAAACATAGAAAACGTAAAAAACCACACCCTGTATATGGACGCCCTGAAGATATTTGCAAAAAGGAATTGAAAAAGCTGATAAAAGCGATCAGAATCTTCAGTGAAAATGTCAAAATGAAATTCGGAATGGAAAAGTGTGCGCTGCTTGCGATAAAAAGGGGGAAAATTGAAAACAGAGGGCAAAGAACTGCCCAACCAAAAAGAGATGAGGACTTTTTGGCAAATACGACACATGAATATTTGAGACTTCTGGAAAAAGAAGCATAAATGGAAGAGAAAATTGGAAAATTATACTTCAGTAGAACAAGAAACCCTTAGAAACGAAGTTACATGTTAGATGTAGCAAAGGATATAAACAGTATCCTTAATACGATATTCTGACATCTTGATTATAAGACTAGGAAAGTAAAAGCTATGCACAATGCATTAGATACGAAGGAGGCCAGCGCATCTGCTACTTGTCTCTCACTCCTAGACAAGGTTCAAAAGAGAGTCGCCAATATGATAGGCCCTGAACTGGCATCTAAGCTTCAGCCTCTGTCCCATCGACGAAACGCTGCATCCCTCTGCCTGTTCTACAAGTATTTTAATGGTGAATGTTCCAATGAACTACAAGCACTTGTACCCCCTCGACGTAAATACCCCCAACAAACCCGACAAGCAGCAAAATCCCACCCCTTCACAGTTGAGATCCCTAGATGTAAGAGAGCTTTCTACTCCAGTAGTTTCTTCCCCAGAACAGCTAGACTTTGGAATTCCCTGCCGGGTCCCTGCTTCCCTAATCGTACTGACATGCAGAAGTTCAAGTGTAACATGAACCGACATCTTGCTGCCCAACTCCCCACCTAATACCCCTGTAGGATATGTCCCTAATAGTAGCCCCTTATATCAAAGTGGCAATGTGCCTTGTTTGGGGTGAAAATGTAATAAAAAAAAAAGGATACTGACTGCATAAAAGAAAAGAGGAAAGAAGACGATTGCTGAGGATAGAAAACTGTTTGGAAGGCGAAAAAAAGAAATGGGGAAAAATAGATAATTCCGAACACAGAAGGCTGATCACCACAGCAAGAGATTGAACAGCACAGGGAGTAGCAAAAACCATAAACACGAAGACGAGAAAAGAAAAGTGGAAGAAAAAAGTTACCTGAATGATAAATAAGAATGAGAGGAAAAAAAAAACTTATGAAAAGAGATGGATACATGGCTACGAAAAGGACACATGAACAAACAGAATCGCTACTGACAGCTGCATAGAACAATGCAATTAGATCTAACTAGAAAGCTTTAAGGAGTTCTTAGCAAAGATCAGAGTTGGTTTAGGGTTAGGGTTAGGGTTAGGGTTAGGGTTAGGGTAGAAGTGTAGAAGTATATTACATAATATATGCTCACACTGAACTAACACCTTCAATACGGATTAATGACTGTTTTTTTGCATTGCTTTTATCGGTTTTCCTATTTTTCTTTCGTCTTTTTTCCTATTCCAATTAAAAACATTTCGTAGACACAGCATATTGTCAAATAGTTACTTAGCTTTTCTTTTCCTATTTTTTTGTCGTTTTTATTTTTAAAATAAATTTCAAATCTTCACTTTTTATGAAAACGTTTATTGATCTGAAACAAACTCGTTAATATCTCTTGTTTATATATATATATATATATATATATATATATATATATATATGCCAGTACAAAAAGCAGGTAGAATTCCCCCCAAAAAAAGCAGGAGAGAATTCCAAAATCTAGCGGCTTGAAGGAAGAAACTATTAAAGTAGAAGGCTTTCTGGCATCTAGGGACCTCAACTGTGAAGGGTGAGATTTTGCTGCTAAACGAGTTTGTCAGCGGTATGTATGCCCACGAGTGTGATCAGTTCATACTTTTAAAACTGACAAAAGGAATGCAACAGTGCGGCGATGGAACAGGGGTTTGAGATTGGTTGACAATGCGAGGCATATTAAATTGAAGACTTCTTCGGACCATGATCAAAAGAGACTAGTGGTAGATGCACCAACCCAGATATGGCAACAATACTATGCATGGGTGAATGGTAGCTTTGTGCAAGCAATCTAGCACAATAGAGGAAACCCACCTCCTTTGCAGCAGCCTTCGCAATGTCCTCAGCATATTTTTTCCAGTTTATGTTGCCTGTGAATGTTAAATCGAGGAGTTTGAAGGAAGAAATCTTATGTAGGGTGTTATCAGTCATGACTAGCAGTGATTGAGAAAGATTCTGGTAATTGTTAAAGGAAAGTAGATTAGTCTTAGTAGTATTAAATGTTATCAACCAATTACGGTCGTTTTCTAAGGAAATCGTCCATTGCCTCACACATGTGTACATCCGTTTTTCCCCTCGTGCTTGTTATAGAGCATTATATCATCGGCAAATGTTAGTTTCAAATCAGCAAATCATCGTCCTTTGTTCACTCTTCAGTCGTTGATTTAGAAGAAAGTCAACAAGGGAAGATCATTCACTGATCATCTGTTGATTTGGAACCGACGGTACTGATGTTATAATTTTCTATACTATACACACACACACATATATATATATATGTATACTAGCATTTCAGCCCGGCGTTGCCCAGGTGTTTGGATATGTATGTTGAGCAAAAAAAAAAAAGTGGTAGTGGCAAGGCAGGCTCGAACCCGTACTGCAAAAGAGGAAAAGAATGGGGTAAAACATAACGTCTATGCTGTTACGACCACCGCCAAACATTTAAAATTAAGGCTAGACAATCTAAAGGAGAGAATAACTTTAAAAAATATCGGCGAAGAAAGTGACCCCCCCCCCTGTAGAAAAGTGTCTAGTTGAAGGGGAAGATATTAATGTTTTTAGCCAATTTTTCCATATTTGTCGTATGAAAGGTCGAATTTTAAAACGATACTGATCTTGGTAAAATCCGTCGCCTCTATTGAAAGTTTTAGGCAGACATGCAAACATACATACATACATACATACATACATACATTTATATATTGGTAACTAAAAATTTTTGACCCAAACCGATGAAAAAGCTTGCCCTATCTCTGAATACCCTTTATTTAAAATTTAAAATATTTAGACCAGAAATTGTCTGAGTAATTTGGAAGAGACCGCAGAGGTCAATTTTTTTTTTTTTTTTTTTTTTTTTTTTTTAACTTTGACACCTTTTTTGACCCCTTAACATTTGTTTTGTGCTCAAATCAAGTTAAGTTAGATCCATGTACAATGAACCTATATCTAAAATTTCGTGTTTAGACCCAAAATTGTCGGAGGAGTTTGGTAGAGTTCTAAAAGATCAAATCGTTGAACTTTGACCCCTTAATTGCCAATTTTCTGGCCAAAAACCGATCACATCGATTTTCCCAAATCTCAGTACCCTGTATATCAAATTTCGAGTCTGTAGACTAAAAATTGACAGAGTTATTGCGTAGGGAAATGTACACAAACACATACAGACACTTTCACTTATATATATATATATATATATATATATATATATATATTATTATTGCCATCTTAGTTGCGCATTCTTAATAATTGAGGACTTTGGTGGGGTTCCCTCTCAACATACGAAGACGTATATTTATATACGTGACTTTGTTAGAGATGTATACAAAATCTGGATCTGCTGAACAAATTTGATTTGTTTTTTAGCCGGTAAAAAAAGATGCTAAGGAGTCAAAATTGATAAAAATTGGAACTTAGTGTGAAACATTCGTTGATCATTCAATCCCGGGCAACATCTGGTCACCCTGCTAGTACACACACACACACACACACACACACACACACGATGTTGCCTGGAATTGAATGGTGATCAACGAATGTTTCACACTCCCATATTTTTGTCATATAAATCGGTGAAATCGCTCAATTTTACAATCAAATAGATTGATTGCCTGCTCTAGTTGGGGACCCATTACAGTGCACCGGGACGAGGCTTCACATGCCTCCCGCCCCCCAGTGACAGTTCACAATACATTGTAATTTACATTGCACTGTAGAGAACCTACTGTTGATTTTATAAAAATATATTTATATATAATGGCTTGAATTAAAACTTAAAATGCAAAAGTCAAGTATCATGGTTCAGTTGTGCTTTAAACAAAAACTTTCATTTCGAACGCGCCCCTGCCATATCAAAGAACCTATTGTTAATTTTATACGCTGGACACATTTGTTTATGCAGTAATAAAACTTTTCAAATACACTTGTGATGTTAGATTGTATAAATGTGATAACTTTGGTCAAAATTGGACTTTTCCATCTTTAATGTTTTTTTTTTCTCAATTATCGATATTTATCGGAGGCATTCTGGTATAAAATATATCTAAAAACACTCCCAGATGCATAAGATTCACATGTGTGAAATTTAAAAATCGGTCCAGCCGTTTTGTTATCCGTAAGGAACGAACTCCGACACCCAAAGTTCCTTTTATAAAATAGTAGCGAGCGAATATATATTCTTTTTATATTTTTTAATTTTTGAATGAACATAAGGTAGAATCCACTACTGTTCAGATATGTGTTTTTTCTAACCGTCTGATGAGATGTTATTCTGGAATATTTTTTAACATAAGGTTTGAAATTGTCTGAATAGTGTCAAAACAATCATAACATTCATGAAAAACAAATTGATGCGCAATTTTTTTTTTCTTGTCTTGGTTTTGAAATCATATATATATATATATATCAGATAAAATAAATTGAGGTTGTTTTTGCGCAGCTGCTACTGATGACAACAGTATTAGTCAATAGAATTCATGGAATTTTAACTTTTCAAATAAGTCAACTTGCGCAAAAGTATTTTTTTAAAGCACATTGTTATGAAATAATTGTATTTCTTGAAACTTTTTGTTTCAAAAACGCCAGATTGAATAGAAAAAGTTTCTTTTGTTTGTAAAACTAAAGACAATCGTTTCGGGTTGAATATTTCTTTTTCGAAATCACAAAAATCAATCTACGATTGTTGATAGATCAAACAAAAAGCGGCAACGAATGCAATTCATTACTTCGACACTAATGACTGCAATTGTTTAAAGGAAAGCGAGTTGTGCCGCGAGTGGTGCAGGTTCTTTTCGACAACTGTATTGCAAGTCAGAGACCAGTTAACAACAAAAAAAAGAAAAAAAGATTGACAGAATATTTGAACAATGTTTTTTTTCTACTTATCAAGGCCCGAAGGCCACTCGGGGATAAGGGTTAAAGAATGTAAGGTGGTAGTGTAGTAATCGTTAATGATGTAAATTGGGTTGAATTTGATTTATGGGAACGGCTCAACAAAAACTTTTATATTGGATTTGAAGGCTACCATGTTTTATTCAACCGGGAAGTAGGACAGCAGAACAGTGTTCCACAGGCAGGCAATTCTGGAAAAGAAGCTTTGTTCATGGAATCTGCATTTAAATTTAGGCACAAATAGAGAGTGGGAGAAATCGTTTATAGTGGTTGTAGCCAGTCGAGTGTTTTTTTGTGAAAGTTTACGAAGGGAGAACATAGATTGGAGTTCAGTCGAGCACTTAACATGAAAATAACCAGAGTTTCTAATGTTTTTTTTAAACTAAAGAACTTCCTTTTTTCTTTGAGGACGTTTACAGACTTAACGTTCAAACATTTTTATTTACGCTTTTTTTTTCTGAATATTTTGCTTGCACATTGACTTGTTTGATTCTCCGTGTCAAAAAGCGGAGTATTTAATTTTTTAATAATTTTAAATTTTATTCACCCCAAATAAGGTACATTGCTACAGAGATTTAAGAGGCTACTATAAATTAGCGTCGATATCTACAAAGACATTCTAAGTAGGGAGATGAGCAACGAGATGCTTGTTCATATTACATTTAAATTTCTGCATGTTGGTACAAACCAGAGAAACAGGGAGTTAGGGGGCATTTTCAAAGTGTAGGAGTTTGATGAAAGAAACTATTAGAGAAAAAAACTTCCGGCCCATGGGGGCCTCCACACTAGAAGGATGAGATTTTGTTTGTCGAGTTGATTAGAAGTATTTTTTGTTTTTGTTTTACGGCATATCAACCCTTTTCAGGTTATTTAATGCCGAATGCAAAGATTTTGAAGAAAATTTTTTTAATAGAATATATTTGTTGTTTTCAAGTCGGTTTCTATTTAACCTATAGTTGGGACCCTAGCAGGTACTACCACTCCAGGTCAGAGTGGACCTGGGAGCAATGGCAATTAAAGGCTGGCTACATACTCCCCAAAGCCCGCAAGCTGGCGCCTCACCACTGGATATAGTTTAAGGACCTAGAAGTATTTATGTTGAGGAAATACAAGTGCTACTACAAATTCAGTGGCACATATTTCATTTAAGTACTTGTAAAACAAGCATAAGCAGGCAATATTGCAGTGATGAGACAGGCGTTAAAGCTTGGTTGACAGTGCAAAACCTATTAGATTAGAATTTTTTTTTTTTTTTGTCCTAAAAAGAGAGAGACAGACGTGGTTGATGCACCAGCCCAGATGTGGGAACAATATGCCATGTGAATTATGGCTTTGTAAACATAGGATATAGGCAGGTGTAAGATGTTTCTAGCATAGTAAAGGAAGCCCACCTTATTTGCAGCAACCTTGGCAATATCTTCTATGTATTTGTTCCAGTTCATCAACTCTTGAGACATCCGCATTTATGTCATGCTGTTTGGATGTGTGCACAATCTAGATTTTCCTTTTCTATCAAAAAGATCCAATTAACTATATATTATTCTACGTGTTCCTTCCTTAGTTCATACATTATACTTTCAGCAATTAGATATTCGGAAACAGGGCTACGTCAAAGGGAGGTTACCCTCATATACTTGTCCAGGGGTGCCAGATTGGCCAGTTTCAAGCCAAAATTCGGGAATTTTGCCTTTTTCAAAACTGTTTGACTTTTAAAAATTGCATTAGTTTTTCTGCTCAAAACATTAATATTTTGCACTAATCCAGAAAAAAAAAAAAAAAAAAAAAAAAAATCAACATTATCAAAACATTTGTTCACTAAATATATTTCTTATTCCATTCAATTTCCACAGGAATTGCTAGCATTAAATATTAGTCCAGTAATATAGTATGAGTTTATTTTCATGAGAAAACCATGCTGAGCCTTGTCAAAGCGCAACTTCCCTAACTTTGCTTGGAATGTATGGCATACGTAGTCAGAGATAATCATTAAAATATCCACAGTCGAATATGATTGTCTAAATCCATACCATTGGTCAGAAAGAATTATTAGCAGCTATCAGACTATCGCTAGATTAATTAAGAAGAGTGGGAAGTGACCAATAGGGCGATAGTTTGTTGATCAGTTTTTTTCATCAGAATTTTTAAACACAAGCAATTTTCCATCTGTCAGAGAAGCGAGACTCGGCAAGGTATTTATTGTAGAGTTTGGGGAGTGCAAGAGCAATATCAACATAGCATGGATAAGATCTGACCCACATGCTTTGCATAGGTTTTTATATCCTAAACATAGAAGTAGATAATTATAAGATCAGTGAGTGTGAAAATTTGAGAGGGAGTAGTTTGTAGAGGCCAAGGTGGAGTCCAAAGTGAACCATTAGGCAAGATTTTCCAAAGAATCAAATTTCTAATTTCTGTAACTCAATATATTTCTTGGTCATCTTAGTATACCTACTCTTAGTTGTGGATACTACATTCTTAGAATAATTTCATGATGCTATAAATTTTTGTCTATTTTATCTAAGTTTATTGGTTGAATCGATAGAATACTTGCTTCTTATCTGCAATAGCAGCTGCACAGGTTGACGAGAACCATTGTAGAGAGTGATGCTTGCCATAGAATCGCTTAATGCCATTTTATCTTGTTCCTATAAATGAGCGGCCAGTTAGAATGCTTGCATTTTTACCAGTTGGATATATTCATGGCCACCAAGATATAGAAGGAGGCCAGTGTACATGAACGCGTGACGTCATTTCCAAAGCGACAGCTAAGTAAAAGCTGCCTACAGTTAGCTGTGTTCCATCACGTGGCCATGCTAGTAGGCATAAATATTTTTTGTTGTCTTAGAGAATGGCTGTGATAATTTATGAAGGTAGTTCAAGCGTGCATGTATTTTCTTCTAAAGAAAAAGAATAATTCTCCATTTGGATAATTACATAATTGCAACTGTTACAATTGCCCATTGGCAGGGATAATTTTAATCTAACAAAATATAGCAGAGTTTTTTTTTTTTTTTTTTTTTTTAACTTTTCTTAATATGTCTATTGAAGAAAGCCGAATATTTAATTTTTTAAACTGCAAAATAATTTAGATATGAAAATATTTTTCAGTCCGTTCTTTTAATAACATTTTTCATTGAGTATTTCCAAATATTTAAAAGTTTTTTTAACTAAAACGATCGATGAATACAATACCGGGCGTAATTTATTTCTTTGAAATATATTTAAAATTGCTAAAGTTTTTGTTTGTTTTGCAACACTTTAACTGTAAATAATTTACATGACTGAAACGGGAAATGAAATAGAAAATTCTCTATTCTCTCCCGAGACACATGAATAAATTCATTTAAAAAATTCATTAACTAATCAGTTTTAATTAAAGTTTTGATATGAACTAAAAATGAAGTACATTTAATTTTAATTAACATATTTTTTGTTTTTATCATATAAATAAATGTTATTAATATTAATATTATTTTGGTACTTGTGCAGTGTACGCACCGTGCTGAAATAACGTTATTTAGAAAGCCATTCTTAAGATGGAGGGGGCTTTCTAACTATTCTGCATTTTCACCTAACAATTTAATCAAAAAAAAAAAAAAAGATTTAACTTGGAAATACTATTTAAAATATAGCACAATGCATACATTGCACAAGCACATTATTATAACAATAATAAACTGGTGTAGATGACATTGACTGGCGCCACACCAACTAGTTGTTAAGGGTCAGGGAGGATGGAAAGACCGAAGTGGGAGAGTATTAACCAGATCTCCACTGGAAGTGTAGTTCAAATCTGGTACCTTGGGGAGACATTTTGCCACCCAAATCCCAGGAAACACAAATGGCCGACGCCAACGAGAAATCAATGGCAAACGGCTGTTGCGATAACGTGCAATCATCTGCATGAGTGGTCAAGAGGTGGAGAACACTGGAAATCTGGGAAGACTTGTCACTGTCTCCTGGGAACACCACAGGTTACTGCCAGTGAGCAATCACTGATGATGGCCTGTAAGACAACTCCTAGGGAGTGAAATAATAATGTCTCCTCCCAAATTCACCACCACCCTGATTTAATATCGTAGATGTTTGCAATGTTTTCTTAGTTTTTAACCAATGTTCACATCATGGTATGATTGTCTTATAGATTTTTTCTTTAGTTATGTGAACTTGATTTTCATGTTCATGTATTCTGCATTCATACGAAAATGAAGCCTATACCGGAGTATAGGAAGCCTAACCATGTAACTGATGAAAATAGGCTACACATTTTGATTATAAACACGGGGGGGGGGGTTTGACGTAGAATAAAACTAAAACTTTCTGTATTAAAAGTAATAGTTATTTAAATATTTTAGCATATAATCTTGTGGGGAAAATCCAGCTCCCAATAAGGGGCACTAGATAGAAACAAAAAAAATTGTCTCAGTCATGGAGGATTTCTCCTCCACCGACTGATGACAGAAAAGGTGAAGTGTAGCATCAGAACAGATACTACACTATGATCTTGTCCCGAAGGCCAAGAATTGTTTGTGTTTAATATGTTTCTTTAATTGTTTGTTCCCTAAATTCATAATTCACTTATCAGTATTAGATTGTATATGGCTTTAAAATTACGTAGATAATATTTTATATTGAATTCCATAAATAATATTTATATTAAATAAAAGTTCAGTTTTATTGTATTCCTTTCTTTTCTTTTTTAACATCTTTTAATGCTCTTTTTAAAATTGCTCTCATATAGTATCGACAGTGACAGTTTAACAAATCTTACCTACATTGTCTGCAGGCATTTTTTCAGTTCCCAGGCCTTCTATATCTCGGTGGCCGTTTTATATCCCAAAGACACATTGCATGATAAAAATATCTGGACAGAGTCACAGGACAATCTTATAAAAGCACTCAAAAGTATTTGGACAAATATTGATATTATAAAAATGATATTTAAAAAGTACATTTACATAATACTATCTTGTTAAGTAATTTGAAATTATTTACAGTTGACTGTTTTGCTATTTTTAATATGCCATTAAAAAAATTTTTTTTTTTACAATAGATAATTTATAGGAGACGAACTTATTATGCAGTCCGTCAGTCTTGACGATGACTAGTCAGGGCCTTGGTGCTTCCCCCCCCCCCTCGGTGTTGGCATAGTCCTCTTTCTGTGTGAAACGTCCGGTCACAGGCACTGCATATGTGGGTGCCAGGGTCGATAGTGCCTCAGCTCTAAGGCTTCTTCAATTTTTCTATTTCTTCCTTCCCTTTGTGGAGACTGTTCTGCCAACTACTCCTTTCTTTGGCTTGTTCCTCCCAACTCTCGACATGATGTTCATTGCCTTCAGGTGCCACTTTGTAGCAAAGTTTCTGACCTACCTTGCGGGTTCCATTTTTCAGTTCCTCTAGAAGATTATCTTTGAGATTCGGCTGTCTTCTATTCTAGAAATATGCCCGGTCCATCGTAGTTGCATAGCAGCAAGGGTAGCTTCTATGCTGTCTAGGTTAGGGTTAGGGTTAGCAAGGGTAGCTTCTATGCTGTCTGGGTTTGTTCTGAAAACTGACGTTTGATACATAGTCACTCCATTTGATCTTCATGATCCTTCTCAGGTCTCTTTGCGTGAGGCTTCCAGTCTCCTTATATGTTCTCTATACAGTGTAGGTTTCTGCTAAGTACAGCAAGGCTGGCCGGACGACGGCTTTGTAGACTCTGCATTCTGTGTCTAACTGGATACCAGTCCTTTTCCAGAGCTGCTTTTCTAGCTCACAAAAGGAGACACATGCGCTTTGGATTTGGCAGCTTATTTGTCAGCGCCTAGAGTGCTTCCAAAATATTCGAAGTTTTCAACTTTTGGCACCTTGCTGTTGATTGTTATTATAGGCTCTTGTGGGGGGGGTCGTTGGTGAGGGTTAATACATCACCTGTCTTCTCTATGTTGATTTGTAGGCCGATCTTCCTGGTTGTTTGAGAGAAGGTACAAACTATCCTCTGCATCTCAGCTTAATTATGAGCTATCAGAGCAGTGTCATTTGTGAACAGCAGTTGTTATCAGCTCCTTCCTGGTCTTGGTTCTGGATCTTCAATCTTGAAGGTTGTACAGTTTCCCCATCGGAACGTGTGCGGATAAGGACACCTTTGATGTTTTGATAAAGCAGCATTAGGACGGTTGTTAGAAATAGGTGTAAAGTGTTGGGGCCAGAACGCACCCTTATTTCGTGCCATGGTTTAATTTCCAGAGTTTGCTACTACAACTCTCCCTGGAACATAAGGATTGGAGGGCTGATAAATATTAAGAATTCGTGTTGCTCCATTTACAAGAGTATTTCAGAAGAATAGAAATAGTATAACCAGGAAGTCTGATACTGTGACTAGGGCTGCCACTATGACTGCTGAAACACTTGGTGATAGCAGGACCCATTTCTTGGTGTTGTCTTAGGCAAGAAATATTAAGCAAGAAAAATATTAATATTCCTTTTTTTTGTGTCCGTTTTACAAATATTTTAATGGAATGTGCTCTAATGAACTCTTGCTTGTGCCTCCTCGATGTACATATCCCTGACAAACATGCTTTTTAGTTTAATAGTTTCTTCCCTCAAACAGCTTGACTTTGGAATTCCTTTCTAGCTACCCTGACCGTACTAATATGCAGAAGTTTAAATGTAACGTAAACCAACATCTTAATCTTTCCTAGGCATGGTACCAAATAGTAGCTCCTTTACATTCTAGTGGCGATATGCTTTGTTAGGGGTGAATGGGAGTAAAAAAATCTGTCCGCTGTGTAGTTTTACGTTGGTAAAAATGTATACACATTTATGATAATCGGAACAAAATAACCATTGTATATCTTTTAACAATCGGAATCGGTAATTGCATCTGAACTGGGAAAAATATTGGCATCGTCCCATTACTAACATATATATATGGAGAGAGAGAGAGAAATTGACCCAAGAAAATATATGCATTCTTTAAATGACTATAAAATCAACATTTATTTTAATAAAGAAAAGTTTAATGCATAAAAATGCTATGAACAAATATAGAAAATAAACTATTATCGAAAGTATTCAATTTGGTGGCCATTTTAGTCCTTGCTCAGCTAACACCGGTCACGGATTAAATCCAATATTTTTGAAATCCTGCCTCTCGAGTTGCTTTTGTAGGCATGAATAGTGGTTGTTGTACGAAGTAAAGGAAATGTTTTATTAGAATTAAATTATTCTCGAATATTGGATCTGATCAATGTTGTTGAAGAAAGTGGACCAACATTGAGTATTGCTATTCATGCCTGGCAGTTTTGTGTTTGTTAGAGTCGAAGTACATATAAATATGAAAAGATAAATGATTCTTTGTAAGCAAATGTGTTTAAACAATGCAGCAATGGTTTCGTTATTTGTATAAAGCTCTTGTATACACAATATTTGATGTTTTAACTTCCGGTGCTGATACATATAGATGTTGGTGGTAGCGTACGCGTGAACACCGTATCTGCAACTGCACATGAGTGAAACTAAGCAGAGTCCAACATCCACCAAGAATGGTTGTTGTGGTGTAAATGAAGAAAAAAGAAACAAGAACGACCGACCGCGTTTTTGTGTGGCTTACCTCGTGTTAATAATGAAGAAGAAAGAAACAAAAATGGCTGCTCTGTTTCTTTATATGCCTACAGGGTGACCACGAGCTATGCAAATGAGATGCTCCTGATTGGAGATAAAAGAGGAGTGATTTGGGGAAGGAGGGCATTCTGAAGTTAGATTGTGAGCAGAGAAGTTGTATTTGTAGAAGAGAAAAGTCGGATTCGGGGAGAGAAAAGCTAAAGTTGCAGAAGTTCGTTTTGGAGTGGAGAGAAGACGCGTCAAGTGGTAACCAGAAAGTGAAAGTTCGGACAGCAGTGTCACGCAAACGACAGTTGTACTTGTGTATTGTCATGTCAAAATAAAAAATTGGTTACTGGAACCTCATAAATTGAATTACAGAATCTGATGGTCATTAGTGAGAGTAGAATATTGAGATTTTTTAGGAGGTTGAATTGCTGACTCTGTTAGCCTCAGAGGATGCATACGTGGAAATTTTTTTATGAGTGAATGCGTTTTTTTTTTTTTTTTTTTTTTTTTTTTTTTTTTTTTTTTTTACATGGGGGTCACCACTTATCAAGGCCCGAAGGCCACTCAGGGATAAGGGTTATTGCTTGTATAGTAATCAATGAGATAGTATTGTAGTAATCATTAGTATTGGGGGTTTTGATATAGTGTCTTACTTAAGGGGGCGGTTTGTCAGGAGTTTGTTTATGTTGGACTTGAAGACGTCCAAGTTGTAGTCAGGTGGGAAACAGGCAAAAGGAAGAGAGTTCCACTGGCGTGCAGTTCTGAGAAAGAAGATCTGCTCATGGAATCTACGTATGATTTAGGCACAGATAAAGAGTGCGGAAAATTATTGACATTTCCCTTTCATTTTTGCATGTCTTATTTTGCTTCCAAACTGTTTATACATTTTTACATTTGAATTGTATTTTTTGTTGCAATCAAAGGGATCTGAATATGTACAAACGAACACAGACGTCGTTTTTTGCTGGTCATTTGTTAATACCGGCCCGGATAAATTAGTTTCTGGAAGGAATTAAAGCGAATTACATTTTATCTGCAATTTGTTTTTAATACAATTTTATTTTTTACAAATGTTATTTTGTTTAAGCGTGATGTATGGTTCCAGTTCCATACCGATAGTTTTTTTCAGTTGAAACATTGTGTGTAGTAATATATATGTATATATAACAATTTATAGAATGTAGAGTTTTATCGGATATAAGTGAATTGGAGGTGGTGACCTTGAAGGAGCGATAATAATAAAGACCATAGTTGTATTTTACAAGAGCGGATTTACAGAAGTATAGAATAGTATATTACAAAAAATCTAGGTCCGATACTGTGAACACGTCTGCTACAAATGACTGCTACAACATTTTATCCTAACTCTAATCAAAGTCTCCGAAAGAGTCCATTTACTCTCAAAATGTAGGGGGTAGGCCAGTTCCTTTAGCTGTGATGAAGACAATACATATAGGAAAATGAGAGGTTGTTAAAAAACAAAGTGGATAAAGGGAATCCATTGGCTCTTTACAACAGTTTTCTAATGACTGTCACAAACAAACCACCTGCTTCCGATTGCCTCAGTACCAAAACCAAGAGAGTTTAGGCCATTTTTGAAATGGCTTTTTCCCTGCTAACTGTGGTATGTTGCAGGTTGTGTGTAGTACTAGGAGGTACACTCTCCCGGGCTTTACCTTCCCTTTGGGACAAAGAGAATTTCACCTAAAGCGCCCATAGCTGGAAATGCCGACGGGGTTGTCCAGGCATTTTTTTTTTGCAAGGCAGAGTGCTAGCTCACCAATCCCACTTTCCTACCCTTGTGTTACATCTTGCCATCATTGGAGTGAGAATTTGTCATTAGCCAGCATGGAAAAAGTAAGGCTCAGAAAACCGTCATGAAAATGCCTATGGTTGTGCACAATCTGTTCGTAACATAAAATTAATATTAGCAGTATTTATTCAGAAGGAATAAAAGAAACAATTAAAACTTTTAGAAATTTACATCAACCGAACCGAATTTCCAACTGATTGGAATTCGTATAATTAATTTCCTCCGGGTTTAAATTAGAATTAAGCAAAAGCTGAACTTCTTTTTTAAGATAATACCAATTCCACAGCGTCTCACAGATGTAATTATTCACACTTAAGTATGTGTGGAATTATCGCAACGGATATCTTGCAGCGAGAAGACAAAAAAAAAAAGAGCCAATTAAAGCTGAACCAACAATAGGAAAATCTTTTTGATTCCATCGTATTCAAGTAGACTTACCATTCTTTCCATCTGATTTGGGCAAATTTGAAAAATCCTTTAAAGTTTCTCTGAAAATTAAACTCTTGGATAATTTTTCGCAACCAGCGGAAATCTATACACTATTAAAATATGGTGCTTTTTTTGGAGTTTGTTCGTATGCAAATAGAAACACGTGATCGATTGACTAAAAAGAAATAGGCAGAATGCATATAACAAAGGAAGTAGTTTTTACTATGTTAATAACCGAGTTCAAATTTCTAACAAAAAAAAAAAGATTAATTTTACAGATTGAAGACAGCATACTTTAAACTCGGACTACAAACTGCACACGTTATGGACTTAAACCTATTACACTTCGTTTATTCATTCATTAAAATTTAATATTATATTCATTTAACTAATGGATATTAGTTATTTTTCAGCTATTTTCAGAAAGTCCCACGTGACCTTTGCCTATCGGGATATTACATTACAAATTTCCTTATCTATAATCAATATATCAATAAAGCTTTTTTTCTGGCTCTGACATTGATATTAAAAGCTTACTTTATTTAAAAATTATTTAAAACAAACTTTTTAATATACTCGGTTATGGATATGCAAGCGACTACATGAAGGTTAATTGATTTGCATATTCTTTCGAAAAATGAGCCTTCTTTAATTACTTAATTTTCATGATGTTTTATGAGATGATTGGTTTCATTTCACTATTACGACGAATTCTATTTACGCATAGTTTCTACATAATTGTGTAGAATTTAAAATGAAAATGTTCCAGCGCACCGAAAAAAATTTTTTTATCTAATATATATAAGTGAACTTGTCGGTATGTGTGCAAAAAGTCTACCAAACTCCTCTCTGAATATTTGGTCTACAGAGCAGAAATTTATATAGAGTATTTGGACCTGTGGGAATTGAAATTCCCAGGCTAACTCGATTGTCACCCTTTAACTCTGATAACCGGAGAGCGACACAGCCACGTCACTTTCTGTTTCTTATATCTCTCCCCTCTTTTCCGCTGAACTCTTGACTAGTCAGGATGTGACAGAACCCGCTCCTGGTTGGCATGACCACCCAACCAACTCTCCTCACAAACCGCAAGTAGCGTTACTCCTTTCTCAACGAACTCTTCTTCTTACTATCTATATCCTTATTAGTTTTCGTGTAAATGTATGTAAATAAATCTACATTCTTTCACTAATATATATATATATCGGTATGTTTTTGTCATCATTATGCGACCTTTTGCTTCTTAATTACTTAACATTCATTAACAATATGGAGGATGGGATTCCAATTACATAAACAGGCCATTCTGTCCATCCACCGACCTATAGCACACTTTCGATTTGGTTTTTAGCCAGTAAAATACCTAAGAGGTAAAAATTTCGCCTGGTGTAAGTCGTCGACTATATTCGATTTTTCTAAGCATGCGCTACTTAAATGTTATCGGTTAAACAATGTTCTTTTTTTTTGCAGGTTTTGTATACGTATAGATTTAGGTCATACGCTAACGGATAAAGCTGGAAAGCTATATGTTTCGGTTTCGATTCTAGCTGATGACAAGTCATTTTTTACTTTTTAAATCATTACTATATATTAGATATAATATAATGATATAAATCAGCAAGAATAAAAATGCCATATTTAAGCGCATTTTACGACAGGACAACGCTGGGCCGCCTGCTAGTTTATTTAAAAAGTTATGCTATTTGGAGAAGCTTGTCTGTGTGTACGAATAGAAAAATGTGATTGGCCGAGAAAAAAAGATTATGAGCAGAGAACATTAATAAGTAGTTTTGATGTCAGTACCAGAGTTCGAATCTCATGTAACTCTATAAGATTTTTTTCACATAGCTCTAATTTTTATGAATTAGAAGAAGTAAACATAACATTAAGAAACATTGCATAAATATTTTCTTTTAACTAAATGATCTTTTACGATAATCTGCAAAATGTAGACAGTATATTCGGCATTTGTTTAAAGTGAAATATTTTTGGTTAAAAACAATTTCTAATGTATTTTTTTTTTTTTGCAATAAAAGAATATGTAAATAGATTCATAACTGTATTGGTATATCCCTTGGGGAATATATTCAGTATAAATTAATCCAGATTAAATGATGGTCAACAAACAGAATAAGTATAACAGGTTTATTGTACAAAAAAGGTACACTTTAACAGATCAGATATTCGCACTAGATTGGTATCTTGAATGCTGTAATATCAAGATTTACTTAATCCTCGCTGGTTACTCTTTGTTAGCGTCTTTTATAGATTGAGTAATCCAGTCTCAAGGAGTGTCAGGATCTTCCACTATGTCACCTTCTTCTGAGCTAAATTATGAATCGAATTTTGTTTCTTTTAGGATTTAATCCTCTTCCTTTTTCCACTAATGTTTCTCCCTTCAATCCGTGTATTTTCACATTTAGAAGAATCAAGTTTTTGTTTTGTTGTTGTTTCTATCGACATTCCAACGTTTATGAGTGGTTTTATTTTAAAGGTGTCTCCATAGGTACTTCATTTTGGTCGAGTTCTACGTATCTGGTCTGAATTGATTAATGTTGCTTACAGACAAACTTTACTCCTTGAATGATGTCGATAATTCTCTCGATTCTTCTAGTTACAATACCACACCCCTCCCTAAAAAAATTCCAGCTTGGTAGTTCCTAAAAGAACTTTATTCCATTTATTTTCGTATAGTTCCTTTTTCTATTTAACAACCTGTCGGATAGCGAACGTTTTTCCTTGCATACACAATCTCTGCAAGTGATAAGTTTCCTTTTATACTCTGATTTGGCGTTATTCTGTAAATCAGAAAAGTTTATTTTATTTTCGGTGGCATTTAAATGGACCGACAAAACTGCCCGTTAGATCGAAGATTATACGTTGGTGTTCTATGTTCGATTGCTAACGAAACGCAATATAATTTTAATCCATTTAAAGTGAATATTATCCCATTGTTACTATGGTATTTGGTACTCCCAGCCAACTAAATACTTTGTTTATCGCTCTTTTTGTGTTTGCTACTGTAGAGTGTTTACGTTTGAAAATCTATGGAGTAGCTATTTACAATCACTAAATAACCATTTACTGATCCTACGTAGTCCATATGAATGCGTGACCAAAGCATATCAGTCTGTCACCAAGACTGAGTTCTTATTGGTGGTAATTTGGCTGCTAATTGACATCGTTATGTCTTACCAAATCCTCCATGTCCTGCTCCATTTTCAACCAATATGTAAAACTTCACATTGACAGATTTACCCGGATGACCCAAATGAGATTTTCGAATTTTTTTTTCGTAGGGTCCGTGGTATTACTACTCTTGGTGCATACATTAACGTCTCGTTACATATTGGAAATGGCGACACTTTCAGATTTTATTCTCATTCACTTGTTTACTCATGTGGTTTATGTACGCGTCCGTTTTAGCCGCTTTTTTAAATTTATTACAGCGTAACTGGTAATTCGCTAACGGTGTTAATAGTTCTTGTTCCAGTGTTGCACTTTTTCCAACAGTTCAGCGTTTTCCGTGATTAGTCTCGAAAGACCATCCGCGTGTGCGATTTTCTTGGACTTCGACTATGCTGATTAAGAAAATCTCCTTTAAAATAGTTTTCTAGATATAGACCTGTACTATGCACTAATTCACTGGCTGCCATATTTGTACGTGGGCATGATAAACAAATCTACTTCTCTGCGACCGATACTGCCATCTAGCGGAAACAGATCCACTTTTCTGCGATTGCCACTGCCCCCATCTCAATATTTTATAGTATTTGTAGTTGGGCATACTGACAACAAATATCAGTTAAATTTGGGGAAAGTATGCCCCCCCCCCACATAGTATTTATTCCGAACCCCGTTCTTAACATGGAGAAGTCATGCTTATCCCAAAAGCCATTCTTAAAATGAAATTACTCAAGGTAGTGAAAAGTCGTAATTGTTTTGTTTTTCTGAGTTGTATAAAAAAGTGAATTTGTTTTCGCTAGGTAGCTAGGTCGCAGAGAAGTAGATTTTTTTTATCATGCGTGCGTACAAATATGGCGGCCAGTGAATTACAGTGCATAATACAGGTCTATATATCTAGAAAACAAGATGTCTCTGCAAAATTACATAAGATGTTCTTATTCAGCATAGTCGAAAACCTCTTACAAATCGTCATTTTAACGAAAATTGTGGAGGTAGACCTAACGTAAAAAAAAAATCAAAAAAATCATTATGACAACAGGCTTAGACAAAATCTTATGTAGATATGATTTTGTTTTCGAGGTTAAAAAAACACATTTTCTCCAACTGTCTCCACCCCCACCCCTTTTTTAACCACACGCTAACAAACATACAATTAAAGAAAAAAAAAAAATAAACGGTGCTAATGCGCTTATTTTATCGTGCTATTACCCCCCCCCCAGTATTTTGAAGTTAAATTCAAGCTTTACGATATCTTATTAAATTTAGACGAAAGTACATAATTAGAAAACACCGTCTCACCGCGTAAAGAATGGATCTCTAAATATTATTTCAGCACGGTAGCATAAGTGCATATGTATCTAAATGTAAAATAATTAATTTTAGAAATGAAAATACAATCACTTTTGAACCATTCTTGTAATTACCATGACATTTTCGTACCACACGACGACTCGGCATCTTTGAGAATTACAAAAAGAAAATTTATCTACTTCCGGTTTTTTGTGGGACACGTGATCAGATTCAATTGACCAAAACTGATGAGGTCACCAGTTTAAATGACTTGTTGCTCGAGCTCCTTTATTACAGAGGGTCATGGCACAGCCCTTATGCCATACTCACTTGCGTCTGAAGCTACAATTAATTTCTTTTTCGGATCATAATGTGCGAAAGCTAAATCTGATAAGCACTTTATTAAATGCATTATCGCATTCACTTTTCTTTACTCAACAATTTAGTCAATGCCATTCTAAATTGAAGCAGTTTGCTAAACCAAGAAATTGTTGCAGTTTAATTACGTTATTTGGAATAAACATTTTATGGCTCCGTTCTTTCGGAGTTCGGTTTTCTTCCATGATCAATTATCTGACACAAATATTCTATTTTGTTCGTTCAAAATTAGCACTTTTTAAGTCCAACGTTAAATTTGTAGTTCTCTATTCTTTTAAAAACTTTTTAGATGTGACTTATGTTTTCCAAAATGTTCACTCTTTATTAATATGTCGGCTAAGTATGCCATTGCGTATTCTAGATACGACAGCATCGTATCCATAATTTGTTGAAACAGATTCGAGGCTATTTTCAAACCGAAAGGCAACCGTTTTAATCTATGTAACCTTGTTCTGTGTTAATTCTTAAATACTTAGTACATTCTTCGGTATTATTATACAAACACCGTGACAGCGTTAGGGTTAGGGTTAGGATTAGGGTTAGGGTTAGGGTTTAGGGTTAGGGTTAGGGGTTAGGGTTAGGGTTAATTCGCTGTCACGGTGTTTGTATAGTTTTACCCATTCTTCTACTTGCAGATAAGTGACAAATCGATTTTCGAGACAATTTTGCCGCCATTCAACCTTGAAAACGTCCTCGTGGATATGATTGATCCCTTAGACATCGATTCAGCCGAGTAATCCATGCAGAATCTCATGTTTATGGGTTTTCTTTTTCACGTAGGTTGCAGATGATGATTATTCGTAGTGGTGTACTTTTTTGTTTTTAATTATTCCATTTTCTTCTAATCTCCGTAATTTTTTTTTTTTTGTCTATCATTTCTAAGGATGAAAAATGGAACTTATTTTTGGTTTGAATACTGATTTTATGTCGTCTTTTCATTCGAAACTTCAGTTTTTATACAACAATCAAGTTCGTCAGAAAAAAAAAAAAAAAAAAAACTTTGGTGCTAGTACACTTACTGATCCGCGCTATTTTTTTTAAATCGTATTTCCAAGTTTAAAGGGTTTTTTTTTTAATTCAATTGTAAGGTTAAAGTATAGAATAGGTACAAAACACCCTCCCTATATTAAGAATGGCTTTTTAAATATGGTTATTATTTTAGCACGGATCAATAAGTGCACTAGTACCAAAACTTTAAGTTCGCTATTTAAATCTAACAATTTTTAGTCAGTTTAACTTTCCCATACTTGAAGCATTTAATCTCCTACAAAACGCGTTTGACTTCTCCCAGAAATTAAATAAAACTATTAAATTGATGCTGAATAGATTTGTGTTTTTCCTGACATGAATTTGGTTTCTCGTTATTTTAGCATCAAAGTTTCCTTTGAAAATTTGCCTACTTTTTGAAATACCCTTTTCTATTTTTTCGTTTATAAAAGTCACCAATTATCAAGGCCCGCATTTAATAATTCCAGTTTGTCCATCTTTTTCCATGTAATTTTTTCAATTGTAGAAATATGGTCTGTATCCCGCAAACAAGTAATGTTTCGACCATTAACTTTCATGTCAACATTTTTCCCCGTTATCTTTTGTCACTTTCATCAATTTAGGCTTCTGAATATTTTTTCTACAAACTGAAGCCTTATGCCCCGTTTGAGCACATTTGAAACAAATCTTGTTCCTAAATTAAGATCTACTTGTAGCAGGATTCGAACTATCAAATGCTTTGCAACAAAATCTTTCATAAGATTCTTTTTCTGTTCTTGTAATCACGTTTTTGCTTTCTTATTCGGGCAACAGTTTTTTCTTCAATGTTATCCTACCTGATACTGATTAATTCTGATCATTTTTGCAGTGTAATTTCCATATCTAGTTCTAGTATGATCAACATTTTCAACAGAATCACTATCCCATGTCAAACCCTGTACAAATATTAAACTTTTTCATTAAAGTCGCTCAGTTTGAACAATTCAGACTAAGCATTTACTTTTCCAACGTATGCCACGGAATCTTCGTCTTTAATTACGTTGAAATATTTATAACAGGTACGAGATAAATTATCCTGTTCTCCAAACATTTTAGATAATTTCTACAGTTCCTTCAAACACGAAATCTGTTCCGGTTTATTCGACAAAATGTTTTTAATATATTTCATGTTTTGTAGTACTAACAACCATTTCTTCCTCGAGCCAGGATTGACACTTTTCCAAATTTTGTCTCATATTGTTTAAAATAAGTAGGAACGGTTATTCCCCACCCCCGGGCATTCAACAGATTAACCGATAAACGACTATACGAAAAAAAAAAAATGCTATAACCAACAAAATTTTATACCTTTTCATTTGTTTCTTTTGAAGTAGTTTTTATTGTTCTTTATAAAATATAAAAATTCAGTTTTTCCGAGCACATTAAAAAAAATGGCGGCATCTTTTTTGGAAAGCAAGCCTCGTTTTGAATTTTGGTATTTTTTACGAGAGTACCCAGCATACTATAAACACCCGAACCCCCCTCCCAATGTTAAGAACAGTTTGAGGTTGTGTTTATTCTGAAAGCCGTTCTTAACATGTGGAAATTGGGGTGTTTACACTACGCTAGGTACTCTCTAAAAAAAAAAAAAAAAAAAAAAAATACCCAAAATTCAAGACCTCTAAACCTTGAATTCAAAACGAGGCTTGCTTTCCAAAAAAGATACCGCCATTTTTTCAAATCCGTTCGGTAAAAACTGAATTTTTGAGATTAAATAAAGAGCAATAAAAACTATTCGAAAACAAATGGGTCATGTAGGTATAAAATTAACTTATTGGCTGTGGTGCCATTTATTTGTGTGTGTGTGTGTGTATATATATATATATATATATATATATATATATATAGTCGTTTGTTGGTTAATCTGCTAAGTTACCTTCCCTTCTCCGGTTTATATCTAAATTCTGACAGCTATGCCTTCTGCAGTAAAAGTGCTCAGACTTTGTTCTCGTTCACCTTGCTTGAACAATTTTTTTTTTTTTTTTTACAAATTTTTTTTCTTTTCTGTTCTTGTTGCTCTAAAAAGTGTAAATGTTTTATCGCGGCGCCTAGCGTTTTTGTCAATTGTTTCATATGCAACATAAAAATACGTACTTGAAAACAAAATCAAACCATAATTAAATACTTTTGCTAAGAAAGCATAGTTATACCTTTTTTCAATGAGGGGGAAGGGGGAGACCAAGAAACTACTTCTTACCTTTTTCTTGTTTCAATTTCTTTTACTAATTCAAATCCTCCTTTGATCTCGTTAAATTCCCAAGTGGTTGATTTCCTTTAAGTAAATCCAATTTTTTCGTACGTTCTGTAGTTGGCTCGATTAGGATGATATTTCAATTATTTTTTCCGTCGTCCACCTCATACGGTGACAAAAACACACACTCTTCGTCATTCGTCCAAACTTTTGCAAAAAGCTCATTCACTGGTATAGAAATTTGAATTCTCAGTCGCCAACTTTATATTGATTGATCAACACACATAATAACTATAACAGATTTATTGTACAAAACAGTACTATGTAGCAAAAAAAAAAATTATTTGCATTCTCTTGCCTGCCGTAATATCATGATTTACTTACTCCCCGCTGGTTACTGTATCTTTTATAGACTGACTAATCCATTCTAAGGGGGTGTCAAGATCTTCCACTATGTCAGTATACGTATTTTAACATCTCACAGTTGCAGTTACATGTAACGTGCGAGTGCGATCGCTTTCATTAATGTTTTTATGACTTAACTAGCAGGCCGCCCCGTCGTAAAATACGCTTAAATATGATATTTTGATTAATGCAGATTTCGTATTTATTATTATATTAGGTTGGTGCGAAAATAATGCCGTTATTTATCAGATATACATACGTCTAAAAACAACATTATTTTTGCATCAACCTAATATTATATTTACCCAATACATAGTAACGGTTTAAAAAAAAAAAATGACTCGTGTACCACCACCGAGAATCGAAACCAAAACGTTTAGCTTACGATTTATTTTTGTCTCTGCCGTTAATGACTGAGATATGGATACATGTTTGCTGCAAGGTTAAAAATTAAAACATGAACCAATAGCTACTACGTTATGCATGCATATTCGTAATGCCGACATTCGACCTTCACCTGGCAAATTTCATTTTGTTTTCATACTTTTGTACCGATTTTCCTGTGCTAAAGCTCAAATATAAAGTTTCGCATGGGTTCAAATACTTTATATATGAAGTTTCATGTCTATAGACTAAAAACTATGGGAGGAGTTTGGTAGGCAAACATTTTTAAACAAAAATATATACGTATACATTAATATATATGGAAAATTGACCAAGTCCTATCTGCTTATCCTTCAGCTAACATTCACGTATGTGGAGACTTCAATGTTCACAACGTCGAATGGTATGTTGAGACTTCAATGTTCACAACGTCGAATGGTTGACCCACTCAAACAAGACCGATGATGAGGGGAGGTTCTGTCATGATTTCTCCATTGCCTATGACCTCACTCAGATTGTTCAGGAACCCACCCGTGTGCCCGACAATGACGGCCAGTATGCGAGCCTACTAGACCCTTTTGTCACAACTTGCCCTGAACTATGTTCAGTTTCTGTTCTGTCGCCTCTTGGATCTTCCGACCACTCTGTTGTATCAATTAAGATAAAAATGAAATGTAATAAGTCCCCAGACGTACCTCTCCATCGAACAGTATGTCGATACACTAAGGCTGACTGGGATAGCTTCCGTACATTTAAATCTGATCTACCTCTGCATTCCATGTTTAAAAAGGATGTGTCCTCTATAGTATTAGACCTGACTGAATGGTTAATTGTAGGTATTGACCGTTTCATACCCTCTAAAAAGTTTCAGCAAAAACCTAACAGCCAGCCATGGTTCTCTCCAGAATGTGCTGCTGCCATTGCGCACAGAAATCACTTTTTCCACTGCTTCAAACGTAATAGATGTATGGAAACTAAAGCCGCTTTCAGGACTGCCAGCAACCATTGTAAGAAAGTAATAAAGAACGCAAGAGAGTTGTATGCTCAATCTGTTAAGTCCAAAGTAGCTGAGCAGCGGCTTGGTTCCCACCAGTTTTGGCAAATAGCAAACAGAATCCTGAACAGAAGCGTGTGCTCCATCCCAACTATTATCAATGGACCTGAGGTAATCTCGTCAGCATCAGACAAAGCCAAACTCTTTGTCAAGAACTTTGCAGCTAATTCTACCCTTTGCGACCAAGGCCGCCAACCCCCAATATTTCCTCCTGTATCAGAAAACACGCTATGTGATATACGTATATCTGTACGTGATGTTGCCAAGCTAATCAAAAACCTTGATTCCAGTAAAGCAACTGGCCCTGACGGTATTCCAATTATAGTACTCAAAAAACTTCAACCTGAACTAGCGCCCATACTTACAAAACTGTTTAAACGTTGTCTTAAGGAGAATAGTTTCCCATCTCTCTGGAAAATTTCATCAGTATGCCCTGTATTTAAGAATTCAGGTGATCGCTCATCCCCCTCTCAGTACAGGCCAATAAGTCTCCTGTGCGTCATGAGTAAGTTGCTAGAATCTGTGTTAAATACAGAAGTAATCAACCATCTCAACAAAAATAACCTTCTTAGTGACACTCAATATGGTTTCCGTTCTGCTAGATCTACAGCAGATGTGCTTACAGTTATATCTCATAAGATTAGCAAATCTCTCGACGGTGGCAATCTTTCTAGGGCAATTGCTCTTGACATATCTAAGGCCTTTGATAGGGTATGGCATAAAGGTTTACTTCATAAGATCGCTAGCTATGGTATAGCTGGAAAAGTCTTCTCAATTATTAAATCATTTCTTTCTGATAGGTTCATAAGAGTAGTAGTTGAGGGGCAAAAATCAGAAGCTCACAGTATTAATGCCGGTGTCCCTCAGGGGTACATCCTGGGCCCAACTCTTTTCCTGATCTACATTAATGATCTTCCAAATCACATCCTTACATCATTCGTAGACATTTTTGCTGACAACACTACCATCTATGGTAGCACATCTAAGACAGGAGCTGCTAGAAAGGACTTGGCCTGCCTTGATAGAGTTCAAAATAGACTTCGTAGCCTCGTAGGGGATGTCCTTTTCTCTTCCTTGCAACCTCTATCTCACAGAAGAGGTGTTGCGAGTTTGTCTCTTATGTATCGTTATTTTCATGGAAAGTGTTCGACTGAGCTTCAATCTATGGTCCACCCTCGCCAAACTTTCACAAGAAACACTCGTCTAGCTGTAAACACTATCAATAATTCCCCCCATTCTTTATCTGTGCCTAAACCTAAACGTAGATTCCATGAACAAAGCTTCTTTCTTAGAACTGCACGCCTGTGGAATTGTCTTCCGTTTTCCTGCTTTCCGGCTGACTACAATATGGTTGTCTTCAAGTCTAACGTAAATAAGTTCTTGATGAGTCGTTCCATATAAGTTATCAAATTTACCAAATTTTCATTACTAATGATTACTATATTGTCCAATTTCTACTGTACACTCTTTAACCCTTAGCCTTGAGTGGCCTCTTGGCCTTGATAATGTGGTGATGCCTATGTAAAAAAAAGGAGTTTTGTGTTTACTATAACCATTTTAAGTATATATATATATATATATATATATATATATATATTGTAAACATAATATATATATATATATAAGTAAGTATTGGCTGAAGAGAGCTTGATATGGGTATCCTAAACGGTCCTAATTATCGGGTTTGAAAGAAACCGACGGTACTAATGACTTGTCTAATCTAAAACTTTCTGTAAATAAAATATAAATAATACGCTCTTATTTTCGAATATTCCTTATAATTGAGCACTCTGTTGGATTTCTTTTTCCAAAGAAAACTAATTATAAACAGTAAACTGCTCTTCTATGTCGTCCTTGACTGATCTCCATGCACCTAGCACTATATGATATGTAAAATATATGATATGTAAAATATATGATATGTAAAATATATGATATGTAAAATATATGATATGTAAAATATATGATATGTAAAATATATGATATGTAAAATATATGATATGCAAAATATATGATATGCAAAATATATGATATGTAAAATATATGATATGTAAAATATATGATATGTAAAATATATGATATGTAAAATAGCGCATTTTACAGTTTACAACAGCCTGTTTGTGCCTGGTAAAAAGTCACACTCTTCAAAGATAATCCCGTTAATATGCATGGCCATAGACAGAATACGGATCTAAAGGAGTAAACCTCAATAAAGAGTACTTTCTGTGGCGTGTCAAGGAAGTGTGTTAGTGAGTCAAAGAACAAGGTGGTTGTGTGGATGATTATATTCTTGATTACAGACAATCACAATGCCATAGTTTGCAAAGAAAAGATTATGGCGAGATGGTGTCTTGACAAAATACTTGTCCCTTTCGATGGGTTGGTATTAGGAAGGACATCCAGCCATAAAATGTTTTGCTTCAAACAAACTATGGCTGTTCTAAGTATAAGTAGCTGCCAAAATGCAGACCGGTGTAAGCTATTGAAACCTGTCTATAATTAGATAGTAAGTCAGTCAATCAGTCACAGCTTATCTCGAGGTGTTTGTCTGGAATTCTGATGATAATGCCAGCAAAGTAATCATCGGTAATTGACAGGAATTTTGCTAAAAACTCGACATAATGACTTTTCTCATAATCAATTTATACGAGCAAATGAATTTCCCGTTGAAGAGTTTTTCTTTCTCTTACTTATATCTTTGGACAATAAGTTCATCCAAGTTTTTTTCCCCTAATTAAAACTATGGGGGTTAGTTTAACAACAACTTTTTTCTCTTTTCTTTGACCTATTTCTAACCTATGTAGTTTTTGGTACATCTCAAATGTTTATTCCTCTTTCCAGACGCCTTCGAGTAAATATACAGAATTTTCAGTTATTTGGAATAAAACAGTTTCTTTTCAACTTCCACTTTCTGTTTAGCAGAAGCATTGTCAAATTTTGCCAATGTATTATGAGGAAGAGTCTCTTCTGATTAATTCTTACGTAATTCTAGTTTAATTTTAAAACTACGTAAAAAACTAGTTTTTACTTGGAAATTTTCTGAAAACATTACAAAAGTAGAGATAATTTGTTTAGAAGTGCGCGAGCCTTTTCTAGTCTCGCACAAAAACACGCGTTCACATATCAAGCCAGATTTCTTGTCATATACATACGCGCACACAAACATACGCGCACATGTACACACACGTAGATATATTTACATTCATGTACATACACCCACATTCACGTGCATGCACATACATGCTAACGTACACACATGTACTCACATATGCACACACATGGGCAACGTCACTTCCCCTTTCAAAGGAAATCCACACATGCGCAAAAGACTACCGGAAACAACTATAAAAGCAAGAGCAATAAGCAGCTTCTTTCTTTTCGGACCAGCTTCCGACCTGAATGGTCGACGGACCAACTGCACGCCCTTTCGGGGCCCGCGAGCCTCTCGCCACCTGCTACTATGTGGGGCAAATGCTAACAGACAGTACGTACACTTTATACGCTTTCTCTCTCCATGAACTGGATTGACTTTCTCACTCTTTTTCCCCCTTTTGCTTTGGTCCATCAACCAGACAACTCTTCTACAACTTGTGCCGGAGAACACCTCCATGTAGATGACTGCTGACATGGCACGCAGCTTAACTGATGTCAACCCTCTCTCTCTTTTTCTTTCTTCATGCCGGACTGCCATTTCTCGTTTCTCTACTCCATTTTCTTTTCTTGCCACGCGCGAACAAACGATGGTGAACGCGTTATTTTCAAATGAAATGGATGCGTTTGAACGAAGCACTCATACACACACTCACTCTCTCTCTCTCTCTCTCTCTCTCTCTCTCTCTCTCTCTCTCTCTACAACAATAGACTTTCCCTCTCACCAGCTAACAACGAGAGCCGCACGCTAAACTATAGACTTTCCCTCTCACCAGCTAACAACGAGAGCCGCACGCTAAACTATAGACTTTCCCTCTCACCAGTTAACAGCGAGAGACGCACACCAAACTAAACACGTGTTGTACCCTTTTCTTTTATTTGTTTCTTCACGAAATAAATCCTAGTTCATTTAATTCAATTTAACACGTTGTTCGTTTCTTCCTTAAGACAATTTATTTTTCCTATTTTGCACCACCGCAAAAAAATGGTGACACCCGAACGTGAGAGGAACACGCATTTCCTTCTATACTACAAGTCTCGCAACAAACCAGCGACCACGACAAGACGTGAAATGTACAAGCATGGTGACCCTAGCTTTTTGAAATTAATTGTTTTGAGCGAGACGCGCGTTTTATTTGATAAAGAAAAAAACGAACATTTCAACAAAGAAAAACAAGTGAACTACTACCGACAAGAATCCCAGTGAACTACACTGACGAAACTCCTCGCCAGACTCGGCAGAAAAATAAACACGGAGCTGTCGACTTCATACCGAATATAAAGAAAAATTCGAGCTCGACAGACATTTTTCACGGTTTCCTGACATTACCCTTCAACAAACGCGAGGTGCAAAACTACATAGGCCTATACACATTCTCTCCCGCACAGCAGAGGCAACAACAAAGAAACAATTGCAGGACATCCCTATCAACACATAGGAAGAAGTTGAACCAACAATACGAGTTGAGATGCACCATGCACGCTGATAAACTCACAACTGTAAGTTTTGTTGACAGCCAGCAACCACACTCACGAATGCACAACAAGTGCCCGTACAGACAATGTACACACATGCCGCAGACCCACTTGCGAAGACACCGTCAACTGGACACATCACGTCAACACTAACAAAATTTTCCTTCCAAACCAACAATTCACTTCATTGTCCAAGCAACTCGTTGCACATGTCAGCACACAACAAAAAACAAACAAACAAATGTCAGCCTAAAAAAAGAGTAAACGCTTTTTCCACACATAAGTAAATACTTTTTTTTACGAACACACTCCGTTTTTATCGTTTTTTTTAAACAACCACACCCACAGCAAAAAAAAAAAAAAAAAGCAGGACGAAAAGTCAATTGCCGAAAACATTACTTAAAAAATTTTTTTTTAAATATACACTGCATATTTTTTTTCCTGGGAAGGGGAGTATTGCGCAAGCCTTTTCTAGTCTCACACAAAAACATGCGTTCACATCTCAAGCCATATTTCTTGTCATATACATATGCGCACACGTACACACACATAGATATATTCACGTTCATGTACATACACCCACATTCACGTGCATGCACACACATGCTAACGTACACACATGTACTCACATACATGGACACGTACGCACACATGGGAAGCGTCACTTCCCCTTTCAAAGGAAATCCACACATGCGCAAAAGACCACCGGAAACAACTATAAAAGCAAGAGCAATAAGCAGCTTCTTTCTTTTCGGACCAGCTTCCGACCTGAACGGTCGACAGACCAACCGCGCGCCCTTTTGGGGCACGCGCGTGCCCGCGCGCCTCTCGCCACTTGCTACTATGTGAGGCAAAAGCTAACAGACAGTACGTACACTTTATACGCTTTCTCTCTCCATGAACTGGATTGACTTTTTCACTCTTTTTCCCCCTTTTGCTTTGGTCAATCAACCAGACAACTCGTATCTACAACTCGTGCCTGAGAACACCTCCGCGTAGCTGATTACTAACATGACGCGCAGCTTAACTGACGCCATCCTCTCTCTCTCTCTCTCTCTCTCTCTCTCTTTCTCTTTCTACATGCCGGACTGCCATTTCTCGTTTCTCTACTCCATTTCCTTTTCTTGCCACGCGCGAACAAACGTTGGTGACCCGAACGTGAGATGAACACGCATTTCCCTTTTCTTTCTATACCACCAATCCCGCAACAAACGATGGTGACACCCACGTTGACATGAACACGTGTTACACCTAAAACATTCATTCTTCAACATAAGATAAACGACACGTTTATTTTATCCAGCAATTGAGTTTTATTCGTTTCATTATTTTGTTTTGTAGCGACTTAGGATATCCTGGCCCGCAACAGAAGAAATGGAAAAATCATTTCACTCTAAAGAATTTATGTGAATGAAATAGGAATCAACGTCGCAATTCGGAAAATTATTCATTTTTTATTTAATGACAAAAATTATCAACATTACTCGCTTTTCTAAAGTTTTAAAATTTATTTCTTTTCATTCAAACAAAATTTCTATAAATTTAATGCATTCCGGTTAAATAAATTGTTGAATTTTTTTTTTTTTTTTGAGATGAGGATTAGTATTAATTTTGATTTTTTGAACTATCGCTCTCATCTTGGTAGTTTTTCTCACAATAGAATCTTTTCCGACCCAAGATTTTGCTGAAGATTACTCAAAAGCAAGACCATATGAATATATATCGGGAAACATAATATTTTACCCTGGGAAAATTGTGGGGCTTGAGCCTCGGGGTGTTTTAGGGGTAAAAAAAACCCTCTTTTGGTTCTAATTTTCATTTTTCTCCAAAAATTCATATTTGTGTCTAAATAGGGGTTTTGAATGGAACCGAATTCAAATTAATGCATCCTTTGTCATGAAACGGTGTCATTTGGCTGTTTTACCCTGATGCTTTACATCGGACCCGGGGTTTAAATGGGGGAAATAGCCAAAATCAATCGGGGACCATATAGTTTTTGGCTTGTTGAAAATAAAATCATTCTGGAAAAAATATACTTTCAAAATAAAGACTAGTTTCTATGTAAAGTTTCAAAATTAAACTAGAACTATGGAGAATCAGAAGTAGGGCAGAATCGAGCCAAGATGCCTAAAAAAGGAGCACTCTGATCCTGCAAAAAATGCTTGAGTAGCCCAATCGGTATTATGGCAACTCAGATAACAAGCAATAAACTTGCTTCACCCGAAATCTGGGACGCAAGGCTTGGAGGTGAGTGGGAGTAGACCTTCTATGGCTACCTGGAATGGATGCCTCAGCCCACCAAAATTGTCTAATCTTTGTCAGACTGGTTGTCAAGATTAGAACTTTGATTCGCAACAGAATTCTTGTCAGAATATATATGACTAGCAAGTCTGGTCATGTTTGGAGGTTTAATAAGACTAATGTTTCATGGAGAAAGTGTCATTGTTGCCAATTCAAAATAACACTTGTTTAGCAGTTATATACATTTCAAGGTTTATTTCCATGTAGATACGCAAGTATTACTGTGTGTTGATTAAATAAAAATTGCATTTTTAATCGATTTCAAAGATTTTTATTTTTAATCCTAATCAATATATTTTTAAATTATGAATAAAGAGAATGAGAGAGAGAGAGAGAGAGAGAGAGAGAGAGAGAGAAGTTTTCACTCCCTAATTTATAGGTACTCCTAGTCTATATGTGAAAAATTAATGCAATAAAATTTTAAAGATTCAGTCATGAAGTATCAGAGTTCGTGTAATACCGTGGCTACCGAGAGTAAAGAAGGCTGATGCACATGACAGCGTGACGTCATTATCAGATTCAGTTGTAGGTATATGGTCTAGGCTATCAGCAGCAGTTTCCTCTAGTTTTCAGTTTGCTAACATGGTGTATTCTTGCGTTGTTCCAAATTACCGGGGAAATTATCCAAAAGGCCCCAAAGTACATACATTTTCTTTTCCTAAATTTTCTCAATTTGGATACGTACCATTAGAAGGGAAAATTTTTATTCCAACCAAATATGGTAAAGTAAGTAATGTTATTTGTTAATAATTAAACGCGTATTTAATTAGAACTGTATTCAAGTACTTTCATAACGTTTGATAACATTGCTAATGCAAATTACAGAAACAATACTATTTATTGCTAATACAGCAAATATTATGTTGATATTTTAACTGTTTATTTTCTTATAAGGCTAAAAAGTCTATCAGAACGGTTGAAAATTTAATTTGATTTTGGTTTAGTTTTGAAAATTATAAACAAATAATTTTTAGATAAGAATAATTGTCAAAAGGTCTTTTTAGTAACGAATAAAACCTTTCGTTGAGTATTTCCAAATTATTTTGAAGTTCTATATTTTTTTCTAAAGTTGGTTTGAAAATTATTCACCACGCGGCTATTAATGAAATTAGCCGTGACTGAACGTTATATATTAAAATTGATTGTTTTTTTTTTAAATAATAAACAAATACTTTTTACATGAGAATAATTGTGAAAAAATCTTTTTAATAATAAATAAAACTTTTCGTTGAGTATTTCCAAATTATTTTGAAGTTCTATATTTTTTTTTCTAAAGTTGGTTTGAAAATTATTCACCACGCGACTATTACCAGTGACTGAGAGTTATATATTAAAATTGATTGTTTCTTTTTAAAATTATAAACAAATAATTTTTAGATGAGAATAATTGTCAAAAATATTTTTTAAATTTATTTACTTGTCTTCCCACGAGGGCACAGTTAGACATAAGGTCGGTTTTAATGTGGGAAAATCTCTGGACAGGAACAAAAATAAAATAAAAATTGTGTCAGTCATGAAGGATTTCTCCTCCACTGACCGAGGACAGAGCAAATGAAGTGTAGCAATAGAACAGATACTAACTACACTGTGATTATTATTGTAAATGTTTGTTTACTGTCTTTTCTTATATTTTAACAATAGTTTACATTATGGTATTAATGTTTTCTTTAATTATGTTTTTAGGTACGTGAACATCATTTTCGGCCTGAGGATGTAATAAAGAAGTCAAGATTCGATGATAAAACGTTGTGAAATAAACACGCGAGATGAGAACATTAGTCCGAATAATCTCTAAAGTTCCAAAAAATAACATTCAACCCATGTGATTTTTCTTTAAATTAAATTCAAAAATATTTCTGCACTAGTAACTTTTATTGTTTGTTTGTTTTTAAATTATTTGTTTGATTTCAATTTTTTGTATTTTATCGTTTGTTTTCATTCTTAAAATTATTTATCGTTTGTTTTCACTTTTAAAATTATTCATCGTTGGTGTTTAATATGTTATTTAATTCTTTGTTTCCTAAATTCATAATTCACTTTTATCAGTATTAAATTGTATATTGCTTTAAAATTGCTTAATTTTACATAGATAATATTTATATTTTATATTGAATAAAGTCCAGTTTCAGTATTAATCGAACTGTGTTCCTTTTTCTTTTTAAAATGTTTTATTGCTCTTTTTCGAATGGCTCTGATATAGTACTGACAGTCTGATAAATCTTACCTACATTGCCTGCTGGCATTTTTTAGTTAACAGGCCTTCTTTTTACTCCCGGTGGCCGTGGTAATACCTGCAAAGTCCAGCACGTTTTATAACGAATTTGACTTTATAAGTTGATCCGCAAATAGTAAATGGAATAGTTAATAAAAGTTAAACCTTTCTGCAATCCAATCATATCTGATAGAAATGAAATCCAGTTTATGCCTGACTTGAAAACTTTTTGGCTTGTTAAAAATAAAATCATTCTGGAAAAAAATAATTTAAAAATAAAGACTAGTTCATATGTAGATTTTCAAAATTAAACTGGAATTACGGGGGTAATGTGAGACAAAATCAGAAGTAGGGCAGAATCGAGCCAGCGTGCCTAAAGAAGGAGCAATCTGGCCCGGCAAAAAATGCCTGAGTAGCCCAATCGTCATTACCAGATGATGGCACCTCAGATAACAAGTAATGAACTTGCTTCACCCGAAATTTTGGATGCAAGGCATGGAGGTGAGTGGGAGTAGACCTCCTAGGGCTACCTGGAATGGCTGTCTCATCCCACCAAAACGGTCTAATCTTTGTCAAGATTGATTCGCAACATAATGTTAAATGAATAGCACGAACTGAACCTATTAGTTATACTGGGAACGATCACAAAGATTTGGGCGATTATATTTATAGCCAGGGGTGATAAGAGTACAGACTCGCTGTATAAAATATACTGAATCTCTTTGAATTTTTCAGTCATAGCTTTTGTTTTGACACAAGAAGATGGCTACTGCTAATCCTAACAGGGTTAATACTGCCACTCTTTATTTGAAATTCTGTACAATTCAAAGCTTCTCAGACCAGGTTGATGCTACTAATTTTTGATTGTGACAACTACGTTTGACATTTAAAAATGGATAACTTTATTTCTTTTGCCATCACTTTTTGGGCAATTCTTCTATTATAAGAATAGTTTTCCACTCAAGAAACTTTCTCTGATTACGTCAAATGAATATGATCTTGCAATTCAGCACAGAAAAACAAACTCGCTAAAAATCAAGTAACCTCCGATCGTATGCAGGTATATCTTGTCAGACTTATGTAATCTTTATGTTGAACTGTAGAATGTGTGCGGAATTACAAATATTTAACGCACAAGAGTAGCTAAAAAAAGTTTAAAAAGTTATCAAATATCGTCAAATCAGTGCATTCATTTTGAAATTTAAACATGTTAGGAATTTTCTTTTGTTCTTTCTTTCAATGGAATTTTAACGGTTTCTTGACAGAATAAATATGCCTAACAAGTCTGGTCATGTTTGTAAGTTTAATAAGACTAATGTTTCATGGAGAAAGTGTCATTGCTGATAATTCAAGATAACACTTGTTTAGCAGTTATATACATTTCAAGGGTTATTTCCATGTAGATACGCAAGTGTTACTGTGTGGTGATTAAATAAAAATTGTATTTTTAATCGATTTCAAAGATTTTTATTTTTAATCCTAATCAATATATTTTTTTTAATCGATATAACCCTAAAAGTGAAATTGTCTCTGTGTTTGTGTGTGTGCATTTCCCTACCAAATTACTCTGCCAATTTTCAGTCTACAGACCCGAGATTTGACATAAGGGGTACTGAAAGTTGGGAAAATCTTTTTAATCGGTTTTCGGCCAGAAATTTGGCTGTCAAGGAGTCAAACTTTTTTATTTGATTTGAGCCCAAAACAATAAATGTTAAGAGGTCAAAATTGGAGTCAGTTAAAACAAATTTGACTTCTGCGGTCTCAACCAAATTACTCAGCTAATTTTTGGTCTAAACATTTGAAATTTTACACAAAATCTATTCAAACATAGGTCAAGTTTTTTACTCGTTTCTTGGCGGAGAATTTGGCTGCCAAGGGGTCAAAGTTCAAAAGATTTGACCTTTGCAGTCTCTAGCAAACTATTCAGCCAATTTTGGGTTTAAACATTTGAAATTTTACATAAAGAGTATTCAGACATGCAGCAAGATTTTTAATCAGTTTTGGGGCGAAAATTTGGCTGCCAAGAGGTCAAAGTGAGGAGGAGTTGACCTTTGCAGACTCCACCAAACTCTTCTGCTAATTTTGGTTCTAAACACTTGAAATTTTAGATGTAAGTTACCTGGACATGAGTCAAACTTTTTAATATTTATATATATATATATATATATATATATATATATATATATATATATATATATATGCACATAAAGTTATGAACCGTGCATACAGTCTGAGCAAAGCCGGTCTGAACTGCTAGTTATGAATAAAGGAAGAGAGAGAAGTTTTCACTCCCTAATTTATAGGTACTCCTAGTCTATATATGAAAAATTAATGCAATAAATTTTTAAAGATTCAATCATGAAGTATCAGAGTGCGTGTAATACCTGCAAAGTCCAGTACGTTTTATAACGCAAAAGGTAAATGGAATAGTTAATAAAAGTTAAACCTTTCTGCAATCCAATCATATCTGATAGAAATGAAATCCAGTTTATGCCTGACTTGTGTCCATCAATTTTTAATCATGACTGTCCAACAGGTTTTATTGCTCCAAATGTGGAGCTCTACATTACATTACAATCACACCTGAATACGACTGGTTTGCTGTGTGTGTGTGTGTGTGTGTGTGTGTGTGTGTGTTTTAATAGAAATAGCTCCAGACATGGCATGAAGCCACTTGATGTAAAAAGCTAACAAAAATGAAAAATGATTATCGTAAAGATATGAGATGCCTATTAGCCTTTGTCTTGTAAAACCAAGGCTGTAAGTAGGGCAAAAACCAGTCAGCAAGAGACTCCAGAAGCTCCTGGAAAGAAACCGCTGGAATACGGAAACCATACTACCTGGATATTATGTGTAAAATTGTCAATCACTCTCATATACTAATTTCTTGACTCTATTGCATTTAATTTTCACCTTTCAAAATCGTTAATTTGTGGACCCTGAATTTGTGAACCAACTTCTACGTATTTTTTTTTTTTTTGGTCTGGATATTGACGTTACATGTGAATAGAAATGTATGCTCCTCCTCCAAGTTCTCAACGTTTTTTATGGAGTCCATTTTTGAGCTTTTATATCGACATTGGAAACTTTTGTGGTTGGATCGTCCACAATTGTAGCAGATAATTTTATTCTTTTTCTTGGGAAAATTACGTTTGGGGAAAACATTGAGGTGAGATTTGAAATTTTCACTTGAAGCTAGCATACACAGTTATCATTGATTTATTTTTTTAACTGTCCGAAATATGCTTGAAACATGCAATGATTCTTCTTGATAAACATTTTCTTTCATATACTAATAAATCACTGCTTATCAAGGTGCAAAAGCCACTCAAGGATAAGGGTTAATGAGATTGTCAAGTGGATGGTGAACAATATTATGAAAGGATTGGAAACAATGGGCGTAAAGGCCAGAGTTTGATTATTCAAGCGGAAAACTCAAGAAATATTTGTCAACATTGGATTTGAAGACGACTATATTGTAGTCAGCAGGGAAGCACTCCCATGGTATTGTGTTTCACAGATAGGAAATTCTTGGAAAGAAACTCCGTTCATGGAAGTTCTCTTTGGTTTTAGGCACACAGAGGAAGAAAGAAAAGTTCTGTAGCTTGACCGGTACTTGTTGTGAAAGCTTGACAAAGTGGAGAAAGAATGGATTAGAGGTCAATTGGCATTAATATAGAATTGCAAGTAAAATGACTAGAAAAACGAGATGTGAGAGAGAGCGACCATAAAGAGGAGAATCACCTCTCGATTAGATCGTAAAATAAGTTTTGTAATCTCTAACATATTAAAGTAATTGCTGAATTATTAATAGGGCTATGACAACAGCATATTATTTTCCTTGTTTTGATTCTCAGGTATATATCCATTGATATCTTACATGTTTTTATGTAGAGTGATGTGATCCTCGTTTGATTAATTGTGTCTGTGTCGGATATATACTCGAGAGTAAAAACAATGAAAAGAACATGCTATTTTCATAGCCCTAATTATTAAAGACTAGCAGGAAAACCCGACGTTGCCCAGGATTAAATTAGGATTAACAAATGCTCCACACTTCTAATACTTTTATTTTCATCAAAAGCGATGAAATCACCCATTTTTCAATCAAATCAATTGAATATCTGCTCTAGTTGGGGACACACCATGGTGCACTGAGATGGAGCTTCAACTGACTCCCTGCAGTGACTTAGTCCAGAATACATTGTAATCTACATTGCACTATAGAGAACCTACTGTTAACTTTATAAAATTATTTTTATATAATGGCTTGGATTAAAGTTTAAATTGCAAGTCAAGTATCGTGGTTCAATTGTACTCTAAATAGAAACATTCATTTTGAACACGCCTCTGTCTTATCAAAGAACTCACTGTTGATTTTATATGCCAGGCCCTTCTGCTTGTGCAATAATTAAACTTCTCGAATACACTTGTGATGTTAGGCTGCATAAGGGTGTTAACTTTGATCAAAGTTAACACCCTTATACAGCCTAACATCACAAGTGTATTCGAACTGTTCCTTCTTTAATCGGATTTTTTTATTATTGATTGTTGATACTTATCAGAGGCATTCCTATACAAAACCTTTATAAAACCATTCCTAGACATATAAAGTACATTTGTGCGGAATTAAAAAAAAAATCGGTCCAGTCATTTCAGAGTCCATAGGGAAGGAATTTTCACACACACACACATAGAAAAAGTAGAGATTTTACAGATTTTTTCATGGATAACATATAATGCTACTAAGACGAAGCTTCTTTCCTTTAACAATTACAAGAAACTCTCAACCACTAATTGCCATGATTAATAACTAGGGCTAGGACAACAGTATATTCTTATCATTGTTTTCACTCTCTAATATATTATCCGACACAATTAGACACAGTTAATCAACCGAGAATCACCTCACTCTATATAAAATCATGTAAGATATCAACGGATACACACTCGAGAGTCAAAACAATGAAAAGAACATGCTGTTGTACTAACCCTATTAATAACACCCTGAGAACTTATCATTCAAATTCCTCGTTCGTTTAACGTTCACAAGCAACATGAATTGGAACAAATACATTGAAGACATTGCCAAGGTTGCTGCAAAGAAGGTGGATTCCCTCTAAGGTGCTAGAAAATTACTCACACGTGAAAGTATTCTATAGTTCTACAAAGTCACCATTCGCCCAATACATAGAGTATTGTTGCCACATCTGGACTGGTACATCTACCATTAGTCTATCCCTTTTAGGTAGGGCCTAAAAAAGAGTCTCGGTCCTGCAATAACAGCCAAACCTCCACCCTTTCCATCGCTGCAATGTGATATCCCTGTGCTTGTTTTGTAAATATTTTAATGGAATGTGCTCTGATGAACTAGTAGCACTTGTGCCCTCTTGGCGTAAATATATTTTCAATAAACCCAACAAGCAGCAAAATCCAACCCCTTCACTATTGAGATCCATAGATGCCGGAAAGCCTGATACTCTAATACTTTCTTCAAAGAGATTTTGAAATTCCCTCCCTATTTCCTGCTTTCCTGACTGTATCAACATGCATGAGTTTAAATGTAATGTGAACAGACATCTTGTGGTTTAACTCCCACGTAGTACCCTGCAGACATGAATCTAATTAGTAGCCAAGTGGCAATATGTTTTGGTTAGGGTGAAAAAGTAAAAGAAAAATGGAGGGTTTCATCCAGTATGACTACACTGATGAAGACTGAAGGATCGGTCACAAATTATGTAAAAAAGGTTTTTAATTTACTTATAATAAGATTTTGTATTCCTGCACGTTACCAATAGAAAAGGAATAAAAAAAAGTTATATACTCTTATCCTTTTCGTATTCTTTTTTTATACATCTTCATATATATATATAGGCAATTTTTTTTAAGTTCTTATTTTTTATTTATTTATTAAATTTACCTTATTTATCTTTATCCTTATTTTATTTAATTTAATTAATTTAATTTATTTAAATAATTTAAAAATTTTTATAAATCATATTAATATATTCATGCCTTTCTCATTATTTATTACCGTTAATTGTCCTACTTTTATTTATTGATATGGCTTTAACAGGACCTTTATATTTTTTAGAGAGTTTTCCATCGCACCCCCTTCCCCGCTATGCATGCACACACACACACACACACACACACACACACACACACACACACACACACACACACACACACACACACACACTCTTCCTTTCTTTCTTCTATAATCATAATTTATTAACGTCAGTTTTAAAACGATATTTTTTTAAATATGAAATTCTGAGTCTTAAACGCTCGTCTAGCGTTTCTTCTATGTTCGTTCATTTTGCATTAGTTCCAGATTTTTCTTTGTCGCCGAAGAGATTATACCGATTTTCCACAGTATATTATTACTGTTTTCGGTGTATCGAAACCAATGGTACGACCTTGAAATATGTATATATAGTGTCATAATAAATATTGTATCTTCAGCTCTCACATCTACGATCGAGCACTTTATTGGATTTTTTTCATCACCCCTGGACACGCTATATATATATATATATATATATATATATATATATATATATATATATATATATATATATAGTTGCTTCATTTAATCACATAAATTAATATACGAAGATATGATTTTATGCGTAAATTTTCAGTATTTACTTTAACGGTGCTCAATACATAGGTATAGCTAGGTAGTAAGTTATGAAAAAAATGCGGAATATTCTGTGGAGCTTACTGCCATATATATTTTCGTAAATTACTACCACTACTATATATATATATATATATATATATATATATATATATATATATGATATAAAGCTGAATGTCTGTGTGTGTGTGTGTGTGTGTGTGTGTGTGTGTGTGTGTGTGTGTGTGTGTGTGTCTGGTCACCAATAGGCTCCTATATGGTTGACTATTTTAAAAAACTGATTACATATAATGATAGAAGATGTATCGAGACACAGGGTATGTTTGATCTGGCAGAACAGTGGTTCATTAAAATTGTGGGGTCTGTGTTCGCACCTGGTCCACAAAGTATGAAAATGAAAAATTTAAAAATTTAAAAAAAAATGTTTACAAGTGTTTTTGATATAGATGTACATAAGAATACCTTGATAAGTATGTTTTAACTTAAATAGGGATGGTATAATAAAATTGTGGGGTCTGCGTTCGCGCTTGGCCTCCATAGAATGAAAATAGGCACAAAATGTAATAAAGACTTTTCATATCTATCTGCGTAAGTATACTTTGATAATTATGTTTCAGTTTGAAGAAATATGGTATAATAAAATTATGGGGTGTTTGTTCGCGCCTGACCTCCATAGAATGGAAATATGTCACAAAGTTTAACAAGGCTTTTTAATATAGATCCACAGAATATTGTGATAAGTGTTTCAGTGTGAACAAGTATGATGTAATAAATTATGGGGTTTATCTATTTTATTTTTACTTTCATCATATTTTGCTTTGGTTTTGATACCCCCAAATTCGAAGCTATCTCTTTACAACCCTTCCTTTCATAACCTATCATACTTTCATAAATCAGAGTCCATTTTCTGTAGGCTGTTTTTGAACCCAGTCAACGACGGGTACTTTTGCTAGTATATATATATATATATATTAACCACACTATTTTTGCACCAACCTAATATATGAAGATATGAACTGAAAGATATGTTTTCTTTATTGCTCTTCGAATTAATGGTGATATTGGAATGCCATTGACATTCGGTGTTTTATTGCTAAATTCTCAGGAATGACAATTACTTTGTTTATCTATTAGAATTAAGAGATTTGTTTTGGCTTAAAGGTTGTCAAATAGTATGTTCTCGTTTGTACGGATTAAGTCGATTAAGTCACAAAACATGTTCATAGCAAATAGAGTAGTGCAACAGTTATCAAGTGAATGTCCTAAGGGATGGGCTGGATGTTTCTTATTCTCATTTGGGAGCGATAAAAATACTTTTGTTATTGTCTGAGATAGTAGTGACTCACGGTTGTTCCACGATATCCTCATAGAATAATATAGATGGAATTGTCACAGTTAAAAACAAAAAACAATAAAACATTTCTGTTTTTACTCAAAGCAAATTCTTCCTGTTTATTTGAAGGAATTTTCAAAGT